>NW_027551571.1:3957670-4091796 GCF_008692635.1 Crocuta crocuta | reverse complement strand
CTGGTCCCCCCCCTCCCCCCCCCACTTCACAGATCTCTTCTAACCTTTCAGCCGTGTTTCCTTCAAGATATCACCTGTCTAAAGTGCTGCTGTGGCGACTGAGTACCACGACACAGGCGAAGTGGTTGGCCCTGTCTGGCTGCTTGATAGCCATTAGTTTTGTTCCTCTTTTAAAATACAGAGCAAGTTCCTTACTGAGCTGGTCCCATCCGTATGTCTTTGACAAAGCGCCACGAGACATAGTGTTAAGAGGGACCGACAACCGACAGGGTTCAGATCCCAGCTCCTCACCTGCAAGCGTGTGCAAACTTTCTGAGCTGCTGCTTCCTCATGTACGTGTAAGACAGGGACTTTGTTACATTTCTTTGCTGGTGTCCTGTAAAGGGGAGGTGGGTGCATGTGTGGGAAGAGTCCCAACAGCTCCTGGCACGTGCCGGTCTCCATCGTTCATAATATCGGGTATGTCTGTGTATTACCTCTTTCTGCCTTTACTGAAGACTATCTGTCTTGGGATAGAAAGCCCCCTATATCTTAGCCTGAACTTGACCATGGGACCACAGCCGCCTGCACTTGACCATGGGACCACAGCCGTCTGTCTCTCACTGAACACCCAGAAAGACTAGTAGAGGCAAAGTAAACCCACCCTCCACATTCTGTCTCTGGCTCTGGTTTGCAAGCCTATGACGTACATTAAAAGTGGAAGGAGCCTTAGAGGCAGCTTGCCTGCGCCCCTCATTTTATAAGGAGAGAGTCAGAGACACTGAGACAGAAGGAGGGATCTGTGTCTGGCCAACCAATGTCGGAACTTGGACTGAAATCCAGGCTCCCCCCGAGCAGCCCTGCCCACTGCTCTTTCTAGAACATGTTAAGAGGCAGAGCAGTGTATGGAAAGAATGTGAACTTAGAGAGTCATAAGGCCAGGTCCAAATCTTGGCTCCTCTGACATGTCACCTGAGCATCTTTATCAAATAAATAAAGATATTAACTCCTTTCTCACAGAGTTGCTTTGAGGAATAAACAAGGTTCTGTGTGTGAAAGCACCTGGCTTAAAGCAGGTGCTTAACGGATGTTAGCTTCTTCCCCATTGCAATAGAACTTGTATATTTATAGATGCTTGGAAACAGGAGAGAGACCCAGAATTAACAAAGGCTTCTGACAGAGCAGCTGGCCCAGCGCCTCGCTCAGAGGTGTGCACAGGTGAGTGCCTTTAGGCGCCGACCTGAGCAGAGACTGAGAGTTGCAACAGAAAGCAATGCGATCTCTTTTTTCCAGGAACACAACTAACTGGCTCAGATGCTGTGGGAAAGGGAAGGTAGCTTGTGAAACTCACAGGTGGCCCTGAGCACAGCAGTGACCAGAGTCAATGTCAAGGCTGTTTTCCTCTGGGCTGTGCCCACCGCCAGGTTTGCGGGGCCTGTGGCCAAGTCAAACAGGGCTACCCTCACTCGGGGCTGCTCTTGCTCCGGGCGCTCCCAGGGACTAATGCATCAGACTCTCAGGTCAAATGGCCACTTCTCCCTCCCCCAGTCACCAGGAGGCAGTGCACCTGTGTGGCTATAAGGCGCCAGCTGAAAAGCCAGGCCCTCTGTTCCTTCAAAAAAGCTCCCGGGTTTGCATTTTCTTTAAAGCATCAAGCACAACTGAGCGCCAAGCCCTCAGCCAAGTTTAAACATTTGCCTTGGCACCGGGCCATCCTAACACAGGCCTCAGTGCTGTCCCAGGCTGACGCGCCTTAAAAGAGATTCACATGTTGAAATTCGGTGGGATCATAAATATGCCAGGTAGATCGTTGAATCTGAAGATTAGAATCGAGAGGTGAGTTATTAAATCCAAGGAGAAGCCAGGGAACAGCGAACTAGTTACACAGCATCCTGGAAGCCTCTAGCACTGGGAATGGCTGCCACGTCCCTGCTGTGCCCTCCCACTCAGCCCGAGCAACAAAGAATTGTTATTATGACTATTTTATCAGTGCACAAACTGAGGCTCACAGGTGATGGGTGACTTAGCACAAGGTCACGGTGCTTACGTGTGATGGAGCCAGCCTTTAAATCAAGGTGGGTCTAACTAAGTAAAATAAAATAAAATAAAATTTCACGTTGTTTTTACCACATCATGTTAGAAAACCAGAGTGAGGGGAAAAGAAATCAAATATCCTCATGATGTCAGAGGCTTAGCAAAAACTAACTGAAGTGTGGATTTCTTCTTTAGAAGTCTGCAAACAGATGCTGACAGGCCTGAGGAGGGTAGGAGACCAAAGTCCAGGGTTCTGTTCACGGCCTGTGGCTCTTCTCGAACAGTCTGCATCCAGGCCAAAGTGGATTCTTGTCCCGTCTGCTCCCCAAGGACCTTCCTGTTGCCATCACCTCGCTGTTCCTTCTGCAGAGAATGCCTTTCAGATCTCTGATTTCTGAAGAGAAACCACCATCCACTGCCCTGCCTAGAGGAAGGGTTTCTATCTCCACCAGCTCAGAGAAAAGCACACTGCGTTCCTTGGGTGCTGGTCCAAATGCAGATTCCTGGGTTCTGCCTTAGCGATGCTGACTCACAGACTATAAAGTGGACCCTCCCCCAAATACCTGTTTGAATAAATATTTACATAATTCTGACGCGGAAATACATGGGGTGTGCCCAGCAGAGCACAGGTCTAAATTTGTGGATTCTCTCCCATTAGAAACCTTGTTTCTTCTTGTTCATATTCTCTCATTTCTCTATGGCTGTTTCTACTTTTTTAAAAAAAATTTTAATGTGTATTTATTTTTGAGGTATAGACAGACAGAATGTGAGCAGAGGAGGGGCAGAGAGGGAGGAGACATAGATTCTGAAACAGGCTCCAGTCTCCAAACTGTCAACACAGAGCCCAGTGCGGGGTTCAAACTCACAAACAGTGAGATCGTGACCTGAGCCAAAGTCGGACGCTTAACCAAGTGATCCATCCAGGTGACCCTGTTTCTACTCCTTTAGGCTTCATGCAGGGTCTGTGCCTTGTCAAGTTTTTTTTTTTTTTTTAATTCTTCTAGTGTCAGGCACTTACAGATTTTACAAATATTTATTTATCCGAACTTACTACTGTCTTTTTAATTAAAAAAACTATTTGGTAAATATTATTTTTTGTTTTTTCCCCTTGTAGCAGGTACAAAGTAGATCTGGGAGGGATTGGGGGGGATAAAGAGCAGGTGTGAAGAGACAGGAGAACAAGATGGTGGAAGGAATCGTCTGGGTAAGGGTGTGTCTTGTGAAAACTCCCCTCACAAGGATAAGGGGGTCCCCACAACCTTCCTGTTCTGAGAGAAAATTGAAGAGATCCCAGGAGGGGCGCCTGGGATCGGCGGTTGAGCATCCGACTTTGGCTCAGGTCATGATCTCACGGTTTGTGGGTTCGAGCCCCACGTCGGGCTCTGTGCTGACAGCTCAGAGCCTGGAGCCTGATTCGGATTCTGGGTCTCCCTCTCTCTCTGCACCTCCCCTGCTCATGCTGTCTCTCTCTCTCTCTGTCAGAAATAAATAAAACGTTAAAAAATGCATTAAAAAAAAAAGAGACCCCAGGACACAGGATTTGGTTTTATTTTTCAACTCCGGTTGACCTTGGAAGTCAACCCTAGAGTGTCTGAGAGCCCATCTATACAGACAGGAGAGTCTAAATTACATGGATTCCTCTAGTCTTTTGGACTCTAACTGGGTGAGACAGAACCAGTTGCATCTCTGAAAAGTCTATACATCTACACTTCAGATAAATTAATGTGTCTGCAAAAGGTCTCAAATATGATAACCTAGGTGTGGCCCCCGCTCAAAGCATCCTGAACACCTTGTGCATTTGAATTCAGATACAATTAAATTCCCTTATAACCTGCAGACCATTGACAAATACTTGAGGCAAAGTAAAAAAACCGCTCCAGGAACTCCCTACTGTCTTAATGCTTTGGAAGGAAAAACAACCATAGCTGGACAATAGCTAGGCCTCTAGGATCCTGAGTCTTCTTTAGCATGTGAAAATCCCTCTGGAAACTTCCTCGTGACTTTACCTCCCCCAACTCTCAAGGATATAACTAGTCTCTCTTCATGATTCCAGGATAGCTCTTCCCACCCACGGGTCCTGTCCCCGTGCTTCAATAAAATCACCTTCTTGCGCCAGAAAATAAAAATAAACTAATTCACTAAATTCAAAATTCATAAGGGAATTCAAGTGTCAGCCATAGCAAGGCTTAGATCACATATTGTAGGGTCTGGAATCCAGTCTCTTCACAGTTTTAGAAGCTCTTTACAGCTTCAGAGAGTTTGACCTGAATCACAGGATGGTCTCCCTGCCTCCAACCTTTTCACCTGTGGGCCAGATCTGTAGACCAATCTGGTATGTGTGTGTCGTATTCACCCACTGCAGAAATGCTTCCTTCCTGTACTTCTCCGGACCGAGGCGATGTTCCTTTACTCAGCTGCTTGGCTCTCTTCTTCCTGCCGCCCACCCCTCTCCGTCTCCCCTCTTTCTGTTGCTGCTAGAATGACTGTTAAATTACAAACTTAGATGCACACTCAAATTCTCTTTATATTCCATTAAATTCTTCCATAAGAGGATTTGAGTGAGGTGGTTGCTAAGAGTTAGCTAATTTGTAGAGTCACGGGTGGATCATACCACAACCTCATTTATTTACCCAATGTGAAAGGTGACCATCATGTCACATTTTATATTTCTTAACCATTTAGCAGGTGGCCATTTTTCAATTTTTTTTAATTAAAAAAATTGTTTTGGTGTTTTTATTTATTTTTGAGACAGAGAGAGACTGAGCATGAGCTGGGGAAAGGGCAGAGAGAGAGAGAGGGAGACACAGAATTGGAAGCAGGCTCCAGGATCTGAGCTGTCAGCACAGAGCCTGATGTGGGGCTCGAACTCATGGACCATGAGATCATGACCTGAGTCACTTAGCCAACTGAGCCACCCAGGTGCCCCAACAAGGTGGCCATTTTTGTTACACAACTTTTACTATCTCACCGGACACCAGGGATCCTTGCGGCAGAGCTGGGAAGCACTGGTTTGAACCCTTAGGCATTTATAGCTTTCAGTATTTACCTTGAGAGTCTCTCAGATGCATGTGATGATGCCACAACTCAGGACATTTTTAGTCTTCTACTCATTAAACAAGAACAAACAAAACAAAACACAAAGAAAAATCACCACCTATTATGTGCCAGGCATTCTTCAGGTTGCTGGGAAATATGATCTTCACTCTTTAAGAACTCACCATCTATCAGGACAAACCTAATAAAATGAAATGAAAACAGACAACTTTGATAAAACCAGGTAATTGCTCCAAAGGGGGTATGAATAAGGTTGAAGTAGCTGAGGAGAAGGACCCTCTACTAATCCCTGATCTGACTGTAGAGAGCATAGATTCTGAGCACAGATCACATGGATTTGATTCCAGACTCTTATTTCCTCTTTGACTTTGAAGTAGGCCCTTTGTCTGTACTGATGTCTGTGTCTATATCTATAGTATAGCTAGAGCTGTATCTGTATCTGTGTCTGAGTCTATATCTGTATCTATATCTATATCAGATGTTTCCTCATCTGACATCTGAGGTCAGTAATGGCACTTACCACATAGATCTGTGTTAAGGTTACTTGAGTTGATATTCCCAAAGTACTTAGAGGAGTGCATGGCACTCCATAGTGTAATACCTAGCTCCAGCATAAATGTCTATGAATAACATTTCACTGACAACTTACCTTTGCCCTTCCTACTAAATCTTGATGCTAAGTGAATACGAATGTCTGCATGAAATACAGTGGTGACTGTTAGAAAGATAACACTCCATCATTACAAATTCTTATTGAATTCATTTCACAGCGAGTTCACAGTTCAGTAGGGGAGATAGGCATGTGGCTCTAATAGACAATCATAATAATGAAAATTAGCATGACATGTCAGGAGTGTAGAGTTGGTCTGCCAAAGCCAGCTCAGGGTCTAAAAGGAAGCTTCCCAGGACAAGCACACCCAAGCCAAGTCCTCAAGGATGAATCGAAGCTGATTGGGCAAGGATATGATGAGAAACATCAGTTTGGTGAAGAGAATAATGAGCAGCTTTGGTCTGGCCCCAGTCTAAGTCTAAGTCACACTTAGATGGGACTTCTGATTGGCTTCTGTCCTGTAGACCTGGTCAATAACTAAAACATTTTTCAGGGGTGTGTTATTTGAATCCCTGAAGTGACTTTCCCAAGATGACATCAAGATGGAGCTGAGGCAGTACAGCTGGACAATCCCCCCAGAACAACAGAAGAGGTGAGCACTGAAGCCCATGCTAGAGCTCAGAATGGTGAATCATCCTGGCTGCATCTCCATCATCTGACTTCAGAGGAATACGCAGCTCACTGCCAGCCAAGGTCAGGCCAGGGCTTTCATGCTGACTCTGCAGAACTGGATAAGTGGGCCATACTTCTGGCCATACCTCTGGGCCCAAAGGCCACTCACTCAAACCAAGTTCTTTTTTTGTATATCCAACCTTAGGGAAGAAGAATAGTCTCAAAGATCTGCTCTCCTAATAGCTTAGCCTACATTCTTCTGTTATAATTGTACATTATGGGGCACCTGGGTGGCTCAGTCAGTTAAGTACCCGACTGGCTTACAAGTAGGCTATTGAGGAAACTGAAGACATGATGCTAGACTGAAGAGGCGAGCACAGCTAATACCGATTTTCTTCCAGAGAAGCCAGAGGCAATTGACATCTCTGGTTGTTTCTTCACCCAAGAGGGATTCAATTTGTTCTCTTTCTTTGAGAATAAAGTTGAGGGATCAACCTTACTTTGATTTTGCCCCCAAATCAGATTGTACCCCGGTTACCCCTCTAAGCTGACATATCACACACCCAAGCAGAGCCTGCTAAATCCAAAATGATGTTCCTCCACAGATCTGAGCAGCAGAGAATCTGTGAAATTGTTCAGAAGTTCCCACTTGTGGGGCATCTGGGTGGTTTAGTCAGTTGAGCATCTGACTCTTGATTTCAGCTCAGGTCATGATCTCACACTTCGTGGGTCTGAGCCCCCCATCAGGCTCTGTGCTGATAGTGTGGAGCCTGCTTGGGATTCTCTCCCTCTCCCTCCCTCTCTGCCTCTCCCATGCCTACATGCAGACTCTTTCCAAAACAAAGCAAAACAAACAAAACAAAACAAAACAAAAAAGCTCCCACTTCCCTTACAGAAGAAAAACTTAAGTCACTGGCTTGGGATGCATGACCTAACCACAAGTCACTTTCTTGTCTTATTTCACTCCCGCAAGTCGTCAGAAGTGCTTGAATCATCTTGGCAACTCAAACACCTAATGAACAGTCACCTGGAGGATATTTTGTAACATGTTGCTTCTGAAATGCATTTTTCTTTACCTCCTTCTGCAGAAAATCTGTTCATTCTTCGGGTCTCATTGCTGGGTAGTGTCCTTGGTCCCTTGGAGATACCGTGTTCTGTCCTCCCTGTAGCCTTTCTTCTACTGAACCATCTGACACAACTTTCCCTGCTTGGGAAGAAGTTTGAGGGGACTGGCTCATCATTGTTGTACCCCACGTCCTCACACAGTGTGTGACCCACAGTAGGTACCCATTAATACTTGTCGAATCAATACACTTAGCTTTTTTCTTGACGTCATGAGCTTAATAACTGCATCATACATGTTTAGTAGTACCTATAATGTGTCATGTGCTGTACTAGATGCTCGTGTATGTGAAGGAGCAAAAAAACAAAAAAAAAACAAAAAAAAACCAACCAGGGACCCCAACTTGTGGAGCTTCTATTTTGGCAGAATTCTAACTCGCCTCCTTCCACTTCTCTTTCTGTCAAAACAGAGCTTTTGACTCTCTTCTTTCCTTCCTTCTTCATATCAAAAATTAATGTGTCCTTACCATGTGTCAGAAGTTTTATTGAGGGATTCCCATGTGCAATGTAATGTAATTTTTACAAAATAATTTACAAAATTCTATGAGGCAGCCATCATTTCTTTTCCACTTATGGAAAAACTGAGACTCAAAAACAGTTAAGAACTTACAAGGATCCATTTGACTGCAGGCAATGAAACACTGGCTTACACTGGATTAACCAATAGGCAGTATTTTAATCTCAACTAATTTCAGGGGGGAAACTTCAGGGTTGGTTATTGGTGTTTGCAGCTTACAGGTGAGGCTTAAGTTGTTTCTAGGTCTGTGATCTGCTGTTCATGTTCCTTCAGCCTCCTCCCCTCAACCCTCCCCTCAACCCTCAAACATGGCTGCCAGAGATCAGGGCTCTGTTACCTTGTTAACATCCTGTGGAAGAGGGAGAGTCACACACACACACACACACACACACACACACACACACACACACACATTATGTGAGAGAAAGAGAGACTGTAGACTTTCTTAAGAAGTCTCTCAATTTTCTCCTTACAATTCATCAATTCATTTGCCTGAAACTTGTCACATGCCCATCATGGATCAGTTAATTGGCAAAAGAGATGGCATTACTCTTACACAAAGTTTTCCCACAGCTTGGTCTGAGCTCAGGTCCCCCACTTACATTTACATTGCATCCGAGAAACACTAGAATAGATGTCAGGGAGTCAATCGAGAAACACTAGAATAGATGTCAGGGAGTCAATCGCAGGATCCCCCAGAGATACATGTCTGAGGGACACTGGGAATCAACACTGATGTGGTAGGTCTTGTCATCACCGAAGCAAAAAGAGCTCAGACATGAGTGAAGAAGCCAACTTTTTGGAATCTAGAAGGAAGAAATGACATGGAAGAGTGAAGAGAGAGGACCAGGGAAAGCCCCAGAGCCCAGGACGACCGGTGGGGCCCCAGGGGTAGGGCGGCTACAGCCCTGGCTCAGAGACCCCAAGGGGCCCAGAGCAGTGAAGGGGGAAGATGGCTGGAGAGAGCTGCCCACAAATGTCCAGTGTTGATCGCGGGCTGAATTTTGATGAGGAGGGGAATGTTCTTGCTAGGCTCACGCTGCTGGGGATATGGACACAGGCAGTGTGGATGTAGAAACTATAAATGACATTTTTTTTTCACTCTGAAAATAGAATATGCTAAGAAATAGAAATATATTTTTTGATTCTCTTCTTTTATTCACTTTTACGATTTCAGTTCACAACTGAATATTCATATTTTTCCAATGTGTTTAATCTGCTAAAATACTATTGTGGAAAGATTGATAAATGAAGCTACATTGGAAGTGTCATTGGTACAATTTTTTAAGCATTTTGATAGTGTCAACAATCAAAGCTGAGCAGTTGCAGCCCTGTGACCAGTAAGTAAGCACCTAACATACCCAACAGAAAGGTGTCCATCTGTCTACCAGATGACATGTGTGAGGCTGGCCAGAGAAGCATTGTTTTATACTCACGCCAGACCTGAAGCAGCCCAAATATCTACCAATAATAGAAAAGAAGAGGTGGGGTCTCCAAAATGACAAGGCAAGGAGCTCAGAGCTCAGCAAGACCTCTTTCCAGCAAAATAACAACTGACTGATTAAAATCACGCTAGAAAACAATCCTGTAAACTCTCTGGAAGTTGTCCTAAGTGCACACACTGCAACTGGGAAAACATTAAATCAAGAACATCTACTAAATCTCCATGTAATCAGTGAGAGTCTGTGGCATTTGAGACACTACCTGCTTCAGTCCCTTCCCTTCCCCCAGCTCCATGCTATCAAAGCTCTCCTGTGGGCAGTGCAGTGAGTGGGGGGCTCCCTCTCCCCCAGCACCCAGTCTGAGCTACGGTTTCATTCCAAGAGGGGCAGGCAGCAATGTTTCTCATCACCTCCGGCCCTGTGTTGCAGAAGCTATGTTCCAGACAGGTGGAGTGGAAATGACCTGTCTATCTTCCTCCACCCAGCTGAGATGGATGGGGCTCTGGGGAGTCTATGACCCCTGGCCCAGCTTGTTCATAGGGAACAAGTTTCACAGCTGAAAGGGTGGGCCAAGAAAACCAGAGGTTGCCCTTCCCAACTGCCTAATGTAGAGAGAGGTGTCACTCTGGGAGAAGTGGATTCCTGAACACAGTACTTGTTCAGTGATGCAGGTGCTTTGCCAATGGGGGAAAGACAGATCATAAGGAAGAAGAGCTTCATAGCTCTGCCTGAGGAGGCTATTTGTAACAAGCTGGGAGAAATCCATTCCTACGGGTATTATTGGGGAGAATGGAGATCTCAGTGGAGAGTAATGAAAAGTAGGCTTGTGGCTCCAAGATACATGTAAAACAGCCAGTATGATGGGAAGAACCAGGAAAAGAGATGGCCAAGAAGAGTCCTCTCAGCATCAGAGACAGCACTCAGGGTCAGGAAACCTGTGTGTGTTAGACTGACCAAGTTGGAAGCAGTTGGAGTAGAATGTGGGGCAGACTTGCAGGCAATCCCTCAAAGTACATTACAGAGTCTGACCAGGGACTACAGCTAGAAAACCGGGCTTAAGATTATCACACACAGTCCTGACAGCCTGGAAGTTTGTGTGTAAGTTCAAACCTACACCGTCTAAGGGATGATCATAGAGGGAACCTCCAAGCTACCAGTCCCTGGGGAACAGGAACAAAAAACCCAACTCCCTAAATTGATAACAACTCAAAGCGTATACTCATACAATGACCAAGGGTATAAATATAACTGGCTAGGTTGGCTTAGGCACAACCTTTGACCAATAAGGAGTTTATGCTAACCCAGGGGTATCCCCCTAGATGGAAAGCTAAGAGGTTTAAAATAAAACATGGGGGACAATCTGAGCAAGAAAAACTGCATTGAAAAGGAAATAGATGTAATAGATTTAGTTTCAGCAAAGTCCCAAGAAATAAACAAATGACCAAGCAAACAATAGCCATGTCTGGGAAGGAGAATTAGTACACAGAATTGTTACAATATGGTACCTAAGATAATCGGTCCAGCAAAAATTATGACATACAGATAAACAAGAATGTATAATCCATATGCAGCAGGGAGAAAAAGCAGGCATTTTCAAACTGCCTTTGAAGGTGAACTTGGCAGACAAATACTTCAAAGCAGCTATTATATATTTTCAAAGAACTAAAGGAATCTATGCTTTAAAAATTAGAGGAAAGTAGGATGACCCTGAAACTGAATGTCAATGAAAGAAATTATAGAAAGACCAAGAGTTGGAAAGATTAATAAACTAGATAAAACACTCACTAATGATCAGGAGTAAGAAGAGAATGCCCACTCTCTCCATTTTTATTTTACGTTGTACTGAAGGTTCTAGTAAGGGCAGGTACACAATTAAAAACAAAACAAAAAAAAGGTACCCAGATTGGAAAAGAAAAAGTTCAAACTATTTCTTCTCTCAGTTGACATGATATTGTAAGTAGAAAATCTTAAGGAATCCCCTAAGAATCTATTAATAAACTTACAAAAATTCGGCAGAGCTGCAGGATGGAAGACCAATGTGCAAAACTAAATTTCACTTCTATAAACTAGCAATGAGGATTCTTAAAAAATTAAAATAACATTAACATTTATGATAACATCAAGAGGAATAAAATAAAAACAAACATAACAGAAGTTCAAGTCTTGTATACTAGCACGACAAAGCAGTAATGAAATAAATTAAGGATCTAATAAAAAGAAAACATCCACATTAGAAAACTTAGTATTACCACCATGGCAAAACTCCCCAAATAGACTGAGAGATTCCACTCAACCTTTTAAAATCCCAGCTGTCATGTTTGCAAAAATTGACAAAAGTTTGTATGGAAATGTACAATCTTGAAAACGGACAGAGTTGGAAGGCTCAAAATTACTGATTTCAAAACTTAGAACAAAGCTACAGTAACTAAGACAGTATGGAACTAGAATACGGGTAGACACATAATCAAGGGGACAGAACTGAGAATCAAGAACTAAATCCATATGTGTACGGTCACGTGACTTTAGACAGGGTTTCTAAGACCATTCATCTGGGAGTAGTAGTATCTTCAACAAATAGAATCAGGGTGTGCCTGGATGGCTCAGTCCAGTCTGACTTTTGATTTTGGCTCAGTTCATGATCTCAGGGTTTGTGAGATTGAGCCCTGGATTCTCTCTCCCTCTCTGCCACTCCCCAGTNCTGGAATTCTCTTTCTCCCTCTCTCTGCCCCTCCCCTGTTCTCTCTCTCTCTCTCTCTCTCTCTCTCTCTCTCCTCAAAACAAATAAACATAAAAACAAAAGAAATAAAGTACTGACTCAGTCTACCATGAAACTTTGAAATTATGTTATGTTGAAAACGCCAATCACAAAACACCACATATCATATGACTCCATTTATATATAATCCCGAATGGGTAAACATATGGAAATAGAAAGCAGATGAGTGGTTGTTTGGGGCTGAATGGGGGAATAGTGCAAGGGGAGATGGAGACTGAGTGCTAATGGATTCTAAGTTCCTTTTAGTGAGAATGAAAATGTTCCAAAAGTAGATTATTAGATTATGACGATGGCTGCACAGGCTGTTAATACACTAAAAATCATTGAATTGTACATTTTAAATGGGTGAATCATATGCTATGTGAATTATTTCTCAATAAAGCCACCTTCAGAAGACTAGAACAGATAAATTAAGATTAATTTGCACATTAATTGCTATACAGAAACGAGAACAGTTTGTCCATGAAACATAGGTGTATCTTGCAAAGATAACGTTGAGCAGAAGAAGCAAAACACAGAAGAGCACGTGCTGTGTGATTCCATTTCCATAAGTGCATTCATCTGTGCAATAGAATTAGAGATGGGGTTGTCTCTGGGAGGAGGGAGCAGATGGGTGAGGGCATAGAGCAGGGCGAGCCTCTGACCGGCTGCTAGAAAGGCTCAATTCCTCGATCTGGGTGCTGGTGTCGTTGGACGTGTTCTGTTTGTGAAATTCATGGACTGCTGCCTTTGTACAGCTTTTCTACATGCATGTTATATTTCAATAAAAAAGATGTTTTTTTAAATTTCTAATGTTTTATTTATTTCTGAGAGAGAGACAGCGTGAGCAGGAGACGGTCAGAGAGAGAGAGGGAGATACAGAATCTGAAACAGGCTCCAGGCTCTGAGCTGGCAGTCAGCACAGAGCCCGACGCGGGGCTCGAACCCACAAACTGTGAGATCACGACCTGAGTCGAAGTCGGCTGCCCAACTGACTGAGCCACCCAGGTGCCCCTCAATAAAAAAAAGATTTTAAAACACGATTTTAAATCACTCTATATGTCTTATCATTTTATTGTGCACCCTAGTTCAGAGCTATGGTGAAGAAGCAGCCAACTGCACAAGATTTTCGTCTTGGCACCATGTCCTCTGTTGATTCAGCATAATATTTAAGAACTACATGCAAAGCCTTTGAAAATGGCCTAAGTTTCTAGATCATAAAAGTGAGCCAAACACTGCAACTGCTTTCTCTTTCCCCCAAGTACCTATGGAATTAGCAGAAAGCATGTAATTTTGCTTAAAAATAAGAAGGGGAGACAACAGTGGACCAGATATTTTGAGATATGGTATCTTGGGAAGCAGAACACAGATTAGATTGGATGGATGGAAAAGAAGAAAATGTGCATCCGCACCAGAGAGGTGAGGTGTGGATGCAATCCAAGGTGGCCCCAGAAGGGTCTCAAATTGATAGCCATGGAATGCAGAGAGCTGAGTGATCCCCAGGCAGTCTTTGGGGTGATATGGGAAAGAATGGAGAATCACCTTCAGAGCAGCTGGGGTAGCGAAGCACAGTCCTGTGAGCCTCAGCTATTCTGGCCCTCCACACCAGCTACTGGGAGGGCCATAGGGAAGGCAGCTCTCCTGGGTAGAGCCACACTACAGATTCTTCATCCTGTCTCAATTGGCATTAAACCCATGACTCAATGTGTGGGCTAAGGAGCCGCAGTAGCACCAGGGCGGGGGACGAGAGTGGGTGAAGTGCCGGCTGGAAAAGCAGACTCTCCAGCCCCACCCAAGACCTACCAAATCTGCCATCATTTTAACCACTTGGGGTCAGGGTGTCGATATGCACTTGAAACACTGAGAAAGTTGTCTGCTAATACTTTCTAATCACGTTAGCATACATGTCAGTGATTACCCTGTGTTCTTTAAGACTTGCAAGGGAAATTTCCCTCAAACCACAGGGCTAAAATGTTGATTAACTCATTGTGTTCCTCGGAGTTCCCCAGAGATGCATAACCAATAGGGCGCAGATGTATATATACATCGAGAAAGAGGTTTATTATAAGGAATTTGCTCACACGTTATAAAAACAAGTCGCAAGTTCTGGAGGGTGAGTCTCTGGTGTGTATTTACTGAATTATATGTCAGGGAGTGAAGAGTATTGGGGGTGAAGAGGGCAGCAGTGAATATAATAATTCCCAAGAGTCTAGAGTTGATCCTGTGAGCAATCCAAACCCATAACTGTTGTGGTTTCCCATTGATTTTGTTATTAGGGACCTAGAACACTGAAGGGTGTGATCTGAAATTATGGGTCATCCCTCAGCATTAATTCTTCTGTACTCTGATCATTTGTTTCACAGTCTCATCTTACCATTCTCCTTTCTTTGCACTTCACTCAGATTTTTCGTATTTGTTTTCGGTCATTCCATATATATATACATTTTTGTTATCTGCTGAACTTCTCTCTGGGACGATGCATCACAGCTGACTACAATGAGAAGACGTGCAATGTACCTGTTGGCCAAGGGTAATTGAGCGCACAGCCTGGCCCTGGGAGGAGGAATTTAGGATGTGGTGGCTGAAGAGGGACAAAGGCTTCCCTCCCCCTCACTGTTCCATCTCACCTGGGGTGCTTTGTTATCTAGCTGTCTTTCAAGACACCTACGGTTTTCCCACTGGCATCCCCTTCTGAAACAGAATGAATTAAGTCCCCGCAAAATTCACGTATTGAAGCCCTAACTCCCAAGGTAACTGTAATTGGAGATAAGGCCTTTATGGAGGTAATTAAGGTTAATGAGGTCATGTGGGTAGAATGGATCCGGTTCTATAGATAGATTTCTTATTTTGACTCTGATAAAAAACAAACAGATTAAGAACCAGATCTTAATCCAAGATGGCTGCTGTTTTGACAGGAAGAGGAAGAGACCCCTGCCGGGTACTCACACAGAGTGAGGGCCATGTAAGGACACAGGGAGAAGGCGGCCCTGCTGATACCTTGATCTTGAACTTCCAGCTTCCAGAACTGTGAGCAACAAACTACTGCACAGTAGTTATTAAATCTGCACAGTCTGGCATTTTATAAAACAAGCTAGGACCCTTAATCTCTCCCTTTAGCCCAGGACTGAAGCTCACCCTCCAGGGTCCTGCAGTAGCTCATCTCTCGGTCTGGCTGAGTTGATCTGATCATTTTCCCTGAGGACCACCAAGAAGTACTTCTCATGCACTAATCCAAGAGCAAATGAAGACGTGGCAGAGAGGATTTATCTTTAGGGACGATGCTTATTGTCCCTACTGGTTTCCTTTGAGGCCCAACAGCGTGGCTCACCCGAATGCTCTATTTCTAGCTATCACATGTTTTTTCCACATCAGCACATCATCAGCCCGTGAGCACAGAAGTTGGGGAAGGTAAAGGCTTCTGCAAAGCCCTCTCTGCCTCTCTCCCCAAGGAGTACACTGTATGAGCTCTGAATCCCATTGGGTCCAATGCTTGGTGGACCCATCTCCACCTGCTGATGGATAGGTAGCAAGTGCTACTACTCTGCATGGTTGAGGTGAGGTCTGGGACAGAATTGGACAACAGGTACATCTGTCCCTTTTCGTCCACATTAACCTGCTCAGTGACATCTCATGAGCCATGCTAGTTCATTTTGTCTGGCTCCTTTGTCCGATTTCCTTTTTCCTACTGCAGTGTTTCTCAAACCCATGGGGCTTTGGAGTCCCCTGTAGCACTTGTTAAAGATGCCACCCTTAGACTTCCTCGTTCAGCAGGTGTGGGGTGGGGCCTGGGAATTTGCATGTCCAAACGCTACTGCAGTTGGTCAGGGGAACCTTCTTCGAGAACTGCCACTGTACTGTGACCCGGAGGGAAGGAAGGGCTTCTGGGTGATGGCTGACTTTGGGTCTGAAACTCCACACCTGAGAGCGTGGCCGGCAGCAGACCCAGGGTTTAGAGGAAGCCACTGCCAAGTGAAACCTCAGAGCCAGCCACACCTCTGCCAACTATTTAGGCTCTGAGTCAAAGTTCAGGCCGACCGTGGGAAATGTGGTTTTGAGCAGCACTGCTGAAACCAAAAACTTTGCCCAATTTCAAGTGTCAAAAGCCTACACCAAGCCCTGGCTCTGCTTCTTCTCTTCCGCGGGAGTCTCTGCTTCTCCGTATGTGAAAGTTTCAGCTGCTACAGTATTTGGGGCTTGGCAGGGAGGGACATTCCGCAGTAATGAGATGACAATGCCGAATCTGTGTATGTGGTGACTTCCTCTATCAGCCAAGCTCCATGGAGCCTCCCTCCCCAGGAGACTGACATTCCTCCCTTCCAAGGCTCTGAGTCAGGGAGCCCTTATAGCAGCATCTTAAATGATCCTGTGCCCTCAGACAGCCACATCGAGCCAAGACATGCCATTGCATCAATCAAAAAAAAAAAAAAAAGTCCTATGGGAAACATTGCTGCCACAAAACTCATGCATTCTACTGTATTCGTGTAAGAGAATCTTGCAGGGATACAGAGCCAGATAATTATTATAAAACAAAGTCATGATGGGGCGCCTGGGTGGCTCAGTCAGTTAAGTGGCGGACTTTGGCTCAGGTCACAATCTCATGGTTAATGGGTTCGAGGGGACTCTGTGAGGACAGCTCGGGGCCTGGATCCTGCTTCAGAGTTTGTGTCTCCCTCTCTCTCCGCTCTTCCCCTACTTGCCCTCTTTCTCTCTCTTTATTTCTCAAAAAATAAACATTAAAAAAGTTTAAAACAAAGTCATGAATAGTTTATAGAAACATATTAACAGCCATAGTTAATGACAGAAGATAGCATAACGAATATAGAGAAAAGCTGTACCAGTTAGAAAGAACTCCATGAAAACAACAATCTGGGGCCAGTCGGGGCAGGGGAGGGAATTTATTCTCTGCAATTTACTATCCCTGAAGGCACCACAGCACATGTTCTAAGTTCACCTAGATGGCCTGGAACTGTAAGAAGACCCAGAGAGGTTCACTGTTCTCAATTTAGGAAGGCTACGATAGGCATACCACATGTTATTAAGATTTCTACAGAGGGGCACCTGGGTGGCTCAGTCGGTTAAGCTTCTGACTTTGGCTCAGGTCATGATCTCACGGCTTGTGAGTTCGAACCCCGCATCGGGCTCTGTGCTGACAGCTCAGAGCCTGGAGCCTGCTTTGGATTCTGTGTCTCCCTCTTTCTCTCTCTGCCCCTCCCCTGCTCATGCTCTGTCCCTCTCTGTCTCTCAAAAATAAATGAACACTTTTTAAAAATTAGAAAAAAAAGATTCTACAGAATAAG
Source organism: Crocuta crocuta (assembly GCF_008692635.1). Lineage (NCBI taxonomy): Eukaryota > Metazoa > Chordata > Mammalia > Carnivora > Hyaenidae > Crocuta > Crocuta crocuta. Next base: position 4,074,374 of record NW_027551571.1, on the reverse strand, counting down.
AGAAGAACTATGGATTTGTGTTCAATAGCCCAGGCTCTGAGCTGGATTTGAATGATGACTTTTCACTTTACTAGCTGTGTAGTCTTAGATAATTTACTGGATGTCTCTGGGCCCCAGTGTCCTCATCAGTAAAATGAGAATAATGACAGTCACCAGTATTATGTAGTTACTAAGAAGACAATGGTTTTAATGTATGTAAAGTGGTTAGAATGGCCCATAGTATAATAGATTGTTTATCAGATAAATACTCTGGTAACTAAGGAAGTACTTTGTTTCGTTTATTAAATAAATAAATAATGACAGATGGACTTTTAGATGTGCTATGCTTGTAATCATACAATTTGGTTATGGAGAGAATTCCTATTATTGGGAAGCTCCTTATTTTCCAATTCCAGTGGGTCAATGAGATGACCTGCCTGCTTAATTCTTAGAAAAAGACATTCTAAAAGTGGAGAAAAAACAGGCCTCAGAACCCCAACAGGTTTAGCCCCAGATCCTGGCTGTGTCAGTTCTAGTAGATGACTTTGGGCAAGACCGTCAACCTCTCTGAACTCCAGTCTCTTTCTCTGTGGAAGAAATAGTCACAATTTATTTAAAGCACCTCTAAAAGCTGAAACACTCACTAGGCCCTCCCTCGATGGCAGAGGCTTGTGACTGTGCCTGTGCCGGGGAGAGCGGGATGCGGCAGCACATGCTGACGGAACTCAGGTGTGAACCCTACACAGGCGAATGGCCACAAGTTACCTGGGCCACCAGTGCCCTTCCCAGCTCCTCCACCAGGTGCCGGCCACCTGCCCGGCAGCCTGCTCGCATGTGTTAGTGTTGATCCATGGGATCAGGTGCAGATAAAGGGTCATGAGAAGCCACCAAGACACTTGAGCTCTTGCCCCAGGGTGCACTTTCCCTTTCTGAAGCTTAGGTTCTCTGTCTGCAAAGTGCCAAACCTGAAGCACCTTCTAGCTCCAAATCTGTTACAATCCACACTGGCCTCCTGAAGGGTTTTGGTTGAGCCTAAATGAACTGTCCCAATCTCAGTTGGCTCTTCTCTTTGCTGGCACACGCACCTTCATCTGTAGCCCTTTGGTTTTCTGGCTGTGTTGCTTAATCTTCATAAGCCCTTGCCTTGACAGGCCAGCACCTGGCCACACTGTCCTGCTGTGCAAACCTCACCTCCTCTCGCCAATTTCCAGAATGCTAATATCAAAGGGACAGTTTGCAAGCTCAAAATACTTTCAAGAACAAAGGAAAACTCGGTTATGACAAATCACATCTGACAAGTACATTTCAAGAGGATACGTGTAAAGAAGGCCACATGGTAGATAGAGAAGGCCTGGACTTTCGAATTTTAAGCCTCACTTCACGCTTCTCTGCATCTCACCGTCATGGTCCATGAAAGAGCCATCCGGCAGAAGAGATGGGAAGGGGAAGGTACTAAGTCGGGGTTTCTAGTGTCATGCTTGGCACCAGATAGACTTGACAATTTTATTCATTTCTCTCTATAAGTGTTTACTTTGCTTAAATATCAATATAAATTAAAAGACAAGGTCAAATTTGGAACACTCAAAAGGAGTTTTATAGTGAGGAGGCTGTGCAGAATTGGCCAAGGATCAGCCTTTATCAGTGTCCAGTAGGGACGGGCCACACTGATTCCCTCCCCTTCTCAGGGAAGGTGGTGGGAACTGGGGAGAGGTGGGTTGGAACCCTGCACCCTGCACTTGTTAACTTCGGGGCCTCGACTAGCTTACCTGACCTTGGAGAACCAGTCTTTGTCTCTTCCGGGGCACTCATTTGCCCTTTCCTGGGTACCAATGAATAGGTCACCATGAGTGTTCTGGAACAATGTCCAGCCCTCTGACACATTATTCTCACATAGAATACATGTTTTCCTTGACATTTCAAGGTGTCCATTCTTTCCATTGATTTCAGTACAGCATTTGGGAGAACAAGCACAAAGAATCATAATTTCTTGCAGCCTTTTCCATAGATCTTCTGTTTTTGCATCTTAACAGTCTCACTGACATAAGTTAACTTTCCCTTGCAAGCTAAGTTCGGGTCATGTCTAAATGCAGAATGTTTACACGCAGTCCCCTTTATTGGCACCTGCCGATATTGAAGGGAAAGTATTACCTAACTCAGAGTTTTAACTTTTTGTCATCTAGTGAATCTTTTTTTCACAACTCACAATGAGCCTTCTGTGTCCCCATCTTTGAGCAAACAAAAACAGTTGGCAGATGTGAGATTCCACCTCCCCAAGCCACAGCCAAGTTCACTTTTCATCTGTTTCTGCCCAAGTGTCTTAGCTTTGGCCTTGAATGTTGACACATCATTGGTGATGTGCTTTTTGGGGAATTCATTTGAGATCTTGATGTTTCCTGCATAGGAGAGCTGGTTGGGTCACATAGCTCTCTGCTTGAGCCAATGAAAACAGTTACATGCCAACCCATCAAAGCTCAGTTTTCCTCTTAGCTAATCCCACCCTGAAAAGTATTAATTCAGTCATTTTGCCCATCCGGGCATCGGCTCATCCTTTCATTTAACAAAAACACCAACCAATGGCCATAGCCAAGCCCATGCACGGGCTGCAGTGTTCACAGTGAATGTTATACGGGGGCCACGTGCAAGGTGTTCGGAAGCACAGGCCCTGCATCTCAGAATTCACTGACCCCTTCTTCAGCCTTACTTGCCATTAGTGGTTGGGCCCCACTTGACTGAAATATAACACATGCGTGTGCTCTTCTGGCTTGGAACTCAGTAGTTTCCATAGACTGTCATTCTCAGCCCTTGGCCCTTGTCCTCCAGGCCAATACAGGGTGGGTGATAGACAAAGATGCACCTATCTGTGCTTTCGTGTGTGTGTGTGTGTGTGTGTGTGTGTGGTCCCTGCATCTGTGGGCATCTGTGGTGTGGGTGTGGCATGTGTATATGCAGTATGCATGTGGGTATGTGTGTGGTCTATACATCTGTGGTATGTGTATGTGGTGTGTGCATTGTGTGTGTGCTACGCATGTGGTGTGTGTATGTTCATGTGTGCATGTGTTGCATGTGAGTGTGGTATGTGTGGTGTGTGTAGTATGTGTATACGCGGTATGTATGGAGGTATGCGTGGTGATTGTGGAGTGTGCATGCATGTAGCATGCACATATGTGTGTTGTCTGTGTAACTNGGGAGGGGCCTGGGGACCCGGGGAGGGGGCTGGGGACCCGGGAGGGGCCTGGGGACCCGGGAGGGGGCTGGGGACGCAGAGTGGGACGGGCCCTGAGCCCCATTTCCTGGGGAGGCAGGATTTCTCCACCGGATGCCCCTGTCCCGCCCACCCTCCATCCCTGCTCCCCAGGCTGCAGGCACTGAGATGCTGCGGTGTGCGAGGCCGAGGCCGAGTTTTCCCGGAGGAAACTGAACTGGCCCTTGAGTTGAGCCGTGAAATTCCGGAGTCCTTTGGCGGAAAGAAAGCAGGCTCTGCCGCCTTGGATTACGCCAGGATTTAAACCCACAGCTCTCGCAGGGAGCACCTAAACTTGATTCCAGGGGCCTGCTGTGAAGCGAGATCTTGGTTTCAGATATTCGTCCTTCGATCTGGGGACCACCTGACATTCTCCGTCCGTGGAGACACACTCACTGCTTTAGGTTCTGTGAGCCTCGAGGTTTCTGTCGTAGTCGGTCAGCTTTGCCGGGAGGTGCAAAGGCCACCACAGAAAACGTGCAAAGCAGTGGGAGAATCTGTGTTCCCACAAGACTGCGTTTATAAAAGCTGTCCCCCAGCGGGATGCGGCCTGTGACTGCAATCTGTCCCCCCCTCCTTTAATTCGTCATCAAATATCCGGTGAATGATATATTTCTAGGTGCTGCAGACACAATGGTGACTTCACACACAGAATCCTCACCTCAGGAGAGCATGTTTTGGGAGAGCAACCAAAACTCCTAAATAATTAGGCAATAAATGACAGGCGGTGAAGTGCGCTATGAAGAAAAACGAAGCTGGGTAAATGAGTCGTAGCATTGATTCAGGCTCTTTNTGTGTATGTGTGATGTGTGGGGGGTGTGGAATGTACACAGTACACAGGTATGTACTGTGTATGTTGTGGTGTGTGTATATGCTGTGTATGTGTAGTGTGTATGTATCTGGTGTGGTGTGGTGTTACATGGTATGGATGTGGTGTGTGTGCATATGTATATGTATGTGTGGGTATGTGGTGTGTATGTACACTGTGTGTAAATACATGGTGTGTATGTGCAATGTGTGTATGTGTGGTGTGGCATGTACATGGTATGTGTGTATGTACGTGTGTGAGCGGGTCGGGTTGCGTCACAACAGACAGATGCAGTGAGGCACATGGAGCGGGGTCCCTTGTGACATGTGGACAGAATGAGGGGCGCAACCCTGAGGGGCACACAGTGGGGATGCAAAAGCATGGATGGGGCCCCAGTCTCTACAGAGGAAGACGCTCTGCACAGGGCTGCTGCGGGGAGGGCGTCCTGGAGGGGAGGCCCCCCTGGGGAGGGAGAGACCCCTGGGGAGGGAGAGTCCCCTGGAGGGGGAGGTTCCCCTGGGGGGGAGGACTGGGGGGGAAGGTTGCCCTGAGAGGGAGGTCTCTCTGGGAGGAGGGCCCCCCTGGGGAGGGAGGTTGCCCTGGGCTGGAAGACCCCCTAGGAGGGAGGACCCCCTAGGAGGGAGGGCGGGCGTGCAACCCCTCCAGGCGGCAGAGCGGCTCCTCACGGCGCTCCCAGGCAGCCCGGAGGCACCCCTGCCCTGAGCCCTGGCCTCAGGAGCCTTATTTGGTAGCAAAGCAGGCCGCCCCTGCTTGGCGGTCCCTCCGGAATTCCGCCTCGGGGTCTGCGCTTCCTCAGAAGCTCGAGGCCTGTGCCTTTCCGAGTAAACAGCGCCCCAGCAGCACAGCCCCGCCTGGCAAGTGACGGCTGCCAGGCGGCTGCTGACCAGGCCCAGGACTAATTTGGTAACGGGGCGCACTGCAGAGTGACATTTACTGGATCCCTCCTGGAGCTAACGCAGCGCAGCCTGCGGACCCNATGTCTAAGGGTCAGAAAACTACAAGAATGTGACAAATGGAAATGAATATTATGTTTTTTATTAAGAAGGCTCATCATTATGAATCCATTAAAACTTCCAAAGACTCATAGTATATGTTATATAAATCCCTTTTATTTTTTAAAGGGAGGTAATTTTAGTTTGAGAAGGTACTCTTCTTTATGCTTTCCTTTTGGGCTGTCCCGTGATAAAGGGGGCTCCTGAGGAAGATACCGAGCCTACTTTCAGTCAGTGCTGTCAATTTGTTGGAAAAACAGGAGAACAGACAAGTTCACATCTCTGTCTGTGATCACGTTAGATTTTTCTGATTATTTTTTTTTCTTTTTAAAGTTTATTTAAATTCAAGGTCGTTAACATACAGTGTAGTAATGGCTTCAGGAGTAGAACCCAGTGATTCATCGCTTACATATAACACCCAGTGCTCATCCCAACAAGTGCCCTCCTTAATGCCCATCACCCATGTAGCCCATCCCCCCACCCACCTCCCCTCCAGCAACCCTCAGTTTCTTCTCTGTATTTAAGAGTCTCTTATGGTTTGCCTCTCTCTCTTTTTATCTTATTTTTTCTTCCCTTCCCCTATGTTCATCTGCTGTGTTTCTTAAATCTCACATGTGAGTGAAATCATATATTTGTCTTTCTTGGACTGACCTATACCACTTAGCATAATATACTCTAGTGCCATCCACATGGTTACAAATGGCAAGATTTTATTCTTTTTGATTGCTGAGTAGTATTCCAGTGTGTNCCATTTCTGGTCCATTTCTGGGTTCTCTATTCTGTTCCATTGATCTATGTGTCTGTTTTTTTGTGCCAGTACCACACTGTCTTGATGATGACAGCTTCATAATACGGGTTATAGACCTGAATTGTGATGCCTCCAGCTTTGGTTTTCTTTATCAACATTAGTGNGTGCTGCTATAAATATCAGGGTGCATTGAACTCTTGAATCAGCATTTTTGTATCCTTTGGATAAATACCTAGTAGTGCATTTACTGGGTCATAGGTAGTTCTATTTTTCATTTTTTGAGGAACCTCCATACTGTTTTCCAGAGTGGCTGCACCAGTTTGCATTCCCACCAGCAGTGAAAAAGTATTCCCCTTTGTCTGCATCCTCACCAACATCTGTTGCCTGAGTTGTTAATTTTAGACATTCTGATGGTGTGAGGTGTTATCTCATTGCAGTTTTGATTTGTATTTCCCTGATGGTGAGTTATTTGAGCATATTTTGATGTTTCTGTTATCCATTTGGATGTGTTCTTTGGGAACGTGCCTATTCATGTCTTCTGCCCATTACTTTACTGGATTATTTGTTTTTGGGGGTGTTGAACTTTATAAATTCTTCATAGATTTTGGATACTAAACCTTTATTCAATATGCCATTTGCAAATATATTCTCCTATTCTGTCAATTGGCTTTTAGTTTTGTTGATTGTTTCCTTCACTGTGCAGAAGGTTTTATCTTGATGAAGGTCCCAATAGTTCATTTTTGCTTTTATTTCTCTTTCCCCTGGATATGTGTCAATAAGCAGTTGCTGTAGCTGAGGTCAAAGAGGTTGCTACCTGTTTTCTCCTATAGAATTTTGATGGTTTCCTGTCTCACATTTAGGTCTTTCACCCATTTTGAGTTTATTTTTGTGTGTGGTATAAGAAAGTGGTCCAGGTTCATACTTCTGCACATTGCCATCTAGTTTTCCCAGCACCATTTGCTGAAGAGACTGTCTTTTTTTCCATGGGATCCTCTTTTTTTTTTTAATATTTNNNCAGGCTCTGAGCTGGCAGTCAGCACAGAGCCCGACGCGGGGCTCGAACCCACGAACCACGAGATCATGACCTAAGTGAAAGTCGGACGCTTAACCGACTAAGCCACCCAGGCGCCCCTCCATCGGATACTCTTTTCTGCTTTGTTGAAGATTAGTTGACCATNTCCATTAAAACTTCCAAAGACTCATAGTATATGTTATATAAATCCCTTTTATTTTTTAAAGGGAGGTAATTTTAGTTTAATCTTTAGTTTAAGATTAGTTGACCACCCATTTCTGGTCCATTTCTGGGTTCTCTATTCTGTTCCATTGATCTATGTGTCTGTTTTTTTGTGCCAGTACCACACTGTCTTGATGATGACAGCTTCATAATACGGGTTATAGACCTGAATTGTGATGCCTCCAGCTTTGGTTTTCTTTATCAACATTAGTGTGGCTATTTGGGGTCTCTTCTGGTTCCATACAAATTTTAGGATTGTAAAAAGTTTAGCTCTGTGATGAATGCTGGTGTTATTTTAACCTGTCAAAATACATCCATTGCATTGGATGCGTAGATGCTTTGGACAGTATTGACTTTTTAACAATATTTGTTCTTCTGATCCATGGGCATGGAATGTCTTTCCATTTCTTTGTGTCTTCAGTTTCTTTCCTAAACTTTCTATAGTTTTCAGCATGCAGATCTTTTACCTGTTTGGTTAGGTTTATTCCTAGGAATCTTATGTGGGCTTTTTAATTTTATTTTTTGGTGTAATTGTAAATGGGATCGATTTCTTGATTTCTCTTTCTCCTGCTAAATTATTGGTGTGTAGAAAGGCAGCTGACTTTTTATGCTGATTTTACATCCTGCAACTTTGCTGAATTCACCTATCAGTGCTAGCAGGTTTTGGGTGGAGCCTTTTGGGTTTTCTATGTTGAGTATCACGTCATCTGCAAAGAGTGAAAAGTTCGACTTCTTTGCCAGTTTGTGTGCCTTTTATTTCTTTTTGTTATCTGATTCTTGATTATTGTTATTAATGTTATTGTTTTCATTACAGAAGAAAATAACTACCTCCATCTATGAAGACTAGTATAGAAATTCCAAATAAAATTTCATTGAATTCAATCTGGTGCTGCATTACAATTACCAAGTAGGGTGCATCTGAGTAACACACTGATGGCTTAATGTCAAAATATCTATCAGCATGAAATGACATATTAATGATTTGAAGGAAAGTATATTATTTTAATAGACAAGGAAATTATTTAGGAAATTCATTAAGCATTCAGATTTTTTAAATTCTTAAGAAGTTGGATGCAAAATGCAGAAGTTGGATGCAAAATGCAAGTTCTTTTTTACTACAGAAAGGCATCTATCACAAATCTATAGTAAACATCATACTTACTGGTAAATTATGGAATAACTTACATTAAATTTAGGAAAAGATAAAAATTCTCATTATCACCAAACCTTATTCTTAAACATTTTCTTCAAATACCAGAAAATGAGCTACAATAACAGCAACAAAAAGAAATATAACAGCTTATAAGAATTGGCAATATAGTAACAAAATTCTTTTTTGCAGATACAGTTGTCTACATACAAAATTCATGAAAATCTAAAAACAAACTATGAGAATTAGTGAGTTTAGCAAAGTTACTAGGTATGTTAGTATCATATGAAAAAGGATGTAATTTCCTTCCCAATAAAGACAAAGAATATTAAAAAAAAAAAGACACGCTAATCATAACAGTGACAAAACTATAAGATACATAGGACTCAGTCTAATTGATTTTCTCATGAAAAATATTTTTATAAAAATTATGGCTAAAGAGCACTTCAGTTCTAGAAATGGCAGATTAGGTAATTAAAACAAATCCTCTCATAGAGGACACCAATCAAAATGTTGGATTAACTGTGAGAAAATTATGAAAACATCAAAGAACTAGTAACATAGTAAAACTGGGCCAAAATCTACGAGTAGATGACAGTTTGATGAGGTGAATCTTACACTTCAATAGGCTTTTCCTTGAAGGTGTTTGCTGATCAGGAAGAAACGTCTGCAATTAATGTCTAGTGTTTGCCCAGCACCCACTCATGCTTTAAGCTGGGATTCAGAGTGGCTTCAACCACAAATTAAGTATGAATCGGAAGTTAATCGTGTGGCTTCCAGCCTGTGCTTTATCTCTTGGGTCTCCCAGAAGATCTCAAACCTTGAATTTGGAATTAAACTGATCCTAGAATGTTTTTCCCATAGCCATAGAAAAGAAAGGAAGACCTTCTGTTAAGAAATACTTGATTTTCGGGGTGACTGGATGGCTCAGTTGGTTAAGCATCCAACTCTTGATTTCGGCTTAGGTCATGATCTCACAGCCCGTGGAGTTTGAGTCTCACATTGGGCTCTGTGTTGACAGTATGGAACGTGCTTGGGATTATTTCTCTCCCTCTCTCTCAGCCTCTCTCCCCCACCTAGAAATAAATAAACGTTAAAAAAACAAAGAAATACTCGATTTTCATTTACCTAATGCTATTCTTAGCAATAATTTTAAATATTTTGATCAGCACACAAAACTGAACAGGCACCCCACAAAACAAGGTGTAATGAATGAGAGTATGAGAAAATAGAATAGAAATACAGATACACATTCATGTCCTAACATACACACCCTAAAAGCAATTATGCATCCTATACTTACAGGTCTTTGTCAAAGAGCAAAGGACATGATAACAGCACACTATAATAAATTAGAGAACATCATATACAGTGCAAACTCTTGAAGAGGCAGAAAGATGAAATGATAAAAATTCTCCATCCAAACAAACAAGAAAGGAGATAAAGAAGCAGAGAGCAATTAGGCCACACAGAAAGAATGAAATAAACTGTTTCAATTGACCCCAAATATAAAAATAGTTACATTAAAGCAGAAGGTTCTAAATTCTTCAATTAAAAAACAAAGAATATCTGCATGGATTAAAAAAAGAAAGTGCTTTTGCTGTGTAAAAAGTACCCCACACTCAGTAACTTAAAACCACACATTTTTGTCATCTAATAGTTTCTGTGGATGCAGACGTGGTTTCGCTGGGTCCTTTGCACCACAACCTCACAAGGCTGCAAACAAGATACTGGCAGACGCTACAGACTCTCTTCCAAAGGCATAGCTGAGTAAGGGTCTATCTAGTCCCAAGCTCACTTATGTGGTGGCGGGAGGCCTTTGGGGACTTTGACCTGGCCCACCCTCAGGTTCTTGCTTCTCTTTAGGGAAACTCACAACATGGCAGCTTGCTTCAGCAGAGCAGATATGTGAAAAGAGCCAGAGAGAGACAGTTTGAGTAAGGGAAAAGTCACATTCTTTTAAAACCTAATAATAGCAGTGATGTTCTATCACTTTTGCTGTATGTTATCTCTAGCAATGAATGAGTAGTCGATACAGACTGAGGGCGACAGAGGGTGTGAATTCCAGGAGACGGGGATCATCAGAGGCAATAGCAAAGGCTGCCTAGACCAGCTTGCTGTTGTCTCTATCAGAGCTCTTTGCAGTTTCAGTTCCCTGCAGAACACTCGGATGGGTTGCTTGTGTATCTTCTTGTTTATTGTCTGTGTCCAGCACCTTGGAGAGTACCCATGAGTGCAGAGGTTGCACCTGTTATCCTAGAAGGTGATCAATAACACTTGTCGAAGATGGGAATAAACCGACGGATGACCTGAAAACACCTGCAAAGTTGGCCGACCTTCCTGGAGAACCAGGGAGGTGGTTCTCCGGAGGAGATTACAGAAGCCAGGGCACACTCTGACTGATGCAGGAGCAATGGGCCAGCATGTCTCTGATTTATCTTACAGAAGCTATTCTTTCAGTTTTCTGACCTCTGTCCTGGGGACAGCAGTTGAGAAAATGAAGGGGTGGCAGCACATGATTATGTCACTTATTCAATTGAAGTGATCTCATTTGTAATAGAGCCTTGTCTGCCACTGTATCCTCCATGGGCTGTTCACCTGGACCCTGGGCTTCATGGATCATTCTCTATAAATCTAACTTCTGCTTCCCTGGCCTTTCCCCTCATCAGTTTTTTCCTCTGTGCCTTCAACACAGTTTCTCTTCCTCCTCCATTAGTTGAAATTTAATTATCCCTTGCTTCATGATTTCATGGTACTCTATTCAACTCACATAAATTCTAGTCCAGGCTCTGATTTCCATCATCCTGCAAAAGACGGTATAAGGGCAGCCTAAGCCCCTGTCTCAGAATCTACTTCTCCCCTTGCTCACTTATATTCTTTATTTAAATAAAATTTTTAATGTTTATTCATTTTTGAAAGAGAGAAAACAGAGCGTGAGTGGCGGAGGAGGAGACTGAGAGGGAGAAAGAATCCAAAGCAGGATCCAGGCTCTGAGCTGTCAGCACAGAGCCCAACACAGGGCTCAAACTCACTGACCATGACATCATGCCCTGAGCCGAAGTTGGTACTCAACCGGCTGAGCCACCCAGGCGCCCTGCTCTCTTGCATTCTTTAGCTCCAGAAGGCTGTGAAACTTGTCCTGGAATGTCTGTGCCCTGCAGCGTTCTCAGCCTGGACACACAGTACACGAATTGGTAAACCTAAAGATGATCCTCACCACCCTTTCTAGAATTTCTGTTTTCTGGACCATGTGCTGCCCTTCTGGTTGCTATTTCTTATCTGTCTCCCCAAAGCATCCTTGGACTATCAGATAATCCAGAAAAAAAGAAAAAGAAAATAAGAAAACTCTTAACTTTGGTAGCGATTGTGAATTTCAATCACAAACATGAGTATTTAGATAATAAAAATTTCTTCTAATGTAGTCAAAGATGTTCAAAGCACATTGTTTTACAATCGAGTAGCTCTATGTTTATAACAAAAACAGCAGACAGGATGCCACCTCTTTCATTTCTAATCCAACCTCAAAGTGGTGGCCATTCCAATCCTTCTAGCTGATTTTTCCCATGGTAGTGACCCATAGATTTCTATAAAGCAACCATATGCTTCTATGTCTTGATTTTTCCATTTTAGTTGTTACCTATTGACTCTGGAATATGCAAGATGAGGAATCAGCTCACTGATAACTAACCCAATGCAGACATGAATGTTCACGTAGACCTGTCCACAGCTTTCTTCCCAAAATAGCCATCGATTCTATGCATTATAATGATTATTTTCCTACATGTTCATTTTGTTTTAATATTTTTTCTCTTTTACCCATTTAGATTTCTAAGTAGCCATAGATAATGCACTCTACACCTCCCTAACTGAAGGGTAAATCTTATCTTAACATATTGATTTTTTTTCTTTTTTTCCTTAGAAGACATCTCTTAGTTTTCTTCTGCTTTGCTCCTCTAATGTGCTAGACCTATTCCACACTGTTCCAGTGGGAATTCCCCATATGATTATCCTGAGAACTAGCCTATTCAATTTTTCCCCCTTTGGGGTTAAATATTTCTTTATTGAAATCCACCTCTCCCTCTTTCATGGTTTAATTCCTCATTTATTTCCGTTCATCTACCAACAAAGAGCATATTGGAAAGTAAAATGTTGATTTATCTTAAGACATTCTATACTTTTGCCTAATNAGAAATTTTATCTGCATGCGTAGGTTAATTCGGTACATCTTTCTTTTTAAGCCTGGATCACTGAAGCCGGTACCATTGGTGAATAGCGNTCTTCATCATCCCGTATCTTATCATCTGCAACGAACAGAAGCCAATTGGCACTTTCAATATTCTGCCTAGAAATTTTATCTGCATGCGTAGGTTAATTCGGTACATCTTTCTTTTTATTTTTCAAGTTAATGGAAATGGCAGGTTTGCCATTTGTTTCCTTCCAGCAAAGCCTGGATCACTGAAGCCGGTACCATTGGTGAATAGCAGTGCTTCCAGACCCCACTGACCGTCTCCTCACTGTCCTTCCGGCATCACCCACGACTGTCCCGTGACAAGGCGAGCACCCCTTTGTGGGTCTGTTACAGCAGGGCCCTGTTTCTATCACTGCACAACCAACCACTCTAACATGCGATAATGTACGTCATTATGGAAGGCACCGTACACACTTGAGAAATAATATTTTCTTTATTATTTAAGAAGACAATCAATCTACAGATAGCACAACTTCTGTGTTCTGTGTGATGGCAGAAAAGAGAGTACACACCAAACTATTAATAATATTCACTGAATTGTTGGGAATGTGATCCCTGAGGGTCTGGTAAGAGGCTGTCAAAGTCTTTCATCTCAAACAAAAGGCACATTACAACAGAACTGGGTGGTGGTGTTGGGGGGAGAGTACTTTATTTTAAAATGTGTTTTTAATTAGAGAACCAATTGAAGATGCATTTATCTGGAACTTAGGAAAGGTGGGTTGGTTTGCCTTTGCCCCTGTGAGTGGATTTCAGTAACAAATAACAAGCAGGGGGTTAGGAGGATAGGTTCTCGGTGTCATCGCTGACACCAAGCGTGTGACCTTGGGCAAGCCACCTCCTGGCTCTAGCCTGCCTTTGCATTTGCGATGTGGTGAGGTTAGGCCATCTGCTCTCTGTCTTCTCTCTGAAACTTAACAGTCGAGGACAGGATAATTTGAGCCTTTAAACAAATCTTTCCCATCTGGAAATTGGACTTAGCATAAAAAAAAAGACAATGTTCATATTTGGGAAGCCTCTGGAGACAACATTCCTAAAAAAAAAAATCTTGAGTTATTTTTTATAAAGTATCATAACACTTTCAAGCTTTTATTTACTAATAAGTTTGGTCCTAAAGTAAACTAATGGGGGTAAGCCACCTCCTTCAAACGTGTTGATCACCCCCCAGAGATTCATGTGATTGGGTGATTAATCAAGCTTCTATTTAATTGCACGAAGGAGAGAATGTTAAATGTGCTGCGTGAGCGCTGCGGAAACCATTCACCTGGCAGGCATGGCGCATTTACGCAGGACAATCTGTGTCTCTCTCTCTCTAATCATTTTATTTTATTTTTAGAATAGGTGTGTGCGGACAGGCTAGAAAACATTCTCCAGAGCATAGTCCGTAGGGATTTAGTCAAAAATCTCTCCAAAGACATGAAAGTATAGCAAATCCTTTCTGCTGCAAAATGAATTCTACTTTCCAAACTGACAGTGTAATTTCTTTTTTAGTAGATTATTTACCAGATAATTATGGTTTATCAGGCAGAAGACTCAAATTCAGAAACGGAAAGACTCACACCACCTCTGAGACCTTATTAAACTTAACTTCAGTTTCAATGACTACAGATAGAACAGGTTAAAGTCTCTTCTGGGCTACCCTACTTGAAAACTGTGTAATTTTGGTCAAATAACTTAGTTCCCCTGAGCTTTATCTATATAGGCTGATGAAGGAAGAAAAGAGATGATAAATGTGAACATAACACCATAAAGTACAAATTGCTATTAACATTTAAGGGTTTATTTTCATTCATGATGTTATTGAAAATTCTTTTACTGAAGGCTTTTAAAAAAATTTTTAGTGTTTATTTATTTTTGAGAGAGAGAGACAGAGCATGAGTCGGGGAGGGAGAGAGAAAGAGAGGGAGACACAGAACCTGAAGCAGGCTCCAGACTCATAACCCTACATGGGCCTTGAACTCGTAAGCCAAGAGATCACGACCTGAGCCCAAGTCATATGCTTAACCGACTGAGCCACCCAGGCACCCCTGTTGAAGGCTTTTTAAAGGGACAATTTAAAAAGCTAGAACCAATGTTAAGCAAGTGTTACTATCTCATGTACACTGTTATTTTCAACAACTGATAATTATTAATATTATTTGCTTTATTTGTCGGAGAAAGACAGGGAGTGAGGGTGAGAGAGAGGGCAGGGAGAAAGAAGTGCATCTTTTTAAAATATGCTATATTGTAAATACTTTGTAATTTAATGATTAATGCCCCCAAACTCCACTTCAAGTGCATGTGCAATAGTAAGAATAGTAAGTCCTCTCTGAGTACCCATATTTCCATCAGTTGCTCATTTTATTGGTAAATATTTCCATTGTTTGCTCATTTAAATGTATTGCAAATGGTAAATGTTATAAGTCATATAATATTAATAATTTTCATATACAAATTAGCATCAGTACCTCTGACTACTTTAGTAGGATTGACTCCTAGAAGGTTCTGAAGTCACCTGCCCACTGGGCCACAGTTATGAACTTGATACAAATCGGCAAATTATGTTAAAGATATTTTGTACCAAATTGTGCTCTAACAGGTAGATTAAGAGAGTTCTTTTTGTAGCACATGCTCCCTACCATTACCATGTTTCCAAACATATTTCTCATGAAAACAAGATTTACTGTTTTCATTCGCATAAGTTTTGTCGTTCTAGAGCTGCACATTCCGAAATCACAGTCGCATGATTTAAATTAAGATGAACTGACGTTAAATTCAATTACAATTCAGCTCTTCTGCTGCACTAGCCGAAGTTCAAAGGCTCGGTGACCACATCACCTTGGACACTGCAGACCGTTGCCAACATTTCTTGCTGCTAGAGAAGCTGGACTTTATTTTCATATATTAATTAGTTATTAGCATTCTCAATTACAAATGACAAAGGGAGATCACTCGAGCGTATTAAAAAAACACATAAGTAAATTCAAGAATGTCTTAGTACATGATTTTGAAGCAGTACCTCCCCCCACCCCTCTGTCCCCCACACACCAGTCACCTCTTCTATCCTAAAACTTG
Source organism: Crocuta crocuta (assembly GCF_008692635.1). NCBI lineage: Eukaryota > Metazoa > Chordata > Mammalia > Carnivora > Hyaenidae > Crocuta > Crocuta crocuta. The sequence continues at coordinate 4,058,901 of NW_027551571.1, read as the reverse complement.
CCGTCGTTTTCTGCCACATTCTCTGTTTGGTGGCAACGCCCACAGCCTGTGCTCCGTCATGTCCTCTTAGCTAGTTCTCCCACTGGAGGTTTGGTTTGCTCATTTTATTTTATTTTATTTTTTANGACACGGGGCTCGAACCCACGAACCGCGAGATCATGACCTAAGCGAAAGTCAGATGCTTAACTGACTAAGCCACCCAGGCGCCCCTAGTTTGCTCATGAATTAATTCAGCTTTCCCATCTGGAAACAGTGCACTCCAGTGTTCACTTTTATTTTTAATTTGTATTTATTTTAAAAAAATTTTATTTATTTATTTTTAAGAGAGAGAGCATGTGTGTGTGAGTGGGGCAGGGGCAGAGAGAAAGGGGGACAGAGGATCTGAAGCAGGCTCTGCACTGACAGCAGAGAGCCCAATGTGGGGCTCCAACTCACAAACCTTGAGATCATAACGTGAGCCAAAGGGAGATGCTTAACTGACTGAGCCACCCAGGCACCCTATCAGTGTTCATTTTTATAGACCACTAAAATATTTGTGTGTTTCCTGATTTTCATATATCTTACACATAAATCTCAAGAAATTCACACCTAGATATTTCATATGTGGTCATTTTTTTAGTTTTATCTTCCAAAAGCTTATTTCTGGTTTCTAAGAAAATTTCTGAATTTTCTGTATCTACTTTGTATTTGACTATTTTGCTTAACTAACATACTGAGTCTAGTAGTTTTTTTCAGTTGATTCTCTTAGGATACCTAAAGAATAATCTAAGCATAATCTTTGAATTATATTTTAGTATTATTTGGTATATCTTAAAATGTTTTGGCATATCTAAGTATAATCTTTTAAATTATAAATATACTGTCTTTCTTTTTTTACTTTCAAACAGGTCTTAGGATATTTGTTCCTGTCTTTTTTCATTCTGTAGAACATTCTGAGTCATTTAAATTTTTTATTAAATAAGGTCCATCCCCAGCACAGAACCCAAAGTGGGGCTTGAAGTCATGACACTGAGATCAAAATCTGAGCTGAGATCAAGAGTCCATACTCAACCAGTTGTTCCATCCATACGCCCCTTAAATTTTTTATTTAAACTTCTTATTTATCGTGGGGCACCTGGGTGGTTCAGTTGGTTAAGCATCTGACTTCAACTCAGATCACTGATCACACAGTTTGTGAGTTGAAGCCCCACGTTGGGCTCTGTGCTAACAGCACAGAGCCTGCTTTGGGTCCTCCGTTCCTCTTCTCTCTATGCCAACCCCGCTTGCTCTTTCTCAAAAACAAACAAACATTTAAAAAAAAAAGTCTCATTAATAGTTCTGGCAGGTTTTACCTTGAAAAACTCAAGTTGAAAGATTTAATATAAGTTTTTAAGAAACTTTAAGAAATTTAAAAATTTTAAGAAATCTTTACCTAGTCACATAGGAGACAATTTAAAAATAGCTAAGGTGTTTGGGAAATAGTATTTGTAAAGCATTTTTTATTATAAAGAAGAGATTCCTTGGGAGGGAAGGAAGAGCGCAGAGTTGGTGCGGGGGTGTTTAGTCAACTGCGTCCTTGTGAGACCCCGCAGGTGAACTTGACTGGGACCAGCTGGCGTCTCTGGGGACTTTCCCGACTGACTCCCGAGTTACAGCATTGAGGGGACGACTGCCCCCAGTGACTTTGTTAGCCACCCCTTCCTTGTCATGGCGGATCTCTCTAGCCGCCTTAGTAGGGAGAGCCTCTGCAGGTGGGCCCCTAGACCCACACCTGCCCGCTTGCACAGAGGGGTTGCGTGCGCAGTGGCCGCGTGCGGTAAGAGCCACCACCTGAGCGGGGGTGAGCTCTCGCTTTCCCCCTTCCACGCTCCCAGTTGCTTAGGGCAGCCTTCCCACCCGGCGGGCATCTACAGCCCCTAAAACCGCCTGCGTACCCCTGCTTGCCCGGACCTGCCCCACAGCCTGTAATGTTGATGGCGCCGGCTCGCCTCTTCCAGTCTCTCCACTCCCGCATCATGAAGTTTCTGGACTTTCCAAATACCTTCAGATCCACTTTTCACGTTTTGGGAGATCAAAACTTGAAATTCAGACATGAGGTTTTCGGTTCAAAAACATAATACAGAATTCTGATCAACGCGCATGTCGAAGAAGAGACCTTGGACCTATACTGAAGTGATTGGTGGACACATGGAATGTGCATATTTTAAAAGCAGAATAAAAGATTATACCTAATAGCATATTTTTAACCCCAGTATTAAATTCTTATTTTTATGCTTTCTCAAATCTGGATAGCAGTATTTTTGGGTTTTTTAAAAAATGTTTATTTAGTTTTGAGAGAGAAAGAGACAGAATGCAAGCAGGGGAGGGACACAGAGAGAGGGAGACACAGAATCCGAAGCAGACTCCAGGCTCTGAGCTGTCGGCACCGAGCCTGATGCAGACCTCAAAGCCACAAACCGAACCATGAGATCATGGCTTGAGCTGAAGTGAGACACTTCACTAAGTGAGTCAGTCAGGTGCCTCCGGCTAGCAGTGTTTTTTAAGGTTTTGTAAAGTAAATTGGGTAGCAGTGCATATGTCTATGCTCTAGCTTATATTAAAGTTTTGGAATTAATCCTTTCTTAAAGTTTGAAAATATATATGTATTCATAGTATTGTTCTTAACAGTAGTACACTCATTCCTGCTGCCATTTTGACAATTTTCTTTCTTTCTTGTTTTTTATTTTATTTTATTTTATTTTTAAGAGAGATAAAGAGTTCAGGCAGAAGAGAAGGGCAGAGGGAGAGAGAGAGTCTTAAGCAAGCTTGAAACTCGGTGCAGAGCCTGACATGGGACTCGATCCCACGGCCCTGGGATGTGACCCAAGCCAAAATCAAGACTCCAACTATCAAATGACTTAGCTACCATGGCGCTTCAATTTTGACTTTAAAATTTTCCAGAAAATGAACCATCCAATGGGATTGTTAAAAGTAATTGGCATTTAACTCTGCATTTTCCATTGGTGTCTGTTGTTACAGTACCTATATGGTGTCCAATCCTTTTCTTTTTATGTGCCTTAGTTTTGTTCTATCATTGTTCATTATTTCGAATGACGGATTCTTAAAATTTCTCATTCCTATTGTTATTTCCTATATTTGATTAGTTCTATTCATTCCCTTTCCCTGTAGTTGTCCTTATTTTTAAGATCTCTTAAAATCAATGTCTAGTTTCTATCTATTTATTATTACTTGATAAATAAAATATTTTAAGAGAAGAATTTAACTCTGGATATAGCTTTGGCACTCCATAGATTGTAATAGGAGGTATTTTCTTTTTTTTTTTTTCCTTCTTTTTATTCTTCCTCCTTTTCTTTCTTTCTTTCTTTCTTTCTTTCTTTCTTTCTTTCTTTCTTTCTTTCTAAGTCCACACTCTTATATCCCTTTGGCTTTTAGTAGAATGTATTTTACAGACTTTATGGTGTGCTTCTCATCCTTAGACTGGCTACCTCTCCCAGGTTTGCAGATATTCTTAGGCTAATGACATACTTGGGTACTGTTAGCTTCTGTCTTTCAAATGTGATCATAGGCTCGGACTGGCATGCACAACACTCCCCTGATGTGTCCTAGGTACAGCACAATCTTTTAGTGTTGTTTCCCTAAGTCGTGTCTGAATCTTCAAACTGGTCAGCTTCTCTGACTGTGGTAGAGAGTTAGAAGCAATCTACAGTTTTGGGAGAGGGCCGAGTTTTATAGAAAAAGCAACACGAGCTACATGAGCCCTTCCTTCTTCTGCCTAGTTTCTTAAATTAAAAAACAATTTTTTTAGAGGGCCAGCCTCCTGAGATATAAGGCATCTCCATATGCATTCTCTTTGCTTTGCACCATTCTGTGGATAAGAGTCCCTGATTTGGAACAGTGGTGAGCAGCAAAGAAATACTGTGGTATTTATTGTGTTCCGGGCCATGTACAGGTTGAGCAAGCATGTGACTCAGTTTCTAAGATGGTACATTTATTGAGTAAGGGGATGTGGGACTGTGTTTCTCACAGTTTATTTATTTTCATGTTCTGGATTGTATGTTGGCTCCTTTTGCCTCAGCAGAAGTCCTGGGATCCCTTTGAATCCAGAGCAACGTAAGTTTTCAGAAATCTTTTCCTACCATTTTTAGAACCATCTGACTGGTTTTCACATGCAACATAGGAGGTTAAATTGTTAAACATATAGTTCTAAATAGAATATATATCTAGGAGAAATACTGCCTATTCTTGGGTCTACTGTCCACTTTTATCTTTAATGTGCTGTGCTGGTAGATTCTGCATTAATATATCTTTATCTAATATATCTTAAAAGGATAGGAGAAACATCACCTGCCATGATAAATGTAGGTCTTACTTTGCTAAGTAACAAGAAGACTTGGTAGAAACTTCTACTGATTTGAAGAATGTGCTATGGTCAGTATGTGACTCACTTCAGTCTTACAGATAACTTCTCAATCCAGGATGTGGAGCAAAGAGGAATAGAAAAAAAATCATGTTTTTTGGTAGCACCTAAATTCATTGTATTTCCAAGTTTTAAAACTGTGCTAACAGTTTCATTTGGTTGGCACAAGTGGTGAACCCGGAGCATCCTTGGCCTTCAGTCATGATTTCACTGATTCAACAAATATTATCATGTTACAGGCCATGTACTCATCATTGAGGATAAAATAGTGAAAAAGACATGTGGCTTCCATCCTTTCAGCATATATGTTCTGGTGGAGGAAGGAAGGAAACTGTGTAGTGCACTGTTTAATGCAGCAACAATGTTAGTAAAGATAGTCAATTGAATAAAAGCATTAGCAAGCTGCGTTAAGTACAGTGACTTTTAAATGGTAGCTGAGTTTTAAAAAGTAATGAACAGGAGCCTATTTTAGATAAGCTGGTTAAGGAAGTCTCCTTCAAGAAAGTAATATTTAGGAATGCCTGGGTGACTCAGTTGGCTGGGTGTCCAACTTTAGCTCAGGTCAGGATTCTGTGGTCTGTAAGTTTGAGCCCTGTGTCAGTCTCTGCGTTGACAGCTCAGAGCCTGGAGCCTCCTTCACATTGTGTGTCTCCCTCTCTCTCTGCCCTTTCCCTATTCACACTCTGTCACTCTGTCTCAAAAATAAACATTAAATTTTTTTTTAAAAAAGAAAGTAATATTTAAACAGATTTAAATTATGAGAAGTCATAGTAATTAAATGAAAGGTAGACAGAAACCACTAAAGGCATGGGAAACAGTATTTATAAAGGCCAAGAAGAAGGAAATTTAAAAAAATACACAACTCAATATATGTGAGGGTCAGAAGGATAGCAAGTGTTGCAGGACAGTTGTGACCAGATCAGAGGGTGGCAAGAGGTGGAGCAAGATGGGCGGGGCTCAGATCATGCCCAGCAATGTCAGGCCATGGTAAGGTGAGCACTGAGAAGGGCCCTGTAAGAAGGGCAAAGAAACATCGAAGGGGTTTAAGCAGTACCGCTTCTCAGGGCTCTCTTGATGCCTATGCGCTGACAATTCCCAACTATGAGCATTTCGTTAATTTCATACTTATGAATTCAAATGTCTAAAATGATCTAGGGGCAGGCACCTGGGTGGCTCAGTTGGGCAAGCGTTTGACTCTTGGCTTCAGCTCAGGTCATAATTTCACAGTTCATGGGTTCAAGCCCCATGAACCCATCAGTTCTTATGCTAACAGTGTGGAGCCTGCTTGAGATTGTCTCTCTCTCCTTCTCTCTGACCCTCCCATGCATGCTCTTTCTCTCAAAATAAACAAATAAAACTTTTTTTTAAAAGATGGTAGAAAGTGGCATGGGGAACACAGAACAGATTCAGAATGTATTTTTGGACACATAATTGATGAACCTATATTTATATCAATTAAGAATTGATGCAGTTTTCTAAGAGGAAGAGAAGAGGAAAGAGAAGATGGTTTTGAGATTGGCGAAGCAGCTCCAAACCCCAGAGATTTGGTAGAATGAAAGAATCTAACAAAGGAGATGTAAAAGAATAAGTAGAAGGCATGGAGTTCACTGGTGGCTGAAAGAAGATTGAAAAGAACAATTGGGTAAGATGCCCCAATATTGGATTGAAAATGGATAAAAGTAGAAGAAATGGAGACTGTATCATGGAGAACTCTCAAGAAACACACAACCAGGAAAGAGACATAATCTGTTAGCTAAGAAATGCTATGAGGTCCAAGGATGATATTTTTTTTAAAGTCTAGGACAGTGTCTTTCTACCAGTTAGAGTAATGCCATAGAGATCAATAAGGTGGGAGAGAAAAGGAAACTACTGGAAGATGGAGCCCTTGAGAAGGGGAATGTAGACAGAAGTCAAGAGCAGGTAGGATTGGTCTTTGATACAAGCATGAATATGACTTCCTTTTTAATTGTTGGGCAGAGAGGAAAAACTCTATGCGTGTACAGACAGGTCATTGGTTTAGAAGTGGAAATATAAGCATTTATGAGCCTGATGGTTTCCATTTTCAGTGAGTATGAGGGTACGTATGGAAAGACAGTGGAGATTTCAGTAACAAGAAGACATGAACATATAATGCTGGGAAAACATAATTTTATTGCCAGGATTTCGTATTGATTGAGGTTTGTGATTATCAATTTAAAGTGACTCTACTCTTACTGTTTGAATCCTACTGGTATGGATTAAAAGTCATACTAACCAATTGTGATAAGGAAAGCAAATCCAGGAATTAGTGATCTTTACCATATGTTGACATGAGCCTTGTTTGTTTGGTGGCCATGCCCACTGCCAAGCCTCTTGAGTTAGTTATTGCTTTGCTGGCAGTCCTTTCATGCCCTGGGAAAGCTGGGTTTGGCTACTTGGCATGCTGCATTTGAGAGAATGCCAATCCTTACTTTAAAAGTCCCCAAATAAATTTTCATCGAAATAATGTAATCAGTATCTATTGTCCTACTTCTCCAAGAAAGCTTCAAAAATCCCGAAATCTGAATATTTTCGCCCTCTACACATGGTAGTTTTGTATATTTCTATTAAAGCACTTATGACATTGTCTGGCCCATGCCAATAATTCTGCCTCCTCCATCTCATTCCACATTGCCTTTCTCTTTGAGGCTGGGCCATGTTTCTTGTCTCTGCTATAGAGCATATGTTGAGTCCTTTACTCAAAATGCTAACACCAAATTGTTTTTCTGATTAAAATAGTATATCCATAAAAAGGTCTTTCTTAACTCTTCCTACTAGTTTTTCCCCTTCTGTGTTTAAAAATATCTGCCACTTTCTCCTAGGAGAGCACCATCTTTCCTCACCCATTGACATCTCATGGTTTAGTCACAGGACTTGTTTTGACTAATGACATTTGAGTGGAAGAGACACTTGTCACTTCCAGGTAGAAGTTTTAAGGACTGGCAATTGAGTCACCATGCTCTTTTTTTCACCCTGAGATCTCAAAAACATGTGTCAAAGATGGAAGACATATCAGTCTGGGACCCTGATTGATTGTGATGAGCAGAATATGGGACACTAGGCCCTGAGCTGGTCAGTGAGCAGCAAGAAAACTCTAAGCATGGTTTGTAAGGATGGTGATCCCTATCAGGTCACAGTGAAACACTTAGTAAAACTGCCATCTGCAGTAACTTGGAAGACGAATATGTTCCTTACAAGATAGTAGGTTTGGTCAAGTAAATGGGAAATCAGACCCTGAATGGTATGAGTTTGTTGTTAACAGTTGCTTTTGATAAAGAGTTGATGAAAAAGAGATGAAGTCAGGGAATAATTGTCCAGTTGACAAATAAACAAACAAAAATTAAAGAAATGGAAGGTCCATAAATTAACAACTTGAAGGGTTGGAATGCAGCTGATTCTTTCTCCCAACTTCAAGCATGATTTGATTAAAACTCAGCTTTGTGACAAGAACCAAATCCAGGGAGAGAGACACATTGTACTCTTTGTTAAACTATGTGAAAGTTTATTGAATTACCTTCAGCTGTATAATATAGTTCATGTAGAGAGATAATTGCCTTGTCTCTTCCATAGAAGTCTCTTAGAGTCATGGTTAGAGCGGCTAGATCTAGAGGGGAAAAATGCATGTCTAAAAAATAATTTTTGGATATGGCTATTGAAAGAAAGTAGATAAGAGACTGACATTTTTGAGAGACTTGACTCTCAAAAGAACCACTCATCTGAGCTAAAGCAGAGTGATTCTTAAGATTTGAAGGAAGCATGCTAAGACATTGCTGAGTCCGGAAAAGTGAAAAAGAGATTATCAGCAACTGTTATCTTTTGTTTTTATTTATTTTTTGTATATTTTTATTTATTTCTAGGAGAGAGAGAGACAGCGGGAGCAGGGGAGGGTCAGAGAGAGAGGGAGACACAGACTTCGAATCAGGCTCCAGGCTCTGAGCTGGCAGTCAGCACAGAGCCCGACGTGGGGCTTGAACCCACGAACCGCGAGATCATGACCTAAGCAAAAGTCGGACGCTTAACCAACTAAGCCACCCAAATGCCCCTGTTATCTTTTGTTTTTAATGTTTATTTATTTTTGAGAGAGAGAGAGAGATAGAGTGCAAATGGGAGAGGGAGACATAGAATCCAAAACAGCCTCCAGACTCCAAGCTGTCAGCACAGAGGCTGACATGGGGCTTAAAATCACAGATCGTGAGCTCATGACCTGAGCCAAAGTCAGATGATGCTTAACCCACTGAGCTCTCCAGGAGCCCCTGAGCTACTGTTATGTTTAAATGTGATCCAGTAGGATAATCAAAGGGAGATTGGAACCAAGGAATAATTTGATCAGAGGACTAGGAAGCAGAGCAGGGTCCTATAAAGCAGTGTCTGTCAGGGGGTTTTGGCCTGTCTGTTGAAACTAGGCAATCCCTCTTCTTTCATGCTTGTATTGGTTGCAGGGAGAGAAGAATCTTCTTTCCTTTCCTTTCCTTTCCTTTCCTTTCCTTTCCTTTCCTTTCCTTTCCTTTCCTTTCCTTTCCTTTCCTCCCCTTCCTTCCCTTCCCTTTCCTCCCCTTCCTTCCCTTCCCTTTCCTCCCCTTCCTTCCCTTCCCTTTCCTCCCCTCCCTTCCCCTCCCCTCCCTTCTTCTCCCCTCCCCTCCCCTCTTATTTTCTTTTCTATCAGTATATAGATCTCCAGAGCAAAGGGGGCTGTTCCAGGAAGGAATGAGCATGTTGGCAAGCAAAATGGGGAGTAAATTCAATATTTGTGACCAAAATGGCAGGCCATGGGGAATTGTATTCTCATTTATAGCTACCAGCTGTCTTTCTCAAATAGAGGACGCTCCCCTCCACATTGACAAAAGGCCAAGTGAAATGAACATTGCTTTGGTCAATGGTAATGATCAGAAATGACTTTAAGAACCAGTGTGTGGCCAGCCATGCTCTATCCCAGCCCTTATGATTATGGATTGAGATAGAGCCTCATCCACAGCCTGGATGCCTACTATGAGGAGTCCCCTTGTGCACCAGCAATGAACTTGTGGGGCAAAGGAGTAATAAACTGGTTTTTTAGCCAGTTTAGTGGATTCATTTGAGTCTTTTCCCTGCAAACCTTGCCTATTCTAACTTATTCATCTAGGTACGGCTCTCATAGCATCCTACTTTCTCTCTATCACCATCTGATATATCATTAGTTTTGTCATTTTGTTTTTATGCATTAAGGTGAGAAATAGTATTACTTCTGCAGCAACATATGCTTAATGAAGGATTTTTTTTTGTTTAGGATCTTTGGTCAGATGCCTTGGAATAACAGGCAGGGCACTAACCAGATGGGCTAAAGGGAAAAGAAAGAGATAAATCAGGCTTTCATAAATCATGAACTGGAATTCGGAGCTAGCTAGGAGAGCAAAGAAAGGAGATGAGCAGAATTCCTGAGTAATTTATGGGACCACGCTGGACATGACAGAAAAGGAAGAGTATTCCAGCTGTAGGAAAGTCTGATGCTCAGACTGGTGTCTCCGTTATCCTCGGACCATGCGTGCGTGCTTGTAGGGTGGCCCCAGGTGAGTTCTGTAAGAAGCACTGTTCTTCTGTGAAGGATCAAGCCCGTGTTGTATGTTCCTGTGTGCTTTTCAAGACATGTCAAAGAAGAACCCCCTAAATGAAAAATGGAAGCCAAAGTTGGTTATAAGAACTATGAGTCTCCAGAGATTTACAGAGCTCTTGGGAAGAACAAAGGACTTTGGGCAGAATCTCTGGATCTTATGGGCACTGTTGACTCCAGTTGATATCTGGCTTGCATTTATGTAATACATATAGATCTCCTCCACTATTCTGCAAGCTCCCTGAGTCCCAGGACTGGCTCTACCTTGTTCAGTGTCTTTACTTCAGTGGTTGGCTCAGCCTAGGCATAAAAATAAGAGATGCGTGCACACATGAATGAATGAAAGAACAAATGACTGAATGAGTGAAGTTATTTATGAAAAAATCAGTGTTCTCCACCCAGGTGGAGTTTCAATGAGCCAAAAGCCATGTTGCATGTCTCCCAACATTCCTACTAAAGAATGAAAATAACAATGTTCAAAGAGGTTAAATATTGAACTAACTGGTTCTTCCTTAGTTCTTTATTAGTTGTATTTATCATTGTTGTGTCAATTAACTCTATTTGTCTGACTGACTTCCTTGAGTCCTCAGAATTAAATGTCTTTGCCTGGAAGTGTGGCTTCCTGTTTCTGAGGTTGCAGGGGTGAAAAAAAGAAAAAAGAAAAAAAAAAGTCAAGTGGAAATTATCACTTTGGAGGCCAGATGGATGTAAGTCCAAATCTTAACTCACCCAAATACAATCTGGCACAATTTCCCCAACTCTCTCAACCTCTGTTCCTCTTTCTTTAAAAGGGGCATGAATACCTGTGCTGCAGTGTTTTATGATAGTTAAATTAGACAACATGCTTAAGGTCCCGTGGGAAGTGTTTGGTGATGGAGACTTGATGGTCCGTCTTGGCTTCCTGATGGGGGCCTACTGCCTAGCCAGAAATGAAGGAAGCCCATCCATGTCCACACAATAGCACTATCATGCCGTGTTTGCAGCTGTCTTGTTTTCATGGCCACCGGGAGATCACTTCTAACATTTTACTATTTTACTCTTGCCATTTTAGTTACCCGGTACCCTTGAGGTTACCCGGTTCTGATACCTTCCTTTAGGGAAAATCATGGTTTCCCCAAACAGACAGACACAAAATGCAGAGACAGAAAATGATTTATGCAAAATTAGAGGGATTTTTTTTTTTTTTGAAACTTGGGCTCTTCACAGATCAAAGTAAAGAAAAAAGTCCTATCCCTTCAAACTTTTCTTTCTTTCTCTGAGTTCTGGAATTAAGGAGGTGACATGCAGGGAGAACATAAATGGGATGACAGTTCCATCCTGTGATGTTTTGTTGCATTCGCAACTGGATTAAAGTGTGCGTTTATNATGGGTGTGGGAGGGAGGGGGGTGATGGGCATGGAGGAGGGCACTTGTGGGGATGAGCACTGGGTGTTATGTGGAAACCAACTTGACAATAAACTATTTGTAAAAAAATTTTAAAAAAATAAAGTGTGGGTTTTTAACATTTTGGTTAAAAGTGAGACACTAGACATAACAGCAAGCATAGGGAGGTGGTCGCCGTCCCGGACTAGGGAAGAGCTGCAAGATGTGCAGGCACAGGCTCAGTAACCATAGTTGTTCCGGACTATCGTTAATCACTCAGTGTCCTGAGAACGTCTGCAGTGTGGTGTTATGGACACATTGAGGACTTGCCCAGAGGAAGTCTGGCTGTGGGTCTGATGTCACTAACCACAGGCCACATACCTTCTTCTGTCTCTGGGATCTGGGAACCAAAGTTAAGGTGACACCACCCAGGCTGTTGGAAATACCACAGAGAACTAGGGAATTGGCTGCATCCTGGGAACATTGGGTGCATCACTGATGCAGGCAAGAGGCCATTACCCCTGACACCTGTGCGGGGAGCAGGTTGCTGTGCATTCTGAAGAAGAGACAGAGTTGTTCCTCATGGCTGTTAGTTTAGGTCAGCAATGGGGCTTTATGCTCATTAAAGAAGTTAGTGGAAACTTGTCCCTCTTTGTCTCATCCCCCAAGATTTGCAAAGGAAGGCCCCTGAGGCAATGGGTTCCACTTTTTTTTTTTTAGTACTCTTTTCTATACCTCTTGATCTAACTCAAAGATACTGAAATGGTAAATGGATTTTAATTAAAAAACTGAGCTTGAAATTTCAGAAGAAACCCCTGGTGCTCATATGACAAATTTGCCTTGTGTCACACTGTGATCATAGTCCTATCCCACTATAACTGGCTCTTCGCTGCCCACAACATGAGCCAATGTGATTTCAGCCAATGCTGTAGACTCTCCATCAAATGACACCTGGCCTCTTCTCGGCCTCATTTCTTTCTGTGCTCTCCCTCTCTGTCTCAGGCTCCTTATACAGGTTATGCTGAACTCTGTGTGTGTCATAGGTCAGGCCATTTTTCTACAGACCAATCCATTTTCATTTTCATCGCTTGAACTCATGACTCTCTCTCTCTATGCGTCTCCTCAGCCCTGTGCACGTAGAACTGATCCCTCACTCTTACTCACGAAAATTATACCTGGTGCTACTCCAGCAATGACACTTTTGAATTGCATCACAGCTAAGACATCAACTTCCTTCGTGCCTTGTAATTTATTTGAGAAGAGAAGATCGCTCCAACTGATGACGAATTCCAGGGCTGGCACACAAAACACACTTACAAAATTTTCCTCTTTAAAAAAAATGTTTATTTACTTATTTTTGAGAGAGAGACAGGCAGTGTGAGCACAGGCTGGGGAGGGGTGGAGAGAGAGAGGGAGACACAAAATCTAAAGGAGGCTCCAGGATCTGAGCTCTGAGCTGTCAGCACAGAGCCAGATGCGGGGCTCAAACGTACAAACTGTGAGATCTTGACCTGAGCTGAAGTTGGTCGCTTAACAACCTGAGCCAGCCAGGTGGCTCTAAAGTAAAATATTTTTAATCACTAACAAAATTTGGAGTTTTAAACATGAAAAAAAATAATAATAAGGGAAGAAGATTAGCCAATAGACCAAGAATTAGATAACTTTGGCTGATTTAACTTGGTTAACCAATAGATTCTTTATTCTTGGTATCAAATACTTTATGCATCTTGTAAAGAAGCATAATTTCAAAGCCATTAATTATTTTCTGCTTACATCACAGAACAGAGACAACAAAATCAGCAGATCAAGGTGTAGCATGAGGCTCACAAGCTCTTGGGTAAGCCACACCCGCCTCTAGCCACCCAAAGGAATAGGAGCCAGAGGGTGAAAACTCTGTGCTAAAGCCGCTGCGACTCAGGCCTCAAGTGCAAGGGATTGAGGAGGTTCTGGTTACATTCAGGTCATGAAGGATATTTAGGACACAAATGACAATAGTCTGACAAACAGCTGTCTCCTTCCATCTGGTTGGGAAGCTGAAGTCCATCCTTAAAGATAGGAGAATCAACCATTGTGTGGCTTCTTGGAGAATCCAGAAACAGATTCCTTCTGGGCTCTCCCTGACCTCTCCCAAGCAAAAGCTAGATTGCTTTTCTTTTCTCCTTAAACTGTGTTGAACTGATCACCTGAACACAATTCTCCGCAATGGCCCCAGGAGCTCATATCCATGTGATACCATCATCGGATGCTCTGCACCCTTTCTGAGCTGAAAGGAGGCTCTCTGATGCCTTACTCCAAGTCCATCTCCACCCGCTGTCTGCTGAGGAGGTTTCCAGAACGTTCCTGGTTCAGTGATGGCAAATTTGTCATCTTAGTTATCAAATATCTATTCTGTATCAGGCATAAAACATACAGGTACTTACATTATTTTATTTAACCCTCACGACAAGTGGAAAGGTAGTTATTATTGTCCCCATTTTAAGGACATAGGATTGCCAGAGCAGGGAGGTATAGAAATGCAACTTCACTCACAGAGCCAACTTCTAAGACAGCAGAGGCTCCCTGGTTTGGGACTCTAAGGCCCTTTCTCCTTAAACATGATACGTCGTGCCTCTTTCCTCTGCCTGAGCACCCCCATTATTCCCTAGCTCACATGTGTATCGCCACCCAAACAGGGCCAGCCAAGGTCAGCTGTGAGATTTCTTAGCAGATGCACAGCCTCACATATAGCCAAGTACCACTTTAAAAAAGACAATATCTCCCAAATCTCTCTGGCTTATCCCCTTAAAACCATGCTGTATTCTTAACATACCAACATAATCCCTTTTACTTTGAACCAAGAAGCCTATTCTATCTTTGCCAATATTAAGGTTTACTTAAATTTAAAGGGAAAATAAAAGAAAATGCAGAAAAGTAGGGGAAAAAATCATCTGGTGGAGAAGCGGGCACCCTCCTACACTGCTGGTGGGAATGCAAACTGGTGCAGCCCCTCTGGAAAACAGTGTGGAGGTTCCCCAAAAAAATGAACACTAGAACTCCCCTATGACCCAGCAATAGCACTGCTAGGAATTTACCCGAGGGACACAGGAGTGCTGATGCACAGGGGCACATGTACCCCAATGTTCATAGCAGCACCCTCAACAATAGCCAAAATATGGAAAGAGCCTAAGTGTCCATCAACAGACGAATGGATCAAGAAGATGTGGTTTATCTATATGATGGAATACTACATGGCAATGAGAAAGAATGAAATCTGGCCACGTGTAGCAACGTGGATGGAACTTGAGGGTGTTATGGTGAGCGAAATAAGCCAGCCAGAGAGGGACAAATACCATATGTTTGCACATATAGGAGGATTAGGAGGAACTTAATGGAGGACCGTGGGGGAGAAGAAGGGGGGAAATGGTGGGGGAGAGGGAGGGAGGCAAACCATGAGAAAACCTTGAATGCTGAGCACAAACTGAGGGCTAATGTGGGTGGGGGAGAGGGGAAGGGGGGGATGGGCATGGAGGAGGGCACTTGCTGGGATGAGCACTGGGTGTTCTATGGAAACCAACTTGACAATAAACTGTAAAAGAAAAAAAAATTAAAAAAGAAAAAAGTAATATGTAATACCCCAACCCAAGGATGGCTAGTATTGGGTATGAATAGCCTATTATCACCGTCCCGACAGGCTCAGGTCACTCTGGTTCAGGCTGGATACAGCCTGGTGGCCCATGTGACACCAGAGGCTCCAGCCCACCTGAGTCAGCCACCATTCAGTGAGAACACTGTATCTCCCTCCCTGTGGGCTCTGTACAGGGTTCAAGTGTGCATCAGAGCACACACATGATTGGAGAGACTCCTTGTAGATTGTGGCTTCCTTCTACTCAGAACATCTGAAAGGGAAATGGTTCCTTCTAGTCCTCAGGAAAGGCTGTTGCCCCCTCACCTCCATGTCAAGAACAGGGGTTGGCCACAGATGGAAACTGAGACTTTATTTGTAGGATCTCCGAGAACGAGCAAAATAAATACATTTATTTTTCATGCCCACTCTCTGCCGAGTACTTTGACAAGAGATTTTTAAAGCTCTGCGAGAAGCAAGATTTGGTCTGTTTCAGTGCTGTTTCCCCAAGACATAGGACTGTTTCAAAAATAACACGGCATTTAAAAAGTACACTAATTCCTTATATATCTACAGCAACAGATTTGTAAGACGAACATTTCTGCAGGCATGAAAGGACCTGCAAACTAAGGTTTAGAGAAATTCCGTGAGCCGCCGGAGGTTAGCAGTGCGGGCCCTAGAGAAGGATTGCTGGATTCCAAAGCGCGTCTTCTTTGCACAGTACCACTCTGCCCGTCCCTCACAGGGCAAAGGATACTCTGGTGAGTGGCTTCACATGGTCCGACTTCAGTCCTGGCAAAGGAAAACATATCATTGACCAAGGCCTTATTTTAGTCACCACCGCCCCACCCCTTCCATTTGACCCCCGCCTTCTTCCGTGCTGGATTTCCTGACCCAAGCATTTTGTCTAGGTAGTCCCTGTTGTAAAAGAATTTCAGTCTACGACGAAGCAGAGCGTGGAAAATGGAAAATCTCACACATGTGCCCTCAAGTAGGGACCGAGAGACTGATTTCCCATAAATGCCTGACTTACAGAAAACTGACAATGCCGGAATTTTCTCAAATGTTAGGGAGCTGGTCCAGAATTGCCTCATATCAACTGTGGGAAGTTTTACTTTTGGTTTCTAGAGATGTGAAAAAGAAACAACCCAGGTCTGGTTGATCTCACAAAGTAAGCTGAACTGAGCTTTGTGCACTAGTGGTGTCAGCTCTGGGAATTTTTGAAGATGGTCTTCATTTGTTTTGATTTTAACAGTCTCCGTTCTTTCCATCCCTGCCCATAAATACAGCCCAGGCCAAACCCTCAACAGACGCGCCTGTAGCTTGCCACAGTTTGCTTGTCCTGAATTGCAATTCCTCAGCTATTCAACCAAACCACACCACACCACACCAAACCAAACCAAACCAAAAACAAACAAAAAAACTCCTCTTTTTGACAATTTTGAGCTTGCCTTTGTTTACCTCTTTCTCTTTAGGTTGACACTGTCTGCTAGAATACTCTAGATAATGCTCTTTAAAAATAGATACAACATAAAGTGGTTTCTAATTCCTCCATCTTGATCAGGTATGCTGGCTTATTTCCTCTCGCCTTTAAGCCCTTGAAGCCATGTTCAGGAGTTTGAACTTTATTCTAAAGGTATTGAGGAATCCCTCAGCAAATAGGTGGGCATCTTAATCACATCAGCCCTTTAGAATTACTAACACATCCAATGGAGAATGGACTGGAAAGGGGCAAGCCTGGAGTCAGAGAGACTGTTAAAAGAATAGTGCCTGACTCCATGTGAGAGATGAACGGTGCCTCTTGAAGAATTGAACCCTCCTTAAAAAGAAGTCTGGCATTTGCCCTTGGATCCTGGGAGGTGAGCTCTGAGTTCTCGAATATCATGCCTGTGGGGTGTTCGTGTTTGTCTGGTGGCCTTGGCTCACACCCAGAATGATTTAGGGGGGGGACTTTAGATCACAGTGTGTCAGCTCAGCCTCTGAAGGGATTGCAGACTAAGGTCAGCCATGTTGACGGCCAACCAGGTTTCCATGATCCAGCCCGGGGAACACACTGGACACAGAGGCTCAGATGAGTTTCTCTGGCTGGCAGTGCTCTGTGCACACATCACAACGTTGCTGAGACTATAATGTTTCCCGCAACCCCACCGGCACAGGACAACCAGAAGCTCCAAGCTTGGAAACCTCCTGGACTCTGCCCTTTCCACCCTTCCTCCCTTGGCCAACGTTAACAGGTGTCCTCTGGCTATCCTAACCTATTAGGATGAGTGTGAACACTTTAAGTTCTGTGAGTCCTTCTAGCTGATTAATAAAACTCGGAGTGGCCTTGGGAACCTCTAAATTTGCAACTGGTGTCAGAAGTAGGAGTGATCTAGGAACCGTTCCCTCAAAATTTGCAGGTGCCACACCGAAGGAGTAGACGTGGGAATGGAGGCAAGCAGAGGCTTGAGGTGTTTAGAAAATACCACTGGGTGCGGCTTGTGACTAGATGTGGCGAGGTGGAGATGAAAAGGAGTCTTCCAGGGCCGCGTTCAGATTTCTGACCCTGGTGGTGCCTTACGGTGCTTACGCAAACTTGATTTTCTCTTCTGAGACGTTTTACTCTTAACACCTAGAACAGGGACATTTTAGACATAAAATAGATGTTGAATGAAGAATGGTAAGATCTGACTAATTTATTAAACAGGACAGGAAATGATCATTCAATTCACAATGGTGTATTAATTGGAAGGTAAACCCTACTTTAGTTTTTAAATCTATCTAGGAGGCTGGATTATAGATCGAATGGGTGATGGAAGTTAGAGGTATATATATGATTGTTTATTTCCTTCATGCTTATAAAAAGAGTTTAAGACAGTTTTCACTAAAGAAGTTAAACTTCTGAAAGATGAATCCCATCAACTACATTAGTGAACATTGTCTCATTTCAACTCAGATTATTTCCACCAAAATAATAGATATTTCTCTTGTCCTGTCTGAATATCTGGAATCCTTAAGAAGTGTCAGGAACAACGCTTCCTGCTTAAACAAAAGAACTCTCTTTTTGTTATGTTTTATATACACGACTGTTTTTTGGTTTAGATTTATTTTTTTAATATTTATTTATTTATTTTGAGAGAGAGAGAGAGAGAGAATCCCAAGCAAGGCTCCAAGCTGTCAGCGCAGAGCCTGATGTGGGGCTCGAACTCACAAACCATGAGATCATGACTTGAGCCAAAATCGAGAGTCGGACACTTAACCGACTGAGCCATCTAGGCACCCCCTGACTTCTTTGTTTTTTAATCTATACTTTAGTTACCACAAGATTGAGTTCACGACGTTTCCTTTGCCTTTATGACATTGCTGTCTTACAGGTAAAACTAAATGTTAGTCATGGTTTCTTTGCTGACTTATATTTTTCTCATTTTTATACTGTCTTCTCTTCAGTAGATTTAGGTTACACAGAAGTCTCCCTGGTTAAGCTTCTAAAATTCCCCTTGTCTTAAATAGTGTCACAGGTATGAAAGTTATTAAATTGAAAAAAAATCAAAAGACAATAACATTTCCTTCCCCTCACTGCTCAAGATTTCTCAGTAGTCACTGTGCAATTGAGAACAACAATAATATTTATATTTACAGCAACAGTACTTATATTTCTATTTACAAGGAATCTTTATAACATCAATAATACATGGCCCATTTAATTTTTAGACATTTTTGGAAGAATAAATGTGCTATCATAAGCCAAACTACTAAGTAAGATATAAAGCCCTATGCAACTGTGAGCTATATGTTTTAATTTGCTGAATTCTTAGTGAATGACTAAAACCTATTTTTTGTGTGTGAATTCTGTTAAGTCAAATTTTAAGGACTTTTCTTTTGGCAAAGTAACATCACAACTTTTATCCCACTTATTCATAACAAGAGTCTTGTAAGCTGGTTGTTACGACAAATTCTGTAAATAGGAAACTGAACTGCAGTGAAAAACCAAGGACTTGCATAAGTGAGCACAGCTACTGGGTGACAGAGCTATAAGTTCCATTAGACCTGTTCACCTTTACAGTCAACCCCCCACCCCCCACCCCCCAGGCCACACTTCTCTCCAGGTGGGACACATCCATAAAGTGGAGAAAGAGCATTTAGTTCTTTTCTGAAACACTCCACCTTCCTTTAAAAAGGGGCATGGCGGGCGCCTGGGAGGCTCAGTCAGTTGAGCATCCGACTTTGGCTCAGGTCATGATCTCATGGTTCATGGGTCCGAGCCCCACGTCGGGCTCAGTGCTGACAGCTCAGAGCCTAGAACCTGCTTCGATTCTGTGTGTGTGTGTCTCTCTCTGCCCCTCCCCAACTCATGCTCTGTTTCTCTCTGTCTCTGTAATAAATAAACATTAAAACATTTTTTTCTTAAATAAGGGCATGGCTCCACCATTCACATGGCAAGAAGAATCAAGAATAATCAGGAAATCTCAATCCTGGAATGATGTCTTCCTGGAAAATTAAAACATTTACCACTGGACTTCCAGGGTAAAAAATGCCTTCCTAACTTGAGAGAGAGGATGCTGTTGGAATGATGTTAATGTCTTAAAAACGAACAACAGAAAATAAAAATCTCTTATTAAAGCTGTGTTTCTGTGTGCCACAGGGACGGAGCTGCTCCCATGCACAAAGCAGCCAGTCGTCTATGCTGGTCTTACCCAGCCGATTAAAGGGTCTGGGACAGGGTGGGGCAAACGCAGACTTTCTACATAGACTGCCTTGATTTGGGGTTCTCTCTGCAGCAGTTGGTAATGGTAGGCCCTTAACTTCTCCAAACCTCAAATTGCTTACCCATAAAATAGGGATTCGATAAAAGCTATGCCACACATTTTTTTTTAATTTTTAACTTTTTTAAAAAATTTATTTTTGGGGTGCCTGGGTGGCTTAGTCGGTTAAGCTTCCGACTTTCGCTTAGGTCATGATCTCACGGTTCATGGGTGCGAGCCCCGCGGCGGGCTCTGTGCTGACAGCCAGCTCAGAGCCTGGAGCCTATTTCAGAGTCTGTGTCTCCCTCTCTCTCTGACCCTCCCCTGCTCACACTGTCTCTCTCTCTCTCTCCTAGAAATAAATAAAAATATTTTAAAAAAATTATTTTTAAGAGACAGAGCATGATTGGAGGAGGAGCAGAGAGAGAGGGAGGCATAGAATCTGAAGCAGACTCAGAGCTGTCAACACAGAGCCTGATGCAGGGCTCGAACCCACGGACTGTGAGGTCATGACCTGAGCTGAAGTCGGACGCTTAACCGACTGAGCCCCCCAGGCGCCCCATGCCACACATTTTTAAACGGAGTCCAGCTGTGAAGCACCTTTGCTGGTTCTCTTTCTATGCTAAGTCTCTGCACTCACTGACAGTTACGGAGGGAAAGAGCTTGCCTGGGCTGTTTCTTCATCTTACCCATGAAATGCTGTGTGGTGGGTATTCCAGACAAGAATGGCCTATGAAATCATCTGTCTTCTTTGTTTTTTAGAGGCAAAATGTTCTGAAGACCTGATTGTATTTAGCGATAAACAGGAACTACAGGACAGCAGTGACGGATGTTTGAATCGAAGCAGAACAGGCACACTCATTTGTGGCTTTGCTCTCCTAAGTATTCCCCAATGTCATGGTCATGGCTCCACCTAATTTAGAGACACTGAAGACCATTCCTTGAGCAAATAGTAAAACCCATCTCTAGTGGGTTCATTATGTTTACACCAAACCTATTTAGTTAATGTTGCATCTTCTTAAATTGTACTTTCCACAAAGTAATTGTGAGTCAAAGAGAAAAAGAAAAAAACAGGTAAATTAATCAGTGCTTAAATAGTAAAAGATACACCTACATAGAGACTTCGCTGGAAGAGCACCTGTAAAGGCAGCACACTTTTAAAGTGTGTGTTTCTGGGGGCGCCTGGGTGGCTCAGTCGGTTAAGTGTCCCACTTCGGCTCAGGTCACCATCTCATAGTTTGTGGGTTTGAGCCCCTCATCGGGCTCTGTGTCGAACGCTTGCTTAGAGCCTGGAGCTTGCTTCAGATTCTGTGTCTCCTTCTCTCTAGGCCCCTCCTCTGCTCACGCTCTGCCTCTCAAAAATAAATAAATACATAAAAACAGTTAACATGTGTATTTCTGGGTAAATGTAACTGGTGATGACCATTCCTCTCTCAATGTCATCTTGGTTTGCTGGATAGATGTTGGAGGAATACTGATGAATTTATACATCTCAGGTCTATAGCCCTGGCAGGGCTGTAGATTGATGTGACGTGCATTTTCCTACGACAGCAGCATCTTCTCCTCCTCCCGGTTCGTTACCAGTGTGAGCTCAGCTGTGAGGACTTAGTGGCCTGGAACAGTGAGGCTCCTCCGGAGGGTCACACCATGTGCTCACACATGAGCCACTCTCGTTCATTCTAATGGGAGCTGCATGTGGTTCTGGGGTGATTTAGCTTTTACATAATTCCACTTTGGGGAACTCTTGCACTGTCCTCCTGAGATGCAGGTCCCCGGATTCAGGCCAGTAGGGTGTCACCCATTTCTCAAAGTCACACACCACGCCAGGCTAATCACATTGGCCAGTGTTCTCGAATGGTGTTTTCCCAAATACAGAAGGGATGCCCCATAGCTGCATTTTTCTGGGCACTTTCTATGTGCCAAACACTGCTGGCTGTCTGACATGTGACACCTTCCGTCCTTACCAGCGCCCTGTTCAGTAGGTGCTGTTGTGCCCTAGAGGTGAAGAGAGTAAGACCCCACCGACTGTCTAGCTGCAAATCACAATGCTGCATTTCCTCTGCGTGCCTGTGGACAAGTCAGGCAACCTCTCCCAGTCTCAGTGTTCTCACCTGTAAAAGGGGGACACTATTGTCTACATCTTAGGTTGTTACCGGCCTAGCATGCTGAACACATCGCCACCAAGAGGCGGGAGCTCCCCATTGTGGAAACTACTATTTATAAAGATCCATGGGACATTCTCAACCCACCCTCATCAGGTCTGTCTTTGTACTGCTCTTGGGAAAACCTGCCAAAACCAAAGATAAGAGTCCTGAAAGCATTTAGGCTTGCCCTTCAGATAAAAGGGAGACAAAGGGGCATGAAGACTTCAGACAATAATATGTCTACCTCCCTTAGGCTCACCATCACTGGCAGGGATGGGAATTGCACAAAAGTGTAATAAACATGTTTATAGTTTTGCTGGTCGCCTGTATGTGACTGCCCCGCCACAGGTCAAAGTCATCTCTCTGCCTCAGAATGCACAAGCGCTTTTGCTGGAGAAAATTTGGTGTGTAGCAGCCACTCTCCATGTGTGGCATGTGGGGTCCTCAGACTGGACTCTCATGCCTGCCAGGCTTACCTCTTGCAACCACACGCGAGTAAGAGACAGTGGGGGCTGAAGACTTAGATTCTGATGCCCTGTTGCAGGCTGAGTCTGGTAGTTTAGTATGAGGGGAGTTTATCAAGGAGAATCTTGGGATCAAAGCCTATGGGAGGGAGTGGATGGGAGCAGGGGTGGGCAGAGGGAGGAATGAGCTTCGGTGAAGGCACAGGACAGCTCCACGTCTCTTACGGAAAGCTCGCAAGCTAAAGTGGCCCATCAGAAGAGTCTCTGACGTGGGTTGAGATGGCGAGAATCTTCTTACTCACCCCTATATCCAGCCCCTGCTATGGACCCGTCACGGACCATCTCATGGATCCCATCAGGAGACTCGCCATCTGGGGACAGCTCCTTGCAGCTGAGGCAATCTCTGGAAGGCTGCCCACCGATGTCTCTGCCCCAGGGTCTTTCATTGAAGGACGGTCGGGCTGGTGCATCATATGTCCATAAGTGCCCACCTCCCCCCGCCCCCCACACACATATACCTTCTGCATGAGCCTCAGTGGCCCAGTCATTTCCCCTCAGACCACTCTCATTTTCAGACCCATGTGGAGAGCACAGGTCTGTAGCTTTGGATGGTCTTGTGTTATGAGAGGACAGAGGGGAGAGAAAGAGGGAAGAAGGAAAAGGTAAGAAGGAGAACGGAAGGTGAGAAGGAAACTAACATTTGGGATGCATCAAATTGTGTAGGGCACCGAGGTAGATGGTATGCATCCTAAATTCAATGTAATTTCCACCACATTCCCTTAGAAAACATGGGATGGCTAATTGCCATTTGATAGATAAAGAATCTGGGGCTCATAGAGGAAGCAGCAAACACAGTAAGTGCTTTGTGTCAAGTCTTTCACTTTAAAATCTGTGTGTGGAGCTGTGGTGGCCCTGGTCTGAATGTAAGCCCATGGGGGCAGAGACACAGCATCACAGCTCCCAGGGTCCACAAGCTTGCACCTCCCCTGCCCTCCAAGCCACTGTATCTGCTCCCAAATCCGGACCTAGATTTCTCTTTTCTACCTTTCCTCTCTTTTCTTGCCTACAAGCACGTCATTCTCTAGCCTCTGATTTATAAAAGACGCTCGATAAATACATGTGTGGTGAGTTTTGGGTGGGAGCCCAAGACTCAAAGCCTTCCAGTAGGCACCACCATGATTCCACCCCACGCATATTAACCAAACTCCCTGGTACAACAATGCTCGAAGAGGACCCTTCGGAGGTCCCCAGGGACAGCCCAGCTGGCTTACAAGTTCAAGACGATGTATACTCAATAGTGCTTTCTCAATAGTATATATACCTTACACAGGGCACACGCACATGCTTATAGGAATGACTACCATTTTACACATCAGATCTCAAGTCACACGAAAACTTGAAGAGACAGATATTCCCCCTTGTTTTAGAGATGAGGAAAAACTGAGTCAAGGAATGTGCTCGAGAGCACCCAAGTCGGGAAGTGATGCAGCCCAGATTCAAACTTGGCTCTTTCAGACTCGAAGTCTTAGCTTTGAACTCTGCCAACCCAAGATAGCAACATACACTCTTACACTTCATCCTACCATCATAGCCAGGAGACCAGGCTTGTGGGATGGGAAGGAGGGTGCATATGAAGTGAGACACATATTCTGCTTTATTCTCTTGTTCTAGGACACATGAGAAAATATAAGCTTATAGTTCATGTATGTACACACTTAAATACAAGCATACAATACTGTAAACTTACAGTGTGTAAATCAATTGAAATATTTGATAACTGTTGAATGTATTGGGGAGAGTCTATCCTGACCTAGACACCTGTGAACAAGTGATTAGTATATCCTGTTCACACTGCACACAAATAAACACACTCACGCCGACTCTCACATGCACATCCACTCACACACACTCAGGAGGACCTTCCCTCTTGGGGAGGTTTGTTCAGAGGCTGGCGCCTGTCTCCTTAGAGCGGGGGTGGGGGCCCTGGCACAGGTGTGAGTGTGGGTGGAATTTATGTTCTAAACAAGTGAGAAAATGACAAAACGAGCAGAAAAACCACAAAAGCAGCTATGGTTGCTGATCTCGATTTGGGAGGGGGAAAAAAAAACGCAGACAGAAAGAAGATGGAGGAAGTGAGGTGAGGGGTGGTTTAAGGAATGGGTTGGGAGAGAGGGAAAGAATGGAGGACCAAAGAGAAAATGTGACCAAAGTAACGTGGCCATCCCCACCTCACCAGAACAAATGAGCCTAGCTGCTGGGTGCTTTTGAACCCATTTTACGAATTACCACCCATTAGCAGACGTGAGATACGCCACAGGGAGGTGTTAGAAGGCTGGTTTTGCAGTTGATACTGTCAAATGACGGATGGCTTTGGTCAAACCAGGTCCAAAGGCTATAACCACAGAGCCTGTTTCTGAGCACCTATTCCCTTAGTTACTCTAAACTGCATGATTCAGAGTGTTACAGCAATTCTCTTGATTTCCACACTTCCATTTCTGTGAGACACATGATTAAAAACCCGATTTGCTTTTTGCGTGTCAAACCTTAATCAGCGACCACGCGGGGCTGGAGTGAGAGCCTCGGCAATCAGCCTGCACGATAGGGAAGGCAAGGGTAGAAATTGGACATGGGGACATTGCTTTCTTAGGGTTTTCCTTAAACTCTGAAAGCGATGCCTTCCTGCAAAATTTCAGCCACAATCTGTAATCAATTAGCTAACTAGCTCCCCCTCTTGAAACTTTTCTTGCAGATAAAAACTGCTTAATGCTATAAAGAAATGATCTAACATCAAATCTTTGTTTATGGTCATCCTTGGAATCGATCACGGCAGGAAAAAAAATGTGATTGTGTTAAAATCTGGCCACAACAAAATCTGCAACTGTGACAGTATTTTAGTTAGGTCTGAGTCATCTCTTTTACTTAAAGGTGTTTTCACACAGCCTGAAAAACAAAGGGGTTAAGAGACACCTGCAGAATTAGCTTAAAGCTAATTAAAAGCTTAAAGAGTTCAGGTAGCAAAAATGGTGAAATTGATGTCACCAAAAAACATGAGTTTGTGTGTCTGTCAGAAATTGAGAATCTTGACAAAATTCCACGTCATGCCTTATTTAGTATTCTATTTTTGTTTTGATCCAGACATTTTCTTGTTTTTAAATTTCTTTTAATGTTCATTTATTTTTGAAAGAGAGAGAGAGACAGCGTGAGGGAGGGAGGGACAGAGAGAGAGGGAGACACAGAATCGGAAGTAGGCTCCAGGCTCTGAGCTGTCAGCCCAGAGCCGGACGTGGGGATCAAACTCACAAGCTGTGATATCATGACCTGAGCCAAAGTCAGATGCTTCACCGACTGAGCTACCCAGGGCCCCTGATTCAGACATTTTCTCTTGTCATCTTACACTGAACACAAGAGATGTTTTGACCCTCTCTACAATCCTAGCGATGACTCTATTATGTGATACAGACATTTCAGAGCAAGTAATGGGGCCACTGTGTGGTATACACATTTCAGAGGGTTAGACTAATAGCAAAGAGATGCACTGAATCTCAGCCCATGCGGAGACAACTGTAACAAGACTTAATAGCTCTTTAAACCAGCTGTTCTCAGGCATGGCTGTATTTGTATTTGAATCCTGTGGATTTGAACGAACTCATTATTTATGCCTGGGTCTCACCCTCCAGAGATTTGGACCTGGGTGTCAGGGATTTAAAAAGTTCTCCAGGTGATTCAAATATGTAGCCACCATTGAGGGCCCTGTTTTAAGCCAACACGCACTGTCCTTCCCCAACTTCATTGAGGGAAAATCAATAAATATATTGTATGTATGCACTTGTGTTAATAAAGGAGACCAGCCCCCCAGGACTTACTCATTCGCCATTCACACTGGTCCTGGCTTTGTTCTGATGTGTCTTTCTGGGTGCCCAGACTGCATCTCCGGAGGTGGCTCTGGTGCTGCTTCTGGGGCGACTGACCCAAGCAGACACTTGGCCACGTCAGCATCTTGACCATTATTTGGCATATTCGTTTGCAAGAGCTCCCATAACAACATGCCACAGACTGGGTGGATTGAACATCAGAAGTGGATTTCCTCAGTTCTGGAGGCTGAAGGGTGAGATCAACACAGGGCTGGGTTCTCTGGGGCCTCTCTCCTTGGCATGCAGATGGCTGCCTTCTCCCTGAGTCCTCATGTGGTCACCCCTCAGTCTATGTTCTAATCTCTATTTATAAGGACATCTGTCATCTTGGTTTAGAGCCTCCTCCCCAGGACTTCATTTGACCTTAATTACTTCTTTAAAGGGCCTGTCTCCAAATACACTCACCTTCTGAGATACTGGAGGTCAAGACTTCGATTTATGAATTGAGTTAGTGAGTGGGGAGGGGATTCATCTCATAACAGCTAGCCAAGAAGGGTGTTTGCATTGTCAACATGCATTCACTTGTCATAACTCTCCAATAACAGTGACTGGGGACAATGTCAGAGAAATTGGGATGCACAAGCATTTGTGAACAGCCTTCCTGAGCTCCCTTTATCAGTCAAATTAGCAGTCAAGGTAGCAGCCACTGGGGGCTCTGTGGCCATATCAAAGGGCAGCATTAACCTGGGAATGGACCAGAAAATTCATCTTCCACCTCAAGGGTCATCCAGAGGTCCTGGGCACCTTTTCCAGGGTCCTGGAAAGTGGGAAGCCCCGACCCCCACAGCCCCTGGAAGGCTGAAAGAAGGTGCACTCTGTTTGCTGTTACTGGTTCAAAGCAGCTCAGCACCCTACTCCCCAAACACAAGCGGCTGGCTGTCACCATGACCATGAGGCCATGAGATGGCTGGAAAGATTGTGTTGGTTTTCTTCATTAATGACAGAGCAGTACTTACCGTCTTTCAGTGATTAGATCTTTGGATGTTTAGTTTGTTCTTGGTCTTCCCTACGTTTGAGTCTCACATGACCCTTAGAGTATTTGGTTTGGATTATTCTTTCTACTATTTCCATTCCATACGTCTTAGTGTGGATACACTTCCACTTTCATTCCTGGAAAAGAAGGTTCAGGTGGACTCTATTCTCAAATTTCCAAACCTAAGTTCTCTGACTCTTTCCACTGCCTTTGAGTATTCCTTCCCCCATGGCCAAGAAGATGTGGCGTAGGAGTAGAACTCAGTGTTTACTTTGTGTCCCACTGTGCTCTAGAGATTTCTATAAGCGGTGATTGTGTCTTCTAATTAGTGTCTCAGTGTATCCACGTTATTTCAAGTCCTCTTCTTTGAACTTTATCAACACTGTTTAAAATAATTTAGTGTCAAGATTAAAAAATAAAATTAAATGAATAAAGTGTTATTCTGAACTCCCTAAGAACACGGACGATATCCCCATGAGGCTCTGATACTGTGTAGATACACATGTGAAATATGTTGAATTCAATCAGACTTAGTTTAATTAAATTGATAACTTCCTGTCAAAGCAAGAAGAGACTTGTAACTCTATCTTCAGAGATGAGCAAACCCCAGACAAGAGCACTTGTCTAAAGCCACAGAGTAAGTTAGGTCAATCCATTGATCAATGCCTACATTAATTAATATACGACACACCTCAAGAGTCATGATCACTTTGCTTTAGGAAGATGTCAAAACAGGACACTATTTCACTGTCTTCCATTTAGCACATCTCCAAATGGCACATAAATTTTAAAAATGAACCCAAGGTGTGGATGGGAGGTAGAAAATAAAAGACACCCATTCTATTCAAAACACACAGTCCGTTAGACTAGACCATGTGTCTTGCAGGCCACGGGGAGAAGGTCACCGGTAATAAAAGAGCTGGATTGAGTTTGCGGATGGCCCGCGCCTCTCAGCCACTAACAGCCATCTGGATTGTCTATGTGGAGGCCAGATTGCCTGTTACATCCACCAAGTGAGTTGTCTTGCCCTAGAAAAACAAAATACAAAACATCAACAAAAGAAACCTATCATCTCCCTGTCTTCCTCCGTGGAAATGAGCTTTCTTCCAACACGCACTGGAGGCAGCCACCAAGCTCATCTCTGCAAATCTGGAGGGTGACAGCTGCCAGCGGGGCATTTGGACAGGAATCTGATGGGCAGGCAGAGGGTTCCAGATGAGGAAGTCACAAGGAGTCGTTGAGTGTGTTGTTTCCCCCTCGGAGCCAGCAGGAGTTTAGGGAAACAATACCTAGCTATTAGCTGAGCCACAATCCTTTTCCCAAGCTCGCTTTGCGAAGTAGAAGGTGAGGTTTGGGGCCGTTTGACTGCAGAACTCTCAGACTCTGCAGCTCCCTTCCCTTTGTTCCTAAGAATAAGCAAATACCGAAAGGCTGAAAATTTCTCCTTTAAAACAAAAATGGGCCAGTCTGATTTGGCATTTAATTGTGGCTTTTGTCTCTGTTTCGGATTAGTGACTCTTCTGCTTAGAAGGTGGTTGTTCTGACTTTTCTTTTCTTTCTTTCTTTTTTTTTTTTTTTTACAAATACTTTATTGTCAAATTAGTTTCCACATAACACCCAGTGCTCCTCCCCACAAGTTGTTCTGACTTTTCTTTCAAGTTTCGTCTTCAGTTGTATTAATTCTGCTATGAATTGCTTGGGGACGCTGACCCAGAGGAGCAGAGCGTGTATCTTTCTGGAAGCGCCTTCTGCTATCAGTAGAGCAGCACAAATATTTTCCCAAGTAAAATGACAGCCACTCATCAAATCAACTGTAGCAATTTTATGTCNGCAAACATATGATATTTGTCCTTCTCTGCCTGACTTATTTCGCTCAGCATACTACATGGCAATGAGAAACAATGATTTGGCATTTAATTGTGGCTTTTGTCTCTGTTTCGGATTAGTGACTCTTCTGCTTAGAAGGTGGTTGTTCTGACTTTTCTTTTCTTTCTTTCTTTTTTTTTTTTTTTTACAAATACTTTATTGTCAAATTAGTTTCCACATAACACCCAGTGCTCCTCCCCACAAGTTGTTCTGACTTTTCTTTCAAGTTTCGTCTTCAGTTGTATTAATTCTGCTATGAATTGCTTGGGGACGCTGACCCAGAGGAGCAGAGCGTGTATCTTTCTGGAAGCGCCTTCTGCTATCAGTAGAGCAGCACAAATATTTTCCCAAGTAAAATGACAGCCACTCATCAAATCAACTGTAGCAATTTTATGTCGCAGTCCTGTGGATTTTGTACCTATTCATAAAATGTCTCAAAAAACACACGGTGGAATACATTGCAAACGGCTGCACAGAAGACAGAGGAAGCATCTACCCAATCATTTTATTTTCTGTAAAAATGTGTTTGTTAATTTGTAGTTGTGATAACACGTCTTACATTGACCACCACACCACGGGTGTATATCATTAGGGAGTCAGATAAAACAGCAATCAGAAATCGCAAACCACCTTTAGGATTTACCTGGAAACGTGCAGGTAGGGAATGGTGATGCCATGCTGCTTCATTGAAACAGGAAAACATTTGGGGTTAGTTTGGATAACGTTTTCCTATGAGAATCAGAATCTCAAGGACTCATGTCATAAAGAACCCAATTTATTCTGTTTCCTCCATTGAAGATGTCAGAGGTGTGCTCAAGGTGTCCATGAAGGGAGCAAAAGCTCATTCATGAAATGTGTGCTAAGTTCCAAGAGCTGGTGCATATGAGGCATCGGGGAGAGAGGAGGGAGTGGGCGCAGAGGGGGGAGATGTGAGAGCAAAAGCAAGAAGATGGACTTGTATGGAAGAGGTGCTAAGCGTCAGTCACAACACCAGGACACGGATGCACATGTACATATTACAAACATGCGCACATACACAACATGTAACGAATGCAGGTTACACACAGTTACACCCCACATTTGCTTCTGCTCTTGTATGTTAGCAAAAGGTTGCTTTCTCCACCTGCAGTGACTTCTCATACACACAATCTACCCCTATCTCCGTTTTTGTTTTTCTGGTTTTTTTTTTTTAATTTTTATTTTTTTGGCTGATTCCTTTTCTGTCTTATAAACATTGGCCAGATAACACCTCTTCCAGGAAGTCTTCCCAGGCTGTGCTTTCCCTCCACCATCCGGTTGACAGTTCATTCATTTGTGTTCCATAGAACGCCTGAGCATTCCTTCCCAGAAGGTGTTGGATTTTTCCTTTTTTAATGATGTATTGTGATGATACTTGGATTAGTCTACAAGGACAGATCATCCAGGAATTGTGTTTTATTAAACCCGGTGTGAGCCATCCTCAGATCCAATTTCCATCATCCCTGCCCCTCTCGGCAGCCCGGGCTGCACCAGAATTGAAGATGTCTGATGCCCGGGGGACCAACAGGCGAGAAGGGCCTGCAACCATCCGTGGCATTGCTGATGCGCACATTGCCAAGGACCGAGCAACGCTTTAGAGACCAGCAGCCCTGTTTCTGGGTGGCAGTCGGCTTCGGGAAGTTTTTGTAGCACTAGGAGATGTGGTGCGCCTGGCCCAGATGGTCTAGGTGTTGAATACAGACAAGGGACATTACAGAAAGCAAAAGCCAGATGGACAAGTTCAGGGAGCTGAAAAGACATGTGTGGACAGTAATGCGTTTTCAATTTAGCCAGGGACGCAGAGTCATGGGAGGTGAGGTTTGCTAGGTTGCATAACCAAGTGGAAGTGGTACTTGAATATGAAAGCTAGAGATGTTTTTAATTGGGCAGTGTGGTGGAGTTATTAATAGTGTAAATTCGAGAGCTAGAGTGTGATAGGGACCCAAAACTTATTTATTCACTACTTGTATGAGCCCAAGACACATTCCTAACCCTTGCTTTCTTCCTCCATAAAATGGAGGTAGGGGCGCCTGGGTGGCTCAGTCCGTTAAGCATCCGACTTCAGCTCAGGTCATGATCTCACGGTTCATGGGTTTGAGCCCCGCATCAGGCTCTGTGCTGACAGCTCAGAGCCTGGAGCCTGCTTTGGATTCTGTGTCTCCCTCTCTCTCTGCCCCTCCCCCACTCATGCTCTGTCTCTCAAAAATAAACAAAAAAATTTTTTTAAATGGGGCTAAATTATTATCATATGATATCACACAGTGTTTGGGATATAGTATATGCTACTTAAGTATGGCCGTGGGTGTTATATACTCTTCAGCCCTGAAGGAAACAGGATGCATGTGAAATTTTGAGGAGCACTGTGATGAAAAAGTTCAATGCATTTCCCAAAGTATTTATCTATTTACTATTGTATTTGATCTTCAGGTTCCGGAGAGGACACAGAGAGCAAACAGGGCAAGGTGTTCAACTCCTTTATCTCAGCTGCACATTTGTTTTGGCAGAAGCACGTGTATTAAAAGCTGGCTCTGACTCTGATGGAAACAAACATGCATTTTTTAAAGAAAAAAACTCGATATTTTACTAAAAGTTATTTGGATTAGCCATATGTACATAAAATGTGTGGGAGAATGGTCAGCACTAATATTACTAACAGAGATTTAATATGCAAAAAAAAATACAGAAGGATTAGTTAGTATGTGGACAATCCAACGATATCATGGGCTATAGAGATTTGTATTATTAAAGTAACGGTAAGGTACATGTCCCATATATAGATAAAAGGAAAACAAAATTTACTCTGATGAAACACACCACAATGAAATAACCCCATTAAGAACAAAAGGATGTTGAGCTATTGACATGCATTTTGACGGCTGGCACCAGGAACACACAGTTGGGGAAGCAGTAGGGAAGTCATTGTAATAACTGAGCCCTGGTCAGGATAAGTGTGTGGCTTCATTTCCTCGAGCAGGACCCAGAGTTTTGCAATAACGCTTGAAAACTGAAATGATGATTTATCAGGTATTTCAACAGTTTTCTGTCATTCTTTGAAATGTCATGGCAGAGAAGATAGGCTTACAGAGTCAGGTTGATGACATAAGTTGGCTTTTGAAAGATTTGTATAAAACTTTCATATTCTCTCTTAGTGTGTAGCAAGAAACTGGTTGAAGCCAATTGTTTCCTAAGGGAAATATGGGGTTTTTTTTTTTATGTTTCTTTATTACTGAGACAGGAAGAAACAGAGCATAACAGGGGAGGGGTAGAGAGAGAGGGAGACACAGAATCTGAATCAAGCTCCAGGCTCCGAGCTGTCAGCACAGAGCTTGAACCCACAAACTGTGAGATCCTGACCTGAGCCGAAGCCTTTCATATTCTCTCTTAGTGTTTAGCAAGAAACTGGCCGAAGCTGATTGTTTCCTAAGGGAAATATGTTATTTTTTATGTTTATTTATTCTTGAGACAGAGAGAAACAGAGCATGAGCAGGGGAGGATCAGAGAGAGAGGGAGACACAGAATCTGAAGCAGGCTCCAGGATCTAAGCTGTCAGCACAGAGCTTGAACCCACAAACTATGAGATCATGACCTGAGCCAAAGCCAGGTAGCCAACCAACCGAGCCACACAGGTGCCCCAAGGGAAATATGTTTTTAAGCTATATGTTCTATTACTTCAATAGCATTGAAATAGTATTTAAATATGGCAGAAATTATAGTATAAAGCATTCACGTATATTTTCAAAGGGAAGACCACAATGCTGGCATTAAAGCAAAACCAGGTTCGTTTTGGCAACTTTCTCCAGGCTTTTACCTGAAGAAGCAACTGGAGATTGCAGTATTTATACCCAACCTACTAATTTTGAGTTCTTTACTTTGAAATAATTATGACACGATTTAAAACAATCCAAAATACTTATCAAACGAGTACAGAGAGATTTCAAGCACTCTCTGCTATTCTCCCCAGTAGAAGCATCTGACATAAGTATAGCACAATATCAGCCCCGGGACACTGACATTGATACCACATACAGGTCTTATTCAGACGTCACCAGATTTCACAAGCTCTTGTGTGTGTGTGTGTGTGTGTGTGTGTGTGCACGCACGCATGTGTGTATGTTTGTGTGTCATTCACCTTAGTGTATATTTTCTTTACACGTGAGAGTCTTTAATGTTCTGTGGGTCAATATATTATTCATAATCACCAAACTTTTCAATATAAAAACTATATAATCACCTTATAGAAGAAAATAGATAATATTTTTTGAAACCCCTTTGGCTGTGACTTCACTGCTTTGAAGTATTGTCATCAAATCATGAGCTTCCATACAACTAAGGGCAGAACTGGTATTTAGTATTAATTTTAAAGTTGGATCATTGACCCATAGTTACTTCTTTAATGTCCGCTACTCCAGAGGACAGAACGTTCCATGAGAGGAGGCCATGGCTGTCTTAATTTGCCTCCTTATCCTCACTCTATCTGAAATTGTAATGGGCACTTTATTTGGTATCCCTACTCTTTCTGTGCTTTGAGTTAAATGACTAGAGAGCAGACATAAAATTAGGTACCATCAGATGTTTAGCATGGCAACAATTCCAGATTTATTGTTTTGGTATATGTAAGGTCAACAAAAAAATGGCTTATCACCTCTCAGGTGGACTTGAGAGGTGGGGGAAAACGAAGCTATAAAAGTCTCACATTTGCCTAATGTGTCTACATCTCCGCAGTACTCACTAGAGTGTGATTGGCTTGGGGTTAGACACCATATTGGTACCTTAAGAAGGGCCTGGAAATAAATCCTTGCTTTTTGCCAAAGTGTGGGCTGGTCATTCGTTGAAACAACGATTCAGCAAGCATTTATAGAGAGACTTGGATATGTCATGAACTTGACAGGCTAAAACAGAGCAATTTGATAGTTTACTTGGAAAGAGACCCAAAAAGCCATACTTACAGCAAGAAGGGTACTTGCTGAACAGAAGCAAGCACAAGGAATCTCAAGGAGGTTTCTGATATCAGAAAGTAATGCTGAGTAGCCTATAACTTATGAATATACAGTTATTATGAATATACAGAATATACAGTATTCTGAACTTGCACATGAGTGACTCTGTCTCACTTGTCATTTCCACTGGAGCTTCTGCCACTTTGCCACAGGAAGGTGGACATTTAGGGCCTTTAAGAAGTTGTGTGTCCTGCCAGGGACAACTGGGGAAACTGATCTAAGGCTCCTCCCGGGTGAATGTGGTTTGCCCTTAAAACCAATTACATGCCCCAAATACCTCCACCCTTTAAGAATTAAAAATCTGCTTTTTTTATTTTTTTGTTTTTTTAAGCTTTATCTATTTTGAGAGAGGAGAGAGTGCAAGTAGGGGAGAGGCAGAGAGAGAGGGAGACAGAATC
This sequence comes from Crocuta crocuta, assembly GCF_008692635.1. NCBI lineage: Eukaryota > Metazoa > Chordata > Mammalia > Carnivora > Hyaenidae > Crocuta > Crocuta crocuta. The sequence goes on along the minus strand of NW_027551571.1, from coordinate 4,024,448 downwards.
CCAAGTGGGCTTTGTACTGTCAGCATGGAGCTGGATGCAGGAGTCAAGCCCACGAACCGTGAGACATGACCTGAGCTGAAACTAAGAGTCAGAAGCTTAACTTACTGAGCCACTCAGGTGCCCCAAGAATCTGTTTATTTTAAATACAAAGCTGGTATCTCACCAAATGTAAGGTCAATACTAGCCTCTTTAAGATGCAAATAGGAGGGAAGTAGGATTAAGGTCTATGCCTCACCTTTTTTTAAAAAAATTTAGTGAACTAATGTGCTTATTTATCTCCTATTGTGTAGCAGAACAAAGTGGGGCTAAAAGAGAATTCTTAGACATTTTTTGTTGGGAAATGTGTTGGGGTGGAGATTTTATTACCTAGAGCTCCTTGGGAAATGAGGCCCACTAAATTGCAATTAGTGAACCATGGGGTTCATGGGAGCAATGTACCATGCTCAGCAACACTTGGGGAAACTCATTTGCTCCCTCTCTTCCTTTCTTTTCCTAGGATTCAGATCTTATACCATATGAGTTCATTATGGGTTAGTAGCACTTAGTGGACTGATCTGAGAACTGAAGCATCTTTTAAAACATTGACTCGACAAATAAATGTAGTCTAGCTTCTCAATCTACAAATTCCATTCAGTTTTTGGACCATAGTCAGTGTAGGAAGAGAGATTCCTTACCACACTTGCAAGTGTGTAAATCACCGCTACTTTTAGAATAGCCTGGGATGTACAGACCATAAGTAACCCTGTGGTCATCTCATCCCTAACTTTTGAAAGAAAGAAAGAAAGAAAGGAAGAAAGAAAGAAAGAAAGAAAGAAAGAAAGAAAGAAAGAAAGAAAGAAAGAAAGAAAGAAAGAAAGAGAGAGAGAGAGAGAGAAAGAGAGAGAAAGAGAGAGAGAGAGAAAGAGAGAAAGAAAGAAAGAAAGAAAGAAAGAAAGAAAGAAAAGAAAGAAAGAAAGAAAGAAAGAAAGAAAGAAAGAAAGAAAGAAAGAAAGAAAGAAAGAAAGAAAGAAAGAGAGAAAGAAAGAAAGAGAGAAAGAGAGAGAGAAAGAAAGGAGGAGGGGAAGGGAGGGGAAGGGAGGGGAGCGGAGGGGAGGCTAACAGAGGAGGTAAGTGATTTGTATGGCATACTGCTAGTTCATGAGTAGGGAACCTAAATTTTGGTCAATGTCCTTCACTTTTGTCTCTTTTAATTTAAAGCATTTCTTGCCTATAATAGCCAGGGTTCTCCAGAAAAGAGCCAATGAGAGAGAAAGAAAGAGAGAGAGAGATTAATTATAAGGACTTAGCTCACAAGATTATGGAGACTGACAAGTCCCAAGATCTGTAGTCAGCAGGCAACCTGGAGACCCAGCAGAGCCAATGGAGGAGTTACAGTTCAAGACCAAAGTTCAGAGAACCAGGCTAGTGGATGGTGTAAGTTCCAGCCCAAGTACAAAGGCTTGAGACCCAGGAGAAGCAACAGTATAATTCCAATCTGACTCCCAAGGCCTGAGAACCAGGAAAGCCAATGGTGTAAGTTTCAGTCTGAAGGCAGGAGAAGATCAAAATCTTCTCAAGTAGTCAAAGTTCCCTCTTACTCAGCCTTTCTTGTTCTATTTAGGTCTTCAATTAATTGGGTGAGGCCCACTCTCATCAGAAAGGACAGTCTTTTTTAACTCAGTTGACTGATTCAAATGTTGATCTCACTCAGAAATAACCTCAAAGATACACCCAGTATGTTTGACCAAATGTCTGGGCACCCCAAGGCTCAGTCAGGTTGACACATAAAATTAACCATCCCACTGACCTCCTTTTCTGCCTTTAGTATTATCCCCATCCCCACCCCTACTTCTAGATCCCCCCTCTCTACACTCTTTTCTGACTCAAATGGAAGCAGCTCTCAGCTCTCCTTAGTCATGCTCACCTCTTCTTAGTTGAGAAATGTTGACTTTAATAAGATAAAGAACCTTCAAGATTGTCCAGAGTGGAAATGAGATGCCAATGGAATGCTTACAGCATTAATTCCTAAGTCTCCCTTGGTTCAGAGAGACTTTGAGGAGAAGGGCAGCCAAGGGGCTTATAGATTCACTAGTTACAAATGCATTATGATGAAGGATATGTATCAGTGATAGACCCATGGTGCATATAGGAATTATAAGAATTGGCATTATGTATTAGGAAGAGCATATTTGTCCTTGACTGGAAAATTGAAATGGTAATAGTCAGTAAGAAAGAATTCTCCATTCAGCTATGAATATTATATCCCTACTGTAAGAAATTGAAAACAGTTTGCATTAGGGAATTTTTAGGGGAAAAAATGTATTCCTAAGTCGTGAGTGGGGTGTTTAATTAATCACTGCCTTGACTTTCCTGTGCCCTGTCATTCGAGGGCAGGAGGATGCATTGGTTTGGGGACAGCTGGGCCATAGGAGCACCAGAGCCAAATCTCAAGTGGTCAAAGCCGAAGAACATCCAGACTAGAATCTAAACTCCAAGTGAGGAGACATTTAAGCTACTAGGGAACATGAAGAGGCTGATAATGAGAAATCCAGGCAGGCAGGTTGGAAAACATTTGGAGCAACTATAGTATATCGAGGAAAGCATTGGATTAGAATCAAGCTATTATGGATTTGAATCTTGGCTTTATACCATACAAGTTGTGTGACCTTGACAAGAACTTGTCTGTCTTTATTTCTAAGAAGTTGGATAGTAACAACTTCCTCTACGCAAATATATTTGGTATTAAAAACCAACACATGGGGAAATAGTGCCATACCTGGCATGGGGTAGGTGACTAATAAATGCTAACTAAATCTAAATATTAAAGAAGTATGTAAATAACAGAGGTCAGGAAGCCGGGGCCCACGATGCCAGGTTGCTTGTGAATTACAAGACCATCTGAGGACGGCCAAGACTCAGTGGTATGAAGTATGGAAAGGACCAAGACACTAGGTAAGAGCACTCTACATCACCTTATATAAATTCTCATGGAAGCACCATAAATAAGATGTTTTGTGTCATTTTGTAACAATATAACTATAACTGAGAAGTTAAGCATCTTAAGAGCTTTCCCAAGGACACACAGTGGTAAAGCAGAGTGGAGGAACCCAAGAAAATTTGCCCACCAAGCCTAGGATCTTTCCACAACACTTACTTGTCTTACACTAAAACTCTAGGTGGGAAGGAGAAGGTTTACTCCACCCTGTCTCCCCCACTGGATGCAATTTAGAGGCAAACTGTAGCAGTAAATTCTTGAATTAGAAGAAAACAAGGCTGCAAGTCAATGATGTAAGCTTTCACCTTAAGAAACTAGAAATAAAAAAGCAAAATAAATGTGAGGCAAGCAGAATAAAGGAAACGATGAAGAGTATAAATCAATGAAATTAAAAACAGAAAGGCAATAAAGACGACCTGCAATACCAAAAGCCTTGTTCTTTGAAAAGGCCAATGGAATTGATATACTTTTAGTGAGAATGAATATGAAAAAAGGAAAGACGTAAATTCACCAATATGGGGATTGATACAGGAGAGATCAGCATATACTCGCAGACATTAAACAGAAAATCAGGAACATTCCATGAACAATCATTGAGCTCTTAGAAAAATTACATAACCTTAATTGTCACGTCTCTAAAATGAAAATGATAGCACTGTAAACAATCATGAGAAGGTTGTTGCAAGGATTAAATTAGTGTAGATAGATGGATGGATAGATAGATAGATAGATAGATAGATAGATAGATAGATAGATAGATAGATGATAGATAGATCCTAATGTGGAACCTGATATCTGAGAGATGTTCCATAAATATCTGCACAATTGGCAATTGCCAGATGTGTGGTGCTGTCCATGCCAGTGAGGTCAGAGGATGCCAGGAAGCTCCAAGGACTGAAAGGATGAAGGAAATATTTATTCACGAATTCTTCAGAGAACTGGGGCCTGAAGCGAGGCTTACAAGCCATGGCTACACAGATGAGAGACAGAAGAGAAGAGGGGACAGTGATGCCCAGGGAAGAGAAGGGCGGGGACAGGAGTACACAGGGAGCACTTGTAGCATGAGGTGAGCACGCTCAGAAGAGATGATTAGAAATTTGGGGGGGAGGGGGGCAGTGCTTGAGTATAAGGTTCAGGTAGAGTGTAAGTCACTGGGGCCTTTTTTAATGTGTCCTGAATCCCCGGATATGGAGTCTGGACTTGACCCTATCAGCAATGGGAGGACAATGAGACTCTGAAAGTTGGCATTTCTGTTTGAAATTTATTTTATTTTATTTTATTAAAAAAGTTTTTTTTTAAATTTATTTATTTTTGANGATAGATAGATAGATAGATAGATAGATAGATAGATAGATAGATAGATAGATGATAGATAGATCCTAATGTGGAACCTGATATCTGAGAGATGTTCCATAAATATCTGCACAATTGGCAATTGCCAGATGTGTGGTGCTGTCCATGCCAGTGAGGTCAGAGGATGCCAGGAAGCTCCAAGGACTGAAAGGATGAAGGAAATATTTATTCACGAATTCTTCAGAGAACTGGGGCCTGAAGCGAGGCTTACAAGCCATGGCTACACAGATGAGAGACAGAAGAGAAGAGGGGACAGTGATGCCCAGGGAAGAGAAGGGCGGGGACAGGAGTACACAGGGAGCACTTGTAGCATGAGGTGAGCACGCTCAGAAGAGATGATTAGAAATTTGGGGGGGAGGGGGGCAGTGCTTGAGTATAAGGTTCAGGTAGAGTGTAAGTCACTGGGGCCTTTTTTAATGTGTCCTGAATCCCCGGATATGGAGTCTGGACTTGACCCTATCAGCAATGGGAGGACAATGAGACTCTGAATGTTGGCATTCTTGTCTGAAATTTATTTTATTTTANTGAAGTTCGACACTTAACTGACTGAGCCACTTGGCGCTCCGTCTGATATTTATTTTTTACAAAGTTTACCTAGTGAGATCGAATGTTTGATGGCAGAGAGACCCGGAGGTAGAAAGACCCAAAAGAAGGGTCTGAAAATAGACTGACCACAGAATGGCACATACATAGATTGGGATGTTAGGGGCCATTTTTGGCTTGACATTTATGTTGCCGTATTACCCTAGCACCGACTTTGGGAACCAAATTTCTTCATGTGCACAGAGCTGTGACATTACCCAGGTTTGGTTGTAACAAAGTTAACACATACATCACTACTCCTAGAGCCCTGTATTGTTACACTAGTTATTCTGATGGTGTTATTTTCCATGCCACACTGATTATAAGCATAAAGACTGTATGTCAAGCTTGTGATGAGAGCAGACATATCCCATTTGAATGTTGGAGGTCCCAACTAGTTTATTTTTCCTTTGTGTATGGTGTCTGGGGTTTGGGTTGAAACATCACAGCTAAATTCAAACTTTATTCCTTAATCCGTGAGCTAACATTCCTGGTGGTAGCATTTCATGTGTCAGAGGCTCTGACCCCTTGGAGCCCCTCCTACACCATAATGACCTTGAAGCTCAGCTCTCCCAGCCCCAGCTTCCCAGCCCCATTCTCAGAGGGCTTGCTGTAAATGTGCCACTTTGCTTGGTGCTCAGAGCCACCCACTTCTCTCCCAACCAACGTTTACATCCACTACACCGGCAGTCATTTTGACTGTTCTTCTGGCCACCATTTTGTATTTCTAAAGGCCTGGGGACTTAACTTCCATTTAAGGCATCCTAAGAACCCCTTAACACACTCAGGAGGAAGGAGGTCCTCAGCAGCAAGGACCAGGTACACAGCTCCAGGTGAGACTGCATTTGCCTGCAATCTCCTTGTGCATTTTGGGCTTGGAATCGCTTACCTATGGCGTGCAGTTTCAAGATTACATTCGTGTTTACTTCTTCCTTCACATTTCACAGATATCCTTTATTTTTTGTTGGTGGATAAATACCTGCAGGTTTTCACACCTGTTTCCCTTTCAGGAGAATGCAAATATATATAAAAAAAAATAATCAGTTTCTTTACTGACAGGTGGATGTTTAGGGAAGTTTCATGGTAATTAAAACCATATTCTAAATATTTAAATAAGCAACCTAAAATATGAAAATAAGTTTATAGTCAATAATTCGGTGCACATTATTTAAAAATATCAAATGTTTCTTTAGAGCCTTTTGTTTGATTAGAGAATTTGTGAGCCTTCAAAGAGCTGACTTCCAAATTGACAAATGTACTGCTCAAGCTGGTCCTAAGTAACCTGCATTGGCATCAGACCACAAAAAACAGCAAAAACAGTTTGATGGAAAAATGAATTGGCCAGCTCATAGGGTACCGGCTTTCCGTGAGAATTAGAAAAATCATACCTAAACATGTAAATATTAGGGTAATGTCAACAACTTGTAATGGGTGCAGAGTATGATTTTTTTTTTAAATTTATATGGCTAATAATTCCTTATCGTAAGTTTTACATTAAACCAAGCGATTTTGTTTCCCTAGTTTATGTAACCGTTCTCTTCCAGAGCAAACCAGAAGATAAACGTGCAAGGAATAGAGAGCTGAAATAAAGTATGGGGTGCCTGCCGTCTCATATAACAATACTGCATTCTTTCCGTGAACTTCACACACCGCCTCGTGATCTAAATCGCCTGGTGTTTCCTGCACAAGTTCTACTGTGCAGAGATGTGAAAAGCCCACCTCTCCTGACCCAGCGGCAAAACTCAGGCTTTCAGAGATTGGAGATTCCTGCTTTGCTCCTTTCTCCTCTAGAAGGGAAAATCAGATGTCTTTTCCAGGAAATCACTTTTAACCAATCAGAGCTCAGAATAATGTCTTTTTTTTTCTGTCCCTGTTAGCAGTGTATACCATATGGCAGTTAAAACTATCTTCCCATCTTCTCTGTCTCTGTATGTATGTGTATATATATCACTAAATGCATCATCTCTTAGAAGTTATTGTGACCAATCGGTTCCACTTATATACGACGTGAAACAGAGATTCATCCAGGACAGGGTGTTGAGCACATCACCACTCAAAATCCCAGAACGAAGACACTATGTAGCAAGGCAGTAATTCCTGTTGACAGACTCTGGCCACACCGTTCTTGACATTGGGCACATTAGCCAGGCCAGGAGCAAATAAAAAGAAGAAACAGGTGTGAAATCACCTTCCTGCCTCCCAGGATGAATGCCTTGTACACTGGAGGCAGTGCACCTGCACTATTGTTCCGGAGGAAAAAATAGCTTTAAAGAGCAAATACTCATGAGCCTTGATAGAGACAAGAGACTCCTGTGTAATTTGAGTATAAATGGGTCCCTTTTTTTCTCTCCTTTATGATGGTTTATATTATATTAACTCTTTGAGGAAATGGCTCTGAAGCTCGGTCTAGACATTTAAGGGCTGCTTGCTTAAAGGGAAGGGAGAGGAGGCTGAGGAGGGATCTCATTTCTGGAATGACTGCACCGCAGGGAACCCCACACCGCTGTCGGTCCTGATTTCTTTATGACTGTGAGGTCCTTGGCCTGTTTCTGCACTTGCCCATCTCCTGGCTGCTCTCCGTCCACACAAAACCAGATCAGTGAGGACAATATTATGGCGAAAGGCTGGAGCCCCATCCTCAGGATATAATTCTAAATAGAGATGTTAAAGGCATTGTCAAGAAATCACAGGAAGTCAGGCAGAGAAGGACAAATATCATATGTTTGCACGTATAGGAGGATTAGGAGGAACTTGACGGAGGAACAAGGGGGAGAAGAAGGGCGGAAATGGTGGGGGAAAGGGAGAGAGGCAAACCATGAGAGACTCTTGAATGCTGACAAAAACTGAGGACTGATGGATGTGGGGGGAGGGGGGGATGGGCATGGAGGAGGACACTTGTGGGGATGAGCACTGAGTGTTATGTGGAAACTAATTTGACAATAAACTATTAAAAAAAAAAAGAAATCACAGGAAGTTCTGCCTTTTCCTGTGCTAACTACTTTAGTGCCTTTTAACATACACATTTTTGTAGGTTTTTGTTTGTTTGTTTGTTGTTTTTGTTATTTGCCACAAAAAGATAAGGTTAATGCCCGCTGGATGAAGGACAGCTCCCCCAAACCCAGATCTCTCGTTCCTGTGCCGGCCTGAGCTGACGACAGTGAGGTCCCCGGCTTGCCCTGCCTCCTGTGCCGCATGGCTCTGCCCTGGCTCTGATTGAAGCTGGAGGGTAAGGGGCACGGCAATGCAGCCATAAATTCATATTTGTTAAGTCCGGCTAGTTCCATAAGACAAAGAATGGTCTAAAAACATTCTGGAAATCCTCTCCGCCTGCCTCATCGGGGGCTCTGAGTTCCTGCCTGGGGCGAGCTGCTTTGCTCCCGGTTCCTCCCCAAGTCTCCATCCTGCCTTCCTCTGGTGAGTTCCTAATGCAGAGACTGGAAAGTTCCTCCTGAAAACTTCCAGCTTTCTGAGGGAAGCGAGACCCGTTTCTGCTGGTCTGAGCTCCTGAGTGTGGCCTTCCCCATCGTGTTTGCTCCCCAACAGACATTCCAATATGGATTCCTGGAATCTCACTGCCAACTGCTCACCTAAACTTATGCTGCTCCTGCCCAGTCCTTTGAACTTGTATCTTGTTTGTCAGAATGAACCCTCCCTCGGCTATGACAGGTACCATCGACACTTGTCCAGGGGGACATATCTAGCACCTGTTCTCAGTCTGCCCGTATCTGTTCCAGGAAGTCATGTGTAGCCTGGCCATGACTTAAGTGACATTCTAGACACTCTTTGCTAACACTTACCCATCCAATGTCTAATTTTCTCTTAACCCTATTACTGTGATAAATGGATCATAAAGCAGGTAACAGTGCTCTCCCTGGTATTTCCAAATTGCGCAAACATCCCGTGGAGCTCCATCGTGTGCGAGCTATGGTATTGGACATTAGGGATGAACAAAGGAATAGTAATTGCCTCGGTCCTTGAAGATCTTACAAAGAAGGATCTGCCACGTTCAGACTCTAGCTCTGCCAGCTTCTGCCTGTGGGCCTTCGGGCAGGCTTAAAATAATCGCCCTCTTTGTTTTCCTATTGTGAGAAAGAGATAATTTTTATCTCTGGGGGTCGTTGAGAGAACAAAATCAAACAGTGTGTGTGAGAATGAATGCACATTGTGACATGATGTTTTTCCTATAGCATCTTTCTGGGGCAGCCTCACTTACTAGCAAAGTCACTAGTTGGTTTGTTTTTTTTTTTCCTTTTATGTGAAATGGCCTGTTGGGCTCCGTGCGCATGAAAATCTTTTACATTTAAGGAGTTTATGATTCTAAGTGTGAATATAATTACTTTCAAAAATGAGTACGCTAAGCATTTAGAGCAGCACTGTCTGATAGAACTTTCTACAGTGATGGAAATGTTCAGTATCTGTTCCATCCAATATGGCAGTTGCTGGCCACGTGTGACTGTTGAATACTTGATATATGGCCAGTGCAACTGAAGAAACTAATTTCTGATTCTATCCATTTTGATTAATGGGCATTTAGGTATAATAGCCAAGGAACAGACTTACGTTATTCTCTTGTGTTTATGAAACAGAGTGGAGCAGAAGAGTCTTAACATAAGTCACTTTGGATGTCCTCTCTTTCAGAAGTCAAAATGGCACCCTCAGCTAAAAATACGCCCCCCTCCTTTTGTTCATGCTGCTAGGGAAACGAGAGGAAATTGAATAAAGATACACAGGGCAGTTTCCATACTTCTGTAATTTCCCCTGAATTGCTCACAAAGTGACGATTATTCTCCTCCCATTAAACATGGGGCCATCTGGGGCATAGATATGCAGGAAGATGAATATGCGACTGCACAGAACCTATTCTTTAAACATGGATTCGTTCTTTTGTGTTGTGTGGAGGACAGAAGGATTTTCTGAACTTCTATGGGAGCATCTCGGCATCTTTATCTCTTTCACATCTGCCGCTGCGTGGAATTGATGGTAATCGGGGTTATTATTATGGTGTCTTCCTCCACTTAATACGAGGCCATCTGGGGTTTGTGTGGTAGGGGATGGATTAGCATTTTTTTTTCAAGTGCTCTTCTTCTTTAGTAAAAATATTTTACGGAAATTATTTCAGAGAAAGGATTATGATAATAATGATGATAATACTAATAATAGGGTTATTATGGGAGATCTCCTTTTTAAAAAGCCTCTAGTCAGCATAATCCAGAGCAGGGAAGGCCAGGACTTGAACACCTGGCCTCTGGAAGCAGCCATAAGCGGTTCACTGGGCCTCGTGGGCTCTGCAGCAAACCGGGACCGGGTCTCCGAATGGTGCACACGGCAGTGAGGATGGTGGGGAGACTACCAGACACAGAGTCCAGTGGCTGGTCTGGACCCCAGCTCAAAGGCGCCTGCCCATGGCCTTCGGACAGGCTGCATAGAATCACCCTCCTTGCTTTTCTGTCTGTGAAAGAGAGATAATAGTTCTTACCTTCAAGGGTCGTTGAGAGAATAAAATTTGGGGTGTGTGTGAGCACGTGTCGCAGAGCCATGGTGGGTAGTCTTAATAAATTTCCAAGTAAAAACAAAACAAGACAAGAAAAGTGGAATATAAATACCCAATGTAAGGGACTTTTCAGTTCCCTTATCTCTTGACAGATTATCAGGAGAGCAGTTAATATTAGAATCAATGTAGCATTTCTACTTCGTGGTGTATAATTAGCTTAAGTTATAGTTAAATGCCAAGAGGTTGGGCGAACCTAAAACCTGATTAAATCGGTTCCTAATGTATGCCTATAGCATAGTGATGTACAGTCATAAAAACAGAATTTGGAGTCCTACAAAAATGTCTTCGAATCATTGGCAGAGTGCCCTTGAATAAGCCATTTTTCTCTCTTAGTTAAGTGTTATTTACAGTAATAGTCGCATGAGGAAGGTATGCCACATGTTTATGAAGAAATTATTCAAGTTACAAAATTTAATGTAGAGTCTGTTATGTAGTAGGCACATAATAAGTGCTGGGCTTAATATATATGTATATGATAAATGACATACACATGATATACGTGCGATCCATGTATATGTATGTGTGTGTGATAAGTTATACATATGTATGTATGTGGCATATGTGTTTGTGACAATTCTTCTCATCACTTTAGTGCAGCTCTGTCTTTCTCCTTGTGTCCTTTGTCTCCTGTCTCCTTAGATTATGTGAATCCAACTGGTGTGGCCATCTTTCCAGTGGCTTAACTTCCAGAATAGGGCATAACCTTTCTTTTCATCTTAACTCTACTGCTTTCCACTTATGGAATATTGTCTCCCTCACCATGGACTGCGTTACTTTGGATGCCTGTCTGAAATGACTTTTCCTTCCTCAGATTCTTCCCACCTCTGTCATGCCTTTTTTGACAGGTGGATTTAGAACGGTTGCATATGTGAGAAACCAGACCTTGTTTGGAGGACACTGAACTAAATAAAGGCGCATTGTTTTCTAATAACATATGTCAGCCTATATTTTAACTTGATGAGAAAATCTCCTTTTAAGATTAGAAACCCAAATCTGTTCCCTTACACAAATATTTATTTTACTCTATTGTGTAGGCATGCGTCTCTGATATTATAGCACTGTCTAGAATAGCATATTTGCATCTGTTTAGCAAATTAAAAAAAATAAGAGTCTGGAATCCTATATTCTTGGCGTCTCTTCCAAGATGAAAGGCACTTTTCCTACTGAAGCCATGCACTGTGCTCTGAATCACAGGTCTGGCAAGGCCTGTTCAGAGACTTCGAGATGTTAGACCCAGAAGGGAGCATGGAGATTTATGTAAGTCATTGAGACTCTCCCTGCAGACTCACTCCTTTCTCTTCCCGTTCTGCTCCAGATCCCAGAAGACTGACCCTGTGGGCTGCCCTTCACAGGCCCCCCAGGCAGCTGGCATCCAGCCGGGTTTGGTCAATGGGAAGCCCTCATGAGAAATTGAAAGTTGAGGTGAGGGAAGGAGCCAGCTCTCTTTGCCTCGCTCTCTGTGTGGGTGGTGGCCCCCACAGTGGTGGTGTCATCGAGGTCCTCCATGAGCTGGATCTCCCCTGGGTGACACGGGCCACTGTGTTCCTGCAGTGTCACCTCTTTACTTTACTCCTCCATCATTGGCCAGGTAGTGGCTCTGCTACCCCTCACGCCTGGCTTGGATTGGCAGCTATCCCTATAGCACCCAGCGTTTACACTAATCTCCTGTTCTTTGAAATAATGTGTCTTTCTTTTCTGATTTGAACCCTGACTGATAGACACAGCATTTTCTAGGGGTTTTCAAGCTCTTCTCAGTACCACGAGGTTTTCAGAGCTCCTCGGGGCCCACTGTTGACACAGGAGGGGGAAGGGTAAGAAGGGAGCAGCTGTGGGACCCCAGTAGCTATGGAGAAATGGTAGGCATTAAGAAATGGTTCCAAACAGAGAGGGAAGGAGGCAAACCATAGGAGACTCTTAAATACAGAGAGCAAACTGAGGGTGGATGGGGGGTGGGGGAGAGGGGAAAATGGGTGAGAGGCGTGGAGGAGGGCACTTGTTGGGATGAGCACCGGGTGTTGTACGTAAGCAACGAACTACAGGCATCTACCCCAGAAACCAAGAGCACATTGTGCACACTGTCTGTTAGCCAATTTGACAATAAATTATATTTTTTAAAAAAACCACCTTTTTCAGGAAAGAAAGAAAGGAAGAAGGAAAGAAAGAAGGAAAGAAGGAAAGAAGGAAAGAAAGAAAGAAAGAAAGAAAGAAAGAAAGAAAGAAAGAAAGAAAGAAAGAAAGAAAGAAAGAAAGAAAGAGAGAGAGAGAGAAAGAAATGGTTCCTGTGTGCACGGAACTCACAGTCTAGTAGGAGTAATGTTAATGTGTTTTCTGTGACTGTGACCTTTAAGTTGGGGCGATATATAACCTCTGGTCTCACTGTCTGTGAAGGAGTTCTGTTTGCTAAAAATATGACTGAATGAATGAGTCAATCAGCTATTCAGTAGGGAAAGATATTATATCAGTGGCCATAGGTACCAGTAGGAATGAAAAATGAATGGGGGATGAGCATTGCATGAATGAATGAATGAAGAGGAAGGAACACTATACTATGTGTTCTTCACGGCCATGGGTTCATGCTCTAAGTTGCCCCACACAGGTAGCTGTGGGTTCTTCTCTAAAGAAGATTTAGATTTGCCAGGTTCCTTTGGGAAGTCTCTCCTTCCCCCTGGACCTGTCTTCTCACCTATAAAATGTGACGTTTCTACGAGGCAAATAGATTTTATCGTGAATGTGAAATGTGCCCAGGTCCAGTGGCTGCTCGTTTTACTCCAAAGAGAAGGATGCTGAATGAGCCCGTGAGCTGCAGAGGACAAGAGCGAGGCGGTCTATCTGTGGCACCCGACATGGGGACACCCGCTGTGTGTCTGCCTGGACGGTACTGTTCAGGGCAGACCCGATCCAGTGTTCTGTTTCTCTGTTTCATCTGACTCATTACAAGCAGCCTTGTCTAAATCCTTCTCTGCACAAAGAGGCGGCTGGAAGTTACTGCTGCTCAGGATCAAAGAACATGATGTTTGCTGGATTATAAAAGCAGCTTTCTGCTGCACTCACCTCTCTGCCTGCCCGTCTCCTACATGAAAATGGGAGCACGGTGGGGCCAAGGACGTTTTGTTTGCACTGTCGGGTCCCCAGCAGGAGTTACAGGTTGTAGCATAGGCTAAATAGGAGAATTGTTGGCTGGATTGGATTGCACGTGACTTGTGGGATCGATCCATCAGCAGATGAGTGGGGGGACCAGGATGTAAACATACATATACAATGTGAAGGTCAACATTGGGCAGCCTCTGTAGCTTAGCCAGTGGATACTCAGAGCAGAGCTTCAGACAGGGACATGGATGCAGGGGGGTTATTTTAGGAGGTGGAAGCAGGAAGAGTGAAATAAGGAAGGAGAGAGAGCCAATCGCTGGTGGAGAGAGCTGAGGACCTCGGAGGAACCTGAACAACGTAGGGCTGGAGGAGGCCGTAGTTATGAACTACCTTCCACGCAGCCTCTGATGTTCGAAGGCTGCAGGCCTGGGGAGGCTTGGCAGTGGCCTTGCACTCCCACGTGGCAGCGAGAGAGACGCTGTAACCAAAAGCCAGAAGTGGTACAAAGTGCTCTTGAGCACACCTCGCTTCAGTAGCCACACTGAGGAAGAGACACGGGCAGAGAGGCGTCACAGGACAGGACAGGTACAAAAGCTGAAGACGGCACCTTCCGTGAGCTCCTTGGAGGTGACCTGAGGGAGCAGAGAACACCGGTGTCCATCACTCTTCTTCATTTTGTAAGAGCAACAGAGCAGGGGTATGGCCCCATGTGGGTGGACCTCTCTTGTGCCCTTGGCCTTGGGCCAGCAGCTGACCTGGATTTGAACTGTGCCAGCCCAGGACCAATTTCTGTAGAACTCAGGTAGGGCTCAGTGGGGACAGGATCCCACCACCTCCCTCCCTACAATTCACACGGACTCCACTCTCTGGAATTTGAGGCCGCCTCAGTTGTCCTGGTCAGCTCTTTGCAAATGCTCACTATCACAGGCCAGCGACTCACATGTCCCACAGAGCATCTGTGATGCCCGCACGGTGGGGGAGGGGGCAGGAGCAGAGAGATGGGCCGAGGGCAGCAAAGGTATGAAGGGGGGGGTTGGCACAGAGACTGGCACACAGAGTTGTGTGTTGGACAACTTAGCCTGAGTGAAAAAACAATGTTAATTTAAAAATGTAAGATAAGGGGCACCTCGGTGGCTCAGTTGGTTGAGCATCTGACTTCACCTCAGGTCATGGTCTCACAGTTCGTGCCTTGGAGTCTGGTGTCGGGCTCTGTGCTGACAGCTCAGAGCCTGGAGCCTGCTTCAGATTCTGTCTCCTTCTCTCTCTCTGTCCCTTACCCCTCTGTCTCTCTCTCTCAAAAATAAACTTAAAAGAATCTTTTAAAAAATTAATAAATAAAAATGTAAGATAATATCTTCTTTGTGATTAAGAGAAGCTAAGGACTTTTAACAAATTCCAGAGCATTAAATATGAAGCAAGAATTGATAAAGATTTGATTGCCTCAAAATTAAAATTTTCTGTTCAAAAAAGGAATGTGGGGAAAATTATTTCAATGTTTAAACAGGAGAGAGATTAATAACCAAATTGTAAAAGGAGCACCAAACAGTCACGCAAAGGGATTTTCTTGTCATTAGCGACCAGAGAAACAAGACATACAAAAAGCTATTGCTACAGCCTGTTAGTTTCCCTCCCTCCATACGGAAGGCCATAAAGAAGGATGGACGCCAAAGGCTGGCAGGCAGCGGGGACTCTACAGACACACGTTTTCTAGCAGGGATGGGGCGAGAAGCACAGTCGTTCTGAAGACTGACATGATACTAATCAATCACCTGCAATGTCGATATATCCTGCGACTCCAGCAATCCTCACCCTGGGTTTGTCCCAGGGAAGAAATTTTGTCACATGGTCATAAGAAGACAGGGACAGAGATGCTCCTTGATCACTGGTCATTATGGCAGAGACTGGAAGCCACCTGTGCCTTCCTGGAGGAAGGTGCTTTCATGGTGACAGACGGACATCGTAGGGAGGTAGCTGTAGTTAGGGCAAGGATCAGATCCTTAGCTGTACACGTAGCATCATCTTAAAATTACAACGCTTAACAGAAATGTTAGAACTAGGGCAAAGGGACAACAGGGTGGCAGTCATGTCGATAACACCCATCTTGAAAAATCTCAAACTAACAGACAAATACTTGCTATATAACACTAACGTGGTTGTGTGGGGAGTGATTGTGTTAGGAAGATAAAAGATAATAAATTATAACCCAAGAGAAGTTCACAGGAACCAATGTTGATGACACACAGTGAACTGAAGCGTGTGCTCAGCTCTATCGTCTGCATTTCTGTGCTTGAAGATTAAACTCAATATACTATACGTAACCCTATATTTTCCTTTATTGTAGTACGATGAAGAAATAATAAAGGCAAATAATGAAGTTGGGAGGTACGCACATACTACACAGAACAGCTTGGCTATTACAGATGCAGTTGGCTAACACAGCCTTAGTGGTCACCCAAATGCCACCAGCAGTATCCAGAATGTTCAGAGTTTTCAGACGTGTGACTAACTACTGATAAAATACCCATAAGACAAAAAGAATTTTCCCCTTGCTTACAAAAGCAGGTGTGTTCCTGGAAAGTTCAGTACATGAAAACTGTACAAACAGAGTCATGTATTTGTATTTGTAAAATGACATTAGATTCTAGGTTCAAATAATTTTTAAAAAGTTTTGGGACACCTGGTCAAACCTTCAACTGTTGATTTCAGCTCTGGTCATGATCTCATGGTTCATGAGATCGAGCCCCACGTCGGGCTCTGCACTGACAGTGTGGAGTCTGCTTGCTATTCTCTCCCTCTCTCTCTGCCCTTCCCCTGCTTGTTCTCTATAAAAATAAACTTTTAAAAAAAGTTTTCACCTGCATGAGTTTCAGATGAAGGTCCTGAAAGTTTGACAATATAGAGGTAATTTTTTCTTAATCTCTAAATCATTGTCCCATGAATTGGGATGCATCTGACATCCCCAGCCCTTCCTACCAAATGCCAATAACCGCCAGCTCCAAGCCCCCAAATATTGTGACCAAAAGGACACCCAAATTCCAAGAATTTGGGGAAGTGCTACCCTCATTGATTCCTGTTGAGGCACTGGAATTCAGAATGACTATATAATGGAAGGCCAACTTTTTTTTTCGATAGTAGGAGACTCATACAACCTTCCATCTAGGAACTTGACTTTCAAGTTCTCATCTTGGAAGTGAAGGCTAAAAAATGGCAATATGCCCTCTGAACTGGCTTATAGGAGATGAATATTTTGTTCAAAGTTGTCTTGATCAGGCAGGTCTTGGTGGTAACCATCACGCTTAATCATCAATCTGTGAATAACAAAAGAAGCAATGAGCAAGTGGTTATTTCCCAGGGAAAATCCAAAATCCTGGTGCAATTTGAAATAACTCATGCAGCTTGGGAAAAGCTGAAAATAATCAATGATTAACCAGAAGATGAATTCTGGGAAACTATGAAAACTTACAGTATAAGCAATTTCTGCTTTTAGAAGCAGAATTCGTATGGTATTGGCCTACTTTAATGTTTTTCAAACTTTGAATAAAAGAAAGTATCATTTTCAAATGAGCTATTAGGTAGATCTCTAAATACAAAGCAAGTTGAAATCAGTATTTTCTTACTACAAACGTGTTGTAGGAGCTCAAATTTATAATATTTCATTATATCAAGTGGTTACAAAACAACACTGTTTTATGGCATACGCATTTGAAATTGAGGATAGTGATGGGAACTTAGTGTCATCTTTAGCATCTACTTTGTTCTGGTATTTTCTTATGGCCACAAAGACTTAAATATCTTGATTCATACAGATAGGACCACACAGTGATTTTTTAAAAAAGCTTACCTTGCACACTCAGGACTTAATTTATAAATATGTCGCAAAAGCTTATAATATAAATGAAAAAAAATTTGGTTTAAAGCCTGAACGAACCATCAGCATTACCAAATGTTGCTTATAACCAGACCACCATATCTAACTATTCCTAGAGTCAAATCGTACGTGCAAAGCTAGACAAATAGCAAACGTAAACAAATGAAACCAAACTAAAGCAAATGAAACAAAAAAGGAATCACTCAATCCCATGAACTATCTACGAGAAGACATAATTCTTATCCTCGCACAGATGATAACAAACCCAGGATGGGAGCATGCACCTTGCAGGGGCGCCCGACCTTTGTCTGGCATCGATCGAGCAAGGTTGTGCTAATCTACAAGAGTGCAAGTTCACATTTGGACTTGGGGTGAGCATTAACCCTCATGTAGATCTGAATCTTCTGAGGGCCCATGGAGAGCTATGGTCTTCATTTGAAATGATACACCCGGCGTGAATTTAAATATATTCAAAGGACACAAAACATTTTCAGAGCTATTCCCAAATAGATGAGGCTGGTAGTACACATGAATTCCTTGGTCACCTCCACTGTGTTACAATTTAGTATAAACCACACCATGTATCTTTTTAAAAATTTTTTTTTAATGTTTTATTTATTTTCGAGAGAGAGACAGAGACAGCATGAGCAGAGGAGGATCAGAGAGAGAGGGAGACACAGAATCTGAAGATAGGTTCCAGGCTCTGAGCTGTCAGCACAGAGCCCGATGCGAGGCTCAAACCTATGAATCTCGAGATCATGACCTGAGCCAAAGTCAGATGCTTAACCGACAGGTACCCCTAAACCACACCATTTAAAAGTGCTAACTGTGTGTATTAGCAATGAAATTCAGGACTACCACTTGTACTACTGGAAAAAGAGCACTTATGGAACTCTTTCTACTTGAAATTAACCCTGTATGTTTATGTAGAAACTTAGGAATATATTCTTAGCATCTAAGCACAAAGGAAACCAGAAGGAAGCACAACTCATGGCCAGCATTGACTTACTGCTTTCTGACTACCAGCCCCCAGATTCTTTTGATCCTGAGTCTTCTTATGCTCTACTTTAATATTAATAATTGCTTTGTTTACTGAACAAGGTGGCTTTGAGAAATAAATAATTGAGTTTGGGGAGAATGCTTAGAGCATTCAAGTTCTCTATGAATACTAAAGATATATAGTTTCCCTCATGGACAAGATCTAAGGCATTCTATGCTTGTTGTAAGGAGGTAGATGCCTTTCTAATACAGACTCTTTAGTCCAAAAGGAAACCTAATTATAAAGTAATCACTCTTAAAAAACTTTGGAGAATTTAAAAATGTTATTTTTTATTCCATGACAAAGTATTATGTACTTATGAATATCTATCTATATCTATCTATCTATATCTATCTATACCCATATACCTATATATCTACATATGGATATAGATATATGAGAGAGAGAGAGAGAAATGAAAAGAGAAAAATCACTCTTACCACCATGGCTGAAAGAAAACCCATGTGAACAACTTGGTTCACTTCCTTCCTGTCTTTTATTTCTTGTTTATAGTTTTATATTTAAGCCTGGCCGTGTTTGCAAATAATTTTTATTTCACTATTTTGTCTTAATGTTACAACAAATATTTCCTCATGTCAAACCATAGATTTTTATAACTGCAACTTGAAGAGTGCACAGCAAGCTGTTTTATTTTCCCCAGAGGCAACGTATCTGACTTCCATTCTACCTTTGCCCTAGACCAACTGTCTCGATCTGTTCGCATAATTTTTTTTTAAGTTCATAAATAAGGAATGGTGACTTTTGGGAAAAGAATACTTTTAACATAGGTTGGTAGGTATTTAATACCGTCCAAAGTATTAAGCTTCATGGTCTGATGAATCTACCATCCGTAGATCGGTGGAAGGCATCTCAACTACAGGGATAAGAACCTGGGAAGAGAAGAACACAAAAACAATGCCCCAAGACTGTAATTGGAGAGAATACCACCAAAAGGAGATTGGCTGGTGCGATGGATGTTGAGGGAAGAATTGTGTCACCCCCAAATCATATGTCAAAATCCTAATCTCTGGTACCTTGGAATGTGACTATATGTGGAGACAGGGTGTTTTAGGAGGTGATTACAGTTAAAAAGGTCATTGGGGTGAGCCTAGTCCAATGTGGCTTGTGTTCTTATAAGAAAAGGAGATTAGGATATAGACACACGCAGAAGGAAGACTTTGTGACATAGGGAGCAAAGACTAAGGAGAAACCGGCTGTCTGTAAATCAAGGAGAGAGGCCTCAGGAGGAAGCGATCTTGTTAACACCTTGATCTTAGACCTCCAGCATCCAGAACTGTGAGGAAATAAATGTCTAAGCTCCCCTGTCTGTGGTATTTGCTTATCGGCGACCCGAGCAACTTAATACAGTGTTGACGTGCTGGGGAGGCACACTACGTGGGACAAAACAACAGCTCCATCCTTAAGAGCTCTGTGCCTCACTCGCGTCATCCATTGCTCTGGTCCCTCACCTGTCAATTAGAGATAATGGCCCCAACCCCTCCCCACTGTATAGAGTTATGTGGAGACTGAGGTAAGGTATCTAAACCACAGCAGGCATACAGCCAATTCTATGTAAGTGTTAGTTTTTGTTATTTTATTAATATAAACATAAGGTGAATGGCATGGACATTGGCTTAGATGGACCAATGTTTAAATCCTAACTCTGCTGCTAATGAGCCACAGCTCTGCGGGCAGCCTCCTCGAAGAGAGTCCTCTCATTTGAAAAATAGGGGAACGGTAGCTCAGGTGGATGCCCCTTGAGTGCAGTGTATACAAGACGTGGAGATTGTGACTTGATAAACAGCATTCCCTGTGTCCACCCTCAGCCCCCACGTCTAGCAGGCAGGGATGACAGACAAGAGTTTTGCCGTAATCAGAGGCATTTTTGAAGGATGTGCATCAGAAAAAGAGACTGAAGGGAAAATGGGGCCCAGGCAAAGTGATCCCAGGAACACCTGACGTTAAGAGTAAATAAAAGTCACGACCACCCACATTTCCCATTTTATTTTTCTCCTCAGTCATCTCAGGGATGTGCTGTTTTTCCTACCAGAGGACTTGGCCGTTGCCCAGACCAAGTGGTCACTCTACAAAACAACAGAGTGCCGTCAAGGTGAACCAATGTCATTTGAACTCTACTCTTCAGACTCTTCAAGATTTTTTTTTCCTACAATGTGATGGTTTGGGGGAAGGTATTTCTCTGTTTCATGGCACAGCCCCTTCTTTAGGTATCTTTCATGATGAATTCATACGTCTCTTTGTGACCCAGAAGAAGGACTGAATTACAGACAGGAGCCCTGTTTCCCAGTCTTCTCTGCCTTACGATGCAATTCTTCTTATTATTCAAAAATATTTGGGGAGCACCTCATTAGTGCAAAGCTCACTACGGGACTCTCGCATGATCTGTTTCATTGAATTATCATAATTCATCAAGACACTATCATGGTGCATGCATATTACGATGTGGAGACCAACACTTAAAGAGTTCGTTTGCTTCCCCCCCCGGGGCCTCAGAACTGGTAAGCCCAGAGTTGCAGGATGCAGACCCAGCCCTGGTAACTCTGGCTACCTTACATACAGCATGCCACACTCCATCCATGATTCATTTACCTGTCCATTTCACCTGACCTTAAATTCCCGATGGAATCCATATGAAAATGATTCACAAGGAAGTAATTTACACTTAGGATTGATTGCACTGAAATCTTTCAAAAAAAAAAGAAGATGCTATAACCACACGTGTTTTGCTTTAGTGGATCCTACTGACCTTTAGCTCTTTGTTTTCTTCCTAACTGGCAATGTTGGCTCTCATATTTTTCCTCCACTTTATCACTTTCAAGTATTTCAGACCAAAGTCTCTCTTGTTGGCTTTTGCTCCTTCTTCATCAGCCTTTCTCCCTTCCCAGGATACTGTCACTCCTCTTGGAAGAATTTCTTGTCCAATGGAATTCTTTGCCTGACTGAATGATGGATAGTTTTGGTCATCAGTTCCCCCCCTCCCCTCCCCAGTTGAAGACAGAACATTCTTTTGGTCTCTCAGCCAGCAGTGCCCAGCTTTCTTTTCTGACACTGATGAGAAAGTAAAGGCTGATGCTCAGAATATCAGTCCGCACTTGGCCCCACCAGAATCAGGAGGCAGCTCAAGGGCTCCAAGGAAGTGTAGAGCAGGGCTCCAGCTACTTCGGTGAAGAGTCCGAAATCTGCTTCTTGTTTCCCTCAGAGAAGAGATTCCTAATCGAGTCATCTAGGAGACACTGCTTCCAGGAATGGGCCAGAGACCTTCTCTGCCAGCCTGGCCTGAGCTTCACTTACACAGAAGAAGACAGTAATTTTAGGAAGAAAAACAAAGGTTTTTCATTGGGTCCAGTGGCTTTGTACAAGTTGTGCTTCCTTCTGGCTTTGAGACCATGAGCTCATTAGTTACATTGTCGGAGCCTCAGCTACCTCACCTCTAGGATGGCAATAATAACAACAATACCTGCGTGGTATGGGTGGAATTATACCCTCACAAAATTCATATGTTGAAGTTATAACCACCCCCCCCCCCAGTACCTTAGAGTGTGACCTTTTTTGGAGATAGAGCCTTTACAGAAGTAATCAAGTCAAAATGAAGTCATTAGGGTGGGCCCTAAATGTGTACAACCATTGTCCTTAGAAAAAGGGGAAATTTGGGAGGGGGGTGGCATGGGTGGCTCAATTGGTTGAGCATCCAACTCTAGATTTCAGCTCCAGTCATGATTTTGCAGTTTGTGGGTTTGGGCCCCAGGTTGGGCTCCACACTGATAAGGTGGAGCTTTCTTGGGATTCTTTCTCTCCCCCTCTCTCTACTCCTCCTCAGCTCAATCTTGCGTGCTCTCTCAAAAATAAATAAATAAGCTTAAAAACTAAATTTAAAAAAGGATAAATTTTGACATACAGGGAAGGGAAGAGAATGTGAAGACACAATGAAGATAGGCATTTACAACCCAAAAAAGGGGTCTGGAACCCTCTTCCCTCATAGCCTTCAGAAGGAATCAACCCTGGGACAACATGATCTTGGACATCTGGTCTCTGGAAATGTGAACTAATAGAATTGTGTTGTCATTCAGTAGATGGTGCTTTGTTACAGCTGCCCTAGTAAACTAACACAGAGCCTTGGAAATTTTGTAGGATTAAATAAAATTATAAATGTGGTGTACTCTACAGCTATACAATGAGCCCTCAAAATGCATTATCATAATTATTGTATTCATCGTATCATTGACAACATGACACCATTGATATTGGAAAGGAAAGTTGTGTCTTAGGTGGAAGCCCATGCGAAGAACTTCATCTGTCTCCATTTAAGAGCAGGATGTGTGTGTGTGTGTGTGTGTGTGTGTGTGTGTGTGTGTATGAGAGAGAGAGAGAAGGAGGGGGAGAGATGCATAATTTCATTTCACAGTTTTGTAGTGGAGTAAATGGTGCCTCTTTACCTCTCTCTCCCATCGTTACCCATCCTCCTTTGGAGGATTTAGGACTCTACATCTAGAAACTTGTGCAGGTCTCTCTTGGCCCAGCATCAAGGTAGCCATGATTGGTAGGGCTGGGTAGTATTTTCCCATAAGTGTAAGACTCAGTTCTCCACTAAAAGAGGCCATGTAAGGGCATTGATTCCAGAGGGGGTTCTGGATCTCTTATCAAATATTTCTGGATGTTTGGACAAGTTAATTACCTTCTCTGGACCACCTGCCAACTCGGAGACAGAGCAGAGCCTGGGCAATCAATAAGGCCTCTTAGAACCCATGACTCACACTTTGATACTGACGGTCACCTAATTTAGGTAATAACATTCCTTCCATCTGTGGGCAGCCCTATCTCATTGAACAATGCAGTGCATCACCGAAAAAGTGTTGTGGTTTTTTTTTTTTTTAATGTAGTTTAATCATCCCTACTGCCATACGATTAGCATTTTCAAGTGGATCTGAGTTAGTTGAAGCAGATGGTTTATCTTCTCTTATAGTGTTTCGACTTGGACATTATATCATTTCTACATCTAACTCCGTCCTTGCAGTGTTCAAGGAATCATTCCAAATTTTGCGCACTGTGTTTTGACTTATTTAATGCAGACGTACTTTACCCGCGGTAAACATGATTACCAAAATACTTTAACTTGAGAGCTTCTGCTTTCCTCTCTGGTGTAATTAGTCACACTGCACTCTCTCTGCATTTAGGGGGATAGGGAGGGAAGGAAAGCACCACACACAGCATCTTGCAAATGTGTCTTTACTTCTCTCCAGCTGCTTGCCTCACTCTTTTGAGTTTTCAGAGTGTCAAACTCTTGAAACAAGGGCAGAAAAGTGGAAAGTTCCCAGAGTTGTTACCCAATCACACACCTTCAGAGACAAGGGAGAGAGACCTCATCAAGGGGAAACCTTTGGACAGTGAAGAGACACATCCCAGATGGTTGGCCTTTGCTGCCTTTTTGATGCCGTAAGTTTCTCAACATTGGGGTGAGTGTTTCCTTTTCGTGCTCATGAATCAGCCAAGACTCTGTGGGTTCTAATGGTAACATAGCACCATAGAACACCTCACCAAGTTTTAACACACCGTGAAATCTGATCTTCCCAAAGATTTTATGGAGAATGAGATAACCACTATAATAATGTCCATGTGAACCATGCAATCAGGCTGGCCTTGGTCAAACCAAGTGATTCAAATTTCCTTACAGGGCTATTGTGAGGTTTAGTATTGACGTCTGCATAGCTGATATGAAAGAGTCTGACACAAGACAAATTTTCAATAAACAGTGTCCATTTTGCTTCTCAGATGAGTAAACTAAGGCACAGAGAAACTGTATGGCTTATGTATGCCATATAATAATTAATAGATCCAGATGTAATTCTTACCTTTTTATTTTTAATTGAGGAATAATGTCCAGATAGTGGAATGCACAGATTTCTAATATATATTTGATTTCTAACCTGTCTGCCAGCACCAAACTCCATTCCTCAGACACCCAGAGTCAGAAAGACTGTGATTTTGTACCTGAGTCCTGGCTCCTGTGGTAGGCACACTGGAAGTGTTCTGGGCAGGACACAGTGCTCTGGGGCCTAGGAGGACCATGACTATGACTTCTACACAAAATTCTCACCTAGTGTGCTTCGTATCTTCTAAGGAGTAAGAGTCTCTCATTTCTACCTGCTTTGGTTTATTCTTCATGAATCTATGTCTGTATGTCTATGTCCGTATCCATGAATCTATGGACCTTCCAAGTTTATTGGTTTGATAACAACTTCTTCAACAATGACCACATCACTGAAATCCAATCTCATTTTGTCCACGTGTTTTTCTACTTTAAATGTTCTTTTCACTCACACCATACCGTTTTTTTTTTCAAAGAGTTACAAAATTAAAAGAAATATGCTGACAAGATATCTGCATATAGACACATAAATATATACATACACACTGCCTGGGTTATGCGGTAACATTTTAGCTATCCCCAGCCATAACCATATAATTTCTTATCCTTTAATTTCCTTCTTTTCTGTTGAGAAATATGACATTCAAGAGAGAAGAAGAAGTTACCTAGGAATATTTATGAAATACAGGCTAAATTAGGAACAAAGAAAACATGCAGACCATGTTTTATGTGAGTTTAAGACTCAAGGGATGAAAACATTCACCAGTACAAAAATTGAAATAAGACATTCTTAAAGGAACAGAGACATTGAAGAAGTGGGTACAGATGAGCAGAACTGGAGGGAGCTTTCTTCTGTTTTCATTTATAAAATTTATTTATTTTTTAAGTTTATTTATTTTTTTGAGAGAGAGCACACATGAGCAGGGGAGGGGCAGAGAGAGAGAGAATCTCAACCTCTGTACTGGCAATGCAGACATGGGGCTCAATCTCTTGCACCATGAGATCATGACCTGCTGAAAGAATCAAACGCTCAACCGATTGAGCCACCAGGTGCCCCTATAAATCTTAAAAAGAAGGAAAAGTTGAGTTTTGATCGTATCGATCAGTAAGTGAGTCAGTGAGTCCTGGCCAAAGTAAGAGGTGGTCAATAAACTTGATCATTTGGAAGCACAGAGAAAAACAAGTGTCACTCTTTAGCCAGTAGAACATCAGCTTTGCTTGGTCCTGACCTTCCTCTCCTCTCTCCCTGCTGGAGCACCCTTACTCTGCCTCCATGCTCAGTTTCAAACCCACACTGACTTGAAGTGATTTTTAGCTGCAACATCCAGTGGCCAGGCGGTCTAACCTAAGGCCTGCTTCCCTCTCGCAGGACAGCGCCTTGGATGAAGATCAGATCAAGAGGATCTCTGTGCAAAGCCTGATGGGAGCCTCAGGCATGGGAAGAATCTGTAATACCAACACTGTCTTTATTAAATAGTTTGATAATTTGGCTCAGCAGGGACTTTTCTGTATTAAGTTCTATTTTTATACCTATTGCATTAAAACAGTATTTCTCTTGGCTACTGAGAGATTTCGGTGCCCTGGAATTTGCACTCACAGCAAATGCCTCGCCCTTCCCCTGAGGCGGCCTTCCAAGTTCCCATCAGATCAGTATCCTAGTGAGTAACTGGGCTGAAGTCGTATTCCCTGAACTCATCCCTATTCTAGTTTCTGGTCTTGTTGCCTCAGGATTTGACGTTGGCCAATTCTCCTGAGACCAGAGTTCCTTTCAGCCCCCACCCAGGTATGTTTCTAAAGTGGGTTTCAATCCAGCACAACCCTTTCGCACAGACTATACAATTATCAATTTCTTAACTTTCTGAACATATCTAACTTCCCTCACTTCTTTGAGAGGCATGTTAATACCCTGTGTGATCTTAGCTGCAATTTCACGTCAGAGAAGGTAAAGCCTTAAAGGAAACATACTGACCTTTCAGTACTTTCTGTTGTAGCTGGTTCTCAGTGAGTGTCATTACCTAATTGAATACGAGTTAATGACTCGTATTTTTATATTTTATAGAAGAGCAAATAATAATCTCACTGACGATATTTTCTCTTGAATGATATCTGCTACTACCCATTATGGTGTAAAAATATATGATGTTTGGTTATAATTTTTATGACGCTAAAGTTTTATTTATCTTCACACCTCCACCTTGCTGCCACTTGAAGAAAATACTTTTTTTTTAAAAACTCTACACTGGAGGAGGAAGCATAGGAGTCAGCATATCTGTGATCAGTTAGCTCAGTCACCTCGTCTTATAAACCAAGTAGCAATCAAAATAGTTCCTGTCAATTAATTGACCTCCAATGTTTGTTGAGTGAATGAGTGTATGTGTTAACAGATGAATGAGAGTGATGATCTGAGAATAAAAAATGCATTAATATTCCCAACTAAAAAGTTACCTAAGAAGAAATTTTGAAAAACTCTTTGAATTTAGGAACTAGCAAGAAAAATGGTGACTACTGGGGATAAATAGAAGTTCCGTCCATTTTTTTTTATTCCTTCCATCCTTTCTTTCTCTTTGTTGTTGGCTGTTGATCCTATGAATCTTCACAAAATTAGTAAACCTAATAACAAAATGTTTTATGAAGGCAAGATGTCCTAAGCTAAAGTGCAAAGGACACGGAATATTTTTCCCAAAATGGTGACAGGGTGTGGGGGAGAGTCAGAACAGGAGATTCTGGAGCCTGATTTTAGCAGCTCTGAATTTGTATTAAAGCCTTCTGCCCAATTCAGTAAGTTGCATGACCCATGTCTTATTCTCTCTTCAAGTCTTAATACCAAATCAGCTTAGAAGCATATGTGCAGGCAGTTGAAGAAGTCAGAATCATTCTAGAAAGACCATCTTGCAAGTATTTGCTCACCATCAGTGTCTGGTGTCTTTAAGTTCAAGATGCTTCAGATGTCTCCAAGTTCAAGATGGAAACCTGTATTCACTTCCACTCCATGTCACTGAATGTTGGGGGCTGGAAAAGTGAACGCCTCTCATCTAACTGCATTTGAATAGTGGCCTCAATTCCCTTGACTCTTGTCAAGTAATTGCGTTCTTTGCTTCAGATTAAAGGGATACAAGGAAGAAAATAAAATGTATGAAATATCTACTGTTTGACAGACGCTGAGCTATGTACTATGTATAACATTATATAGTATATTATATAGTATATTCTTATATATCATTATATGTATACATATATATTATTTGTATATAATTTGTATATAGTTTTTTTTGAGATCTCATAGATGCTCTAAGATTGATACTTTGTCAAAAAAACACACATGGACACACGTGCGCCCATGTGCATGTGCGCACACACATACACACAGAAACAAACAAAACAAAGCAAAAAGAACAGAGGCCCAGAGAGATGAAGTATATTTTGCCCAAAGTCAGTAACAGAGTCAGGATTCAAAGGTAAATATTTCTAACTCCTAAATCTGTGCTCTTTCCACTGTGCCCCCTTGAAATATCATCAGCCCAACATTAAACTCTGGAGTAACTCCATCTCCTACTAGCAAAAGACTATCTGTTGATTTCCAGACAAGCCCAAAAGGACCAGGCAATTTGCATTTTCAGTGCTTCTGTCCAGCTGGTCACTTCTGCTCCCTGCATAATGACTAAATAGGTAGGGATTTTGAGGAGAGACTACTAAAAGTGCAGATCATCCCACTTCCAGAGACTGATTGTGCAGGTCTGGAAATGAACCCAAGCATGTGACTTTCACAAGTGATTCAAACAACCCAATCAAAGGAATACTTGCCTAAGCAAACCCATCAAAAGTAGACAATCCAAAATTCTTCCTTACTTCCAACCTAGTTTAAATCATGTATTTGCTCTTATTAACAACAACAACAACAACAACAACAACAACAACAACAAATCCTTCTTTGGTTTAAAGATATTCCCGTTCAAAACTGAAAAGTGCTGTATCAGATAAAAGGAAATCAGCCATGAGGTGCCTGGGTGGCTCAGGCAGTTAAGTGTCTGACTCATGGTTTTGGTTCAAGTCATGATCTTCCAGTTCATGAGTTCAAGCCCTGCACTGGGCTCTGTGCTGACTGTGGGGAGCCTACTTGGGATATATATATATGTGCGTGTGTGTGTGTGTATAATTTTTTTTAATGTAAGTCAGCCTCTGAAGCACCTGTTGAGACCGAGAAGCTGAGATGTTGTCGGGGCAGTAAGCAGCCATGGAAGAAGATGATGATGGAGATTATAAAACCATGCATCAGCCTGGCAGGACATACGCCATGTTTATTTATCTTGACATTAATACTGTTGCGTATTAGACACTGCGAGAGAATATAAGTTCATGGAGATGGACAAGATAAAGCCTCTGTCCTTGGGGAGTCCACAGCCTGGTGAGATAGATGTGAGAACGTGTGATTTGTACCCAGCAGAGTAGAAGTGCCCTGACAGGAGGAGACGCAGAGGCCGTGGGAACCAGAGCTGGGGGAGTGGAAAAGTCTCTACTGAAGGAAACAGCTAACCTCAATCACATGGGAAGCTTTGGAATTCGGGGATAGTGTGACCTAAGTCGTCCTCAGAGAAGGTGCACATTTGAGAAGACCAAGGAGCAATAAGAGATAAGTCAGGAGGCGTCCAGAGGGTCACAGCGCGGGTATTGTAGCCACGCTAAGGCCGTTGGTTGCATCCAGTAGGAGGAAGTGAACCCCAGGACACCACATGTGTGGATGACTGGGTGAGGGTGCCTCTCATTCGGTAAAGTCTCAGAAGGCTTCTCAGAGGATTCTGTATTTAAGTCCTCACAAATACATGGGGTCCCATGGGAACGTGGGGACCAAAGAACATGCTAGCCAGTGGGGCGCCTGGGTGGCTTAGTCGGTTAAGCGTCCGACTTTCGCTTAGGTCATGATCTCACGGTTCGTGGGTTCGAGCCCCGCGTCGGGCTCTGTGCTGACACCTCAGAGCCTGGAGCCTGCTTCAGAGTCTGTGTCTCCCTCTCTCTGTGACCCTCCCCTGCTCATGCTGTCTCTCTCTCTCTCCTAGAAATAAATAAAAATATTTTTAAAAAAAGAATATTCTAGCCAAATAGTATAGTATATTGTGGATGCTTTATGTTGGAAGAACAAAATGGCACATTGGAAAAAGAAAAGTACAAAAGCTGAAGCAAGAGAAGGAAGAGCATTTGTAAAAAGTAAGATTCTTCCACTTCTCGGCATCTCACTGAATCCTCATGAAAATTCTCTAAGGGAGGTTATTTTTACGTGTCAATTGACTGGGTGAAGAGATGCCCAGACAGCCAGTAAACACTATTTCTGGGTGTGGCTGTGAGGGTGTCTCTGGAAGAGATTAGTATTTGAATCAGTATATTGAATAAAAAATGACTTTTGCCATGGTGGCCATCATTCAATAGACTGAGGGGTACAATATGACAAAAAGGCAGAGGAAGGATCAGTTCTCTCTCTCTCTCTCTCTCTCTCACCCCCTCTGCTTGCGCTGGGACATCCATCTTTTCTTTTAACCCAGAATGAGACTTACACCCTTGGCTTCCTGATTCTCAGGCTTTGGGCTCAACTGAATGGCACTCCAGCTTGCAAATGGCACATCCCAGGTCATCTCGACCTCCATCATTGAGCCAGTTCCTCTGAGAAAGCTCCTCTCGTATATATCTATAGCTACCCCACTGGTTCTGTCTCTCTGGAGAAACCTGACTAACACAGATAGGTATTTCTATTCCCAATAGGCCAATGAGAAAACCAGGACTCAAAAGAATCAATAACTTGGGAAAGGGAGAAGTGGAGTTTGAATATGAATTCCTTTGACCACAGAGTCGGGACTCTTTCTCTGATGCCATGGAGTTTAGAGTGTCCAGCAGGATCTACGCATCTTTGTTCCTACTGTGGACGTCGTGTCTGTCATTTTCGAAAGACTTGGTAAGCTTTCCTTTCTATTTCAACATGATGGCTCGGATAACATTGAAAACCATGTGACATCCATCCTGTCATTGTAAAGGGAAAATGGGCAAGTGATTTGACATTAATCCAAGGAAGGAAGAAAGCAAAAGGGAGAAAAGAGGACAAGAAGTAGGGATCCAGTTTCCATTGATGAGTTTTCCATTAGGCCAATGAAACCCCTTTCCCCACAAGAAACTGTCCAGCAAAGCCCCATGGGAAAGGGAGCTTGGGGCAGCCTGACCTGGATGGGAGAGCTCACATTTTCCCACTTCCCTCTCCAAGCCCAAGGCAGGAGACTAATTAAAGCCAACAGGACTGGCAGAACTCGACCTTTTGCAGCTGAAGGCACACTTTGAAATTCGCAGGGAACCACGAAAGAGCTCAGCCTGTTTCCAGGACCCAAGTGGAGGTGACAGGATGGGCTCATTAGCCAGCACTGGCCACCTCAGCCCACAGAGGAGTGGTGTGGGAGCTGGTTCATTCCAAGAAGAGACGTGCCACCTGGCGCATCTGCAGCCAAGCTGACGTGCGTTCCCTGGACCATGTTGGAAAATCAGATGCCTTTAATGTTTCTGCCACCTACATGTCTGTCATCGTGGCATAGTCTAGGTTTTTCTTTCAAGAATTGTCTTTTCCAGGAAAGCCACCTTAAAAAAAAATCTTCTTCAGCATCAGGATTTCATAGGTTTAACGGAAGAAGAAGAAGAAGAAAGAGGAAGGGAGGAAGGAGACTGTGTGGGCCAACCAGTCTGTTCCAAGGGCAAACAACGAAAATACCAGGGTGAGTGGTGGGGTCCAAGGATGGGGTCCGGTGGGTGACGTCTTCAAACACCAGTCCAGGGTCTCCCTCAGAAACTTCCTTTCTTGGAGTCTGAGTGTCTCTAAAGAACAATCTGAGAGGAGGGAGGGGAGGCAGAGAGCTTAGAGCTGAGACATTACAGGAGGCAACGACCAGAAAGGACAAGAGGAGAAGGGAAGCCAAGGAAGGCCGAGCTCCAACCCCTGCTCACAGCCTTGCACGCCCCGGTGCCCAGGGACCAGGGACACAGTGACCATCTCCCCCGTGTGGCCCACATCCTCATTTTCAATCTGAGAATGCCAAGATGGCCATCTGGTAGCCCCAACCTATACGTCAATCTCAGCCCCTCATGGGCCTGCGCATCAAGTAGGAACGCCAAGGTCAGTCAGTCTTGCCTCCTAAACAGCTCTTGCATCCGCCTTCATCCACACTGACCCTCCGTGGCTTCGCTCCCAAGAGCCTCCTTGGCTGCGCATCTGCAGCCTCCAGAATCGTTCCTCTCTTCCTGCAACGTGAGTGATCTCTCCAAAATGTGCATCTGTTTCTGTCAGGTGGCCTCTCCTCCCCTGCTTCAACTTCCCCATCAGGACTCCAGATTGTCAGGGTAACATTCAAAGCCACCAACTTAGTTTTCATGGGCTGATCCACAGCAACCCTTCTAAACTTATCTCTGGCCCCCGTTCCATGTGGAATAGACACTCCAGCACTTCCACAGAGCCGTCTTTCTGCTCTAATCTCTCTGCCTACTGCTCCTTCCATTTGCCACGTCTCCCGCACCGCTTCCCCCAAAAGCATCTCTGTCTGGTCAGCCCCTGCACTTCCTCGGGTTCCACCTGGACGTCACCTACACCCAGAAGCCTCGGCAGCCTCGCCCCTCGGTGGTGCAGTGCCTCCTTGGGGGCCCTCACAGTGCAGACGGCTGGCCCCTGGAGCTGCGTGCAGCTCTCCCTGAATTTTCCGTTCCCCCTTCAGTTGTCTCTGTATCCCTGGGCTTTCTCTGTTCCAAACACACAGCACAGCCAACCATGCAGGAGAAGGTGGCCAACCGCTGTTCAGCACAGAAAGGGGTAGGAAGGAGTAAAACAGGGAAATAAGGCATGTTGTTAAGAAAGAAAGGACTTTGTGCCGTCTTGGGAAGGCTTTGAAATACGAGTTTTAGAATGCCCTCAAGAGAGGGGAACAGAACGCCACCAGACCTCTCTCCTTGGCTGCGTAGGAAGAGTGAACCTCAGCCTGGCGATGAGGTAGATCTTCCCGGACTAACAGGCTCCTCCTTGGTGACACGGTCTCTTGCCCACAGTCGGGGGAGGGGGTGGTGGTGTGTGTTTGCTTCCTCTGTTTCCTGTCTACCCACTCACACGTGATCCGGCCTCTTTCTCATCAGGGAAGCTATTTTCTCTCACAACATATGCTTATTTTTTATTCTGCCCATCCTTCTGAAATGCTCGTATCTCTCTTTGACATTTGTCAAAATGGCTTCACCTCCCGAAGATTTTGCAAATTCACTTCATTAGAGGCTCACAGAGAGCAAACTGCTCTTGCAATTTAGCGACTCGGCCACCAGGTGTCAGGACAGTGTTCAAACTGCAAGGCCCTGGCTTTCTTTGTATTTCCCCCTGGACGCCCTGCTGTTTTCCACTGGATGCAACACCCCTCCCACCCTTCACCCTGGATCAGCCTGCA
This sequence comes from Crocuta crocuta, assembly GCF_008692635.1. NCBI lineage: Eukaryota > Metazoa > Chordata > Mammalia > Carnivora > Hyaenidae > Crocuta > Crocuta crocuta. The sequence continues at coordinate 3,991,672 of NW_027551571.1, read as the reverse complement.
GCCTCTGCTTGGGTGCTTACAGGGACCCGATACCCTGCTAGCAGCCCACTCTCTATTCAGGTGAATCTCAGAAGTAGGGGCAGCATGTAACAACTCAACAATGTTTTCTGGGCAGGTACGAGGGGTCCAGCATTTTTACAAGAGCTGGAGATATAAAGTGCTCTCCTCTAAGGAGTGCACATCACCTGATAAGTTTTCCTTTTACAAAAGTCAAATTCTACCTTGAAAAACCCTCAGATCCTGACAGGCTCTCGGGCTCTCGAAGCTCCAGTGTGTCACTAATCCGCATTCCTCAACCCGCAAAGCTATTCTGTTCTCTCCTTTCCCCCTTGTGCCCAAAGGAGCCTGCCAGAAGAAACGGAGAGAAAATAATAGGCTATGGTGGCTCGGTTCCCTAGGATGTTTTCTTCTTTTTTTACCCATAAGGGAAAGATTCAAATGTCCCTCCACCTGGGTCCCTTTGGTCTGCCTGAGTTAATTCACTCACCAGCTGTTAAGGCTGTTCTGTCCTTGGGTGAAACTTGGCCGCTCACCCGCTTTTCTGAGCCGCAACTGACTCTGGCCTCATTAGAAGCCATGTGGCCTCCAAAGCTGGCACCATGGCTGCCCCCGGAGTCAATCCGGATTACATCAGCCTCCTCTGATGGCCAGAAGCAGATTTCACTGTTTTTTCCTCTTTCACATTTTTGCTGCCTTCTGATTTTGCTTTCGGTCTCAGAGACACATCTTCAGTTCCTAGCTCATTTTCAGGCAGAGGTGTTCTCAAGCGTTTGAATGATGCAGTCTTCCTTTCCTTCTAAGCTCTGGGTCCCCAAGCAACATCCCTCGGGGTTACAGTTCTGGAGAAAGGTGGTCCAAAATACGATCTTTCTATTTTAAGGTTTGCCCAAACATCTTGAGCAGACGGTATGAACGATATAATTTTTGGCAAACTTAAGAGCATGATCCTTCCTGACAGATGCTTAGGAGAGTAACAAAAGCTCATGAAGGATGGCTTTGTGTTCAGGAGGCTTATTAGCATTCCTTCGGCCTGACCCTCACTAGGTTGGGAGGATGTGGAGGAGGCTTTTTGATAGAATTAACAAGACTGAAAAAGATCTTGTTTTGATCTTCTGATTTCATTAGTCGGTATCATTCAGGAGCGTGTTGAATTCCAGGAAGGAAACTAGCACCATCAGAACACCTGCCATGTATATATCAAGCACCCTATAAGGTGTGTGTATGTTACCCTCACAATAACTTTGTAAGTATCCTATTATTATCCCTTTTGAAAGGCATGAAACCTGAGATCCAAGAGTATGGATGCTTAACTAATGTTGCACAGATAATAGAGATTCAGATCAGGAAATAATTCTAGGTCTGTTTGGATACAAACCTTACTCTCCGAGAAAGTGGTATATTTCTTTTCTAAATTAGCTTTGTTTTTTTTTTTTGGTTTTAGAAGCAAAACATGCTTTATGTAGACAATTTGAAAAATGTAAACAAAGTCCTCAAAACACCTCTCATCGACTACTTAGTAATAGCCACTATTTACTATTTACACTTTAGTATATTTCCTTCCTCTGACGGTTTCCCTAGATAATTAGTTTGTTCCTTAGTTAGAAAGGGATAGATAGGCAGGCAGACAGACAGACAGACAGATGGGTACATCAGAACATATTTACTTATTTTTCTTTTAGAAATTTAGGGGCTGAGTTTCTTCCACAAATAACAATTCTTAGATTACAGTTGTGATTTTTTTTCTTTGGGACATGGAAATGCTAGCTCAGAGTATGCATGCATTTATGGTTCTAGATACCTATGTCAAACTGATTTCTAAGAACAAATTAGCAGCAGTTCTTAGCAGTGTGTGTTTCTCTCACACTGGAAGAGGTAACAATGTAGTAATTTCTACAGTTTTGCTTACTTTTTTTTTTTTTTAAGAAAGAAACAGCATCTTATTTTTTAATTGTGTTGCTAACAGAGCAAATAATTTTCAGTTTTTATCATTTTTGGTCATTTTTTCAATATTTACTTTTGCATGAATTTCTATTTTCATTCATATTCTCTATTAAGGGTTTAGACATTTCTATATTTTGAATTATATGTCTCTTTTCTCATTTTATAGCAAAAAGTCTACATTTCCCCCTATAGATCTATAATTTCTTCCTTCCCATTGTCAGAAATGAAAGAGCTGACTTTCCCTTTCGTGGTCACCCCCAGCACCAGTGCCAAACCCCCTTTTTCAGGGTAGACTTTGATTAAGTAGCAAATTCCCTTGGGTCCTAATAGCTGCCAAAGCTTTTATCATTTTGACCTGTAATTGCATACCTGCGCTTCTCCCTTCCATTCTGAAGACTGAATAGACTTTGCATATATCTACAAAATCTTACAAGCAAATTTTGGTTTATTGATGAGTTTTTTTTTTAATTGCTGTTACTTCTATAGAAACTTCCAAGATATTGTATATATAAAGAAGACTCTTTTATTTTCCTTTAAATACAATACTTAATTTTTATGAGCCATTTTAGGTAAACTTGGTAATTTAAGTAACCTTAATTAAATTTTGAGATTTATTTTCTTTCCCTCAGTTGCCTAGAAGATGAAATATTCTTTAAAATAATTTTGTGTCTTTTGAGGGTTCTTAATAGTATAAAATGTAACATTTATGGTGACTGGTAATCAATCCGTAAGTATTCCTTAGATTAATTTCTGAAATATCCTGTCCTCATCTTCAACAATCCAAATCTTGACCACTTTCTAACCTCAGGATAAGCCCCTGGCCTGACCCTAACCAGACTACACAGAAAGTTCTTGCCCTCTCTGAAGTTTTATTTTCTTATTCAGTCTCCCCTGGCACAAAGCAAAACCCAGCCAAATGTCATTAAACTTCCCATGTGTTTGCATTTTATCTTTTCAACAAGCTTCATTAAGTGTGCATCCATTCAATTCAATTTATTCAGTGATTTATTAAGCTCCTCCTAAGTAAGACTTTGGAAATTTATGTAATTTTACATATTTGTAAACACGCACACTTGTAACATAATACTATTCCAGGGAAAGATGCAGAAAGCCTAGAGACTGGACCACACAGCAGTGTTTTCAAGCTGACTCATGGCTAGTCTGTGGGAGCCTATTGCTGAATTTTGGGGACTATTGTAAGCTAGCTGTTACACCTGGCCATTATTAAAACTCAAATATACTATTGTAGATCTCTCCCCAGATTTTCGTTCAGTGACATCATTTTGGTAGCTTGATCTTAGCCATGGCTGGAGTATTTATACCACGAAAATTGGCAAACACTCTAAACCAAAGCTTGATTATTGCTTTGTGGATTGACAAGGCTTAAGAAGGTAGCAGAGACAATTTTAATGATGTAGATTAAAGTTAAAAGCGTGTTGTGCGTATCATCACTATCTTGTGAAGGGCACAAACAGTTTGAAGAAATATTCTTCCAGGATTTGAATCCTGTTATCCAGTTAAGCCAAGAAACCACTCATGTCATTGAATGATGTGTAACGTTCTGACATAGTGAAGACAGTTTGCCTGAGAGTGAAAAATAGTTTAGCGATAGGTCACATATTGGACTTAATGACAATAAACGTAATGAGAAAAGAGCTTTCAGAAAGGGATGCGATGCAATTTCCATATCCTGGTTGAACTGCAACTATAGATTGGCTGTAGATACAAGAGTCTGGCAAAAATCAGTGAAGGCATTCTGTAGGAATCAGTTGTTTATGTAGAGGGTACAATAAAGAGTATTGTATATTTTATCATTATGTGTAAATTATGTGCTGCACATCCTTTATAGGAGTCAAATTTACAATGAAGTTATATTCATGTGTATATATACCATTATTATAATTTTTTATTATTATTATGTGGTGAGCTTGTTACACATTTATCTGTATACCACCTCATGTATTCTTCACTGCAAGATGCAGTCATAGTGAATTTTGAACCAGAAAATGGAGAGCTCTGGGTATACCCCTGGCATCATCTCCATACCCACCCTGGAGATCCGCCCTTGCCCACTATGAAATATGGAATTTAAGAAATATATGTAGCATAGATTTTTTTTCCCTCCCAGGGGCCCCGTAGAATAATCTCATTTTTATTGTGCCTGTAAAATACCTAAAAATGCTTTCTTTTTCTTCTAAACAGGAAAAGCATATAAATCAAATCTTCTTAAAAAGGAGCCTAGAAGGAAGGTGAAAGCTTCCTCAGTATCACCGGGAGCCTCTCCATAGCATCTTCCAAATTGCCCTTCTACACACGGTCCGTTCTCCAGCTCAGGAGTTCTCCTCCCCGTGAGAAATCCCATAGGGTGGAGCCTCATTCCAGAACAAGAGATCCCTAAGAAGAATCAATTCACATGTGGTAAAAAAGGACATACATCCCTCAAGACTCACGAAAGCTGCCTCCCAGCCTTATGTGCCCATCACATCACCTGTTTGTCCTCCTGGCGTGTCGATCATGGTGTCCACAGAAAGACGATTCTCTTCAGCTTGAAGCTCTCTTGCCTATGTGTGGGGTATTTAGTGTCGGTTCCTCTGGGTTAAAGCACGGAGAGGAAGGCCTGCTGGGAGGACATCTTACTGAACCACAGTGACGTCCTCCGTCACCTTGCACGACTTCACGTGTAACACAGCGCCAGCCAAGGGAGTCACCCCTGAATTATCTTCAAGAAAATGCTGGGCTCAGGCCTCCTCTCCTTTTCTGTACTCTCAAAACCTGAACCCTAATTTTAATTTTCTCGGAGGAACCTGAAAAGATGCCCGTTTCTGATTCCTAAAAGGTTCTCCACAAAGAATAAAATAATTCGATTTAACGAATAATGAAGAATGACTTCTGGAATCCACTTATCCACATGTAGTATGTTCAACTACCAGGGAATATCAAGGTACCCCTCTTTGGTTACATATGTGCCGTCGAGGTAATCGTGGCTTAATGAAAACCTTCAGTTATTAGCTAATCAGTTCAGCTCAGTGACTATTGGTCTGTTATGGCAGGACAAGACTAATTAAGTGACACTTAAAGGTATGGGAAGAACGTTAGTCAGAAATTGATGTGCTTCCAGAAGGCTCCAAATGGCCGACGTTTAATGGTCCTCTCTACGTTGCCATGGCAACTCGCTTTGGTACCTCACATATCCTCAGTGTAAGAAAACAAGGGGCAGAGTGTTCTTCGGAAGGTGCAACCCCCTTTAAGCAGATCTAGAAGCGTCGCAGATGAACAGAACTTTAAACATTCCGCCATGAATATTCATGAAGTAAGTTGTTTTTTGTTGCCTGCCTAGTCAGCAGTCACAAAACACATGGTGTGTGTTGGCAGCATCTTGCCTAGGTAGAGGGCTATGGACTGAGGCAATGGCAGCAACCAGGACCTGTGAGGCTGACTGACATTTCCATCTGTAGCGAAGGCTGGTAATTAACAGGAAGGAGTATGCCTGCAGCATTGCACCATCTGCTAGGGAAACGGCTCAATAAGAAAGGAGCTGGATAGCATCTCAGCGGTGGCACGATCTGGTTCCGACATGAGGCCGGGCATCTGTTAGCTGAGGAGACGGACTATTAGGGAATTCGACTGGGAATGAACAACATGGAAGGAGCACTCTGACCTAGCCCATAAAAGCAACTCTTTAGAAATGGTGTCTTTTTATCTTACTTACCCAAGCCTTCTGAAAATGGTTTGCCGAGGGACCATTACAGATCTGTTTGAAGTAACACAATGGCTTCAAAAAATGCTGTTTTATTCCAACATGAAATTCTTGAAATCAGGATACAGCTGTCATCTTTTGACAATAGAGCTAATTTCAGAGCGAGGATATGAGGTTAAATTCCTCCTTTTGTCGTTTAGATTGGGGAGCAGTGGGGGTGGGGAAACAAAATGATCCTTTAAATGCTATGCTATTCAAAATCAAGGAGACAAAAAAAAAAGAAAAGAAAGAAAGAAAGAAAGAAAAGAAAAAAAAACACAACCCGAGGGTGCCCTGGCAGAAAGTGAGCAGATCAGAAATCACCCAGAAGTTCTTGTAATGTCTTCATATTCTGTCTTGGTTTTGTTGTACTGTTTTCTAATGCAAATCTTTCTTGTCATGAAAATCCACGCTTCTGGACTTGGGGCATCAACCATACTTGACTAGTCTCAAGACCTTCACTGAAGAGAATGCTACTAGTTTAGGTACCAAATCTAGAAATGGGAGTCTAGTTCATGATCGGGTTAGTGTGTATTTGGTGCAAGATGAATGGGCAGAACAACTCTAACCCCCCCCCCCCGCCCCTGTATTCTTAGGAGGTAGATAAACTTCTTCCACAAGGGAACCCATCTTTGACAGGGGTCAGCAGGCAGAAACCTTGATCTCCGTATCATTCTACAGGTTAAGGCCACTTTTAAGAATATGTGTATTATTGTTTGCACGTATAGGAGGATTAGGAGGAACTTGATGGAGGAACAAGGGGGAGAAGAAGGGCGGAAATGGTGGGGGAAAGGGAGAGAAGCAAACCATGAGAGACTCTTGAATGCTGACAAAAACTGAAGACTGATGGATGTGGGGGGGAGGGGAGGATGGGCATGGAGGAGGGCACTTTGGGGATGAGCACTGAGTGTTATGTGGAAACTAATTTGACAATAAACTATTTGTAAAAAAAAAAAAAGAATATGTATATTATTAATCTTTCAACCATCGGGGAGAAACAGTTGACCTAAGCCATCTCAGTCAGGTTGGAGCTTGGAATCTATTACCACCATTCCTTTGACTGAGACTCCTGACTCATGTAGAGTCCCCCAGATGGTGGATGCCTTTAGTGTGTTTGTGTTTGTGTGTGTGTGTGTGTGTGCACGTGTGTTAAAGTTACTAAATCAGGGCCATTGAATGATATTTACTGAGACCTCATGGTACCATATGGAATCAAAAAATATATAGACCTTGGAATTTAAATTCATCTGAGAAAGGTGGATTCAGGAATCATGTTTAGCACATTTTTTCCCTCTCTCTCCTGTGAATGCCGATTATTTTGCTGATCTATAGGAATGCTGATGTCTGAAAGGGGTAGTGCAAAACAAATAGAAAAATCTCATCTTTCCTAAGTATGAGAAACATAAAAATTACATTAACTGTAAAATATCACACAGGGTTTATCCAGTTGTGTGCCAGCAAAGGCTTAATAATTGTCTCTCGGGAGAGGGAATAGAGAGGCCCTGATCTGTAGCTTTTGCCAAATTCTATGATGTAAATAATCCTACTGCGGCTGATTTCAAATTAGCCACGTGGAGATTTGCGAATAGATTCATATAAGCTTTTGGAAGCCAGTGGGGACTCTTTTCAACACACCACCGATTCTATCCTTGTATACCTCCTATACAAAGGATTGGTAACCCCAGTTTTGGTTATGCTGGTGGAGGTGGTCTGTTTGATTCAATACAGTCACTGTTCACGTACCAAAAGCATAGTAACTCATATTTGTGTAGCATATTATGGCCTATAAAATCCATCCATATTCCTCAACTCACTCAATCTGTGTAGGCAGAAATTGAGGCCAACTGGCATGCCATAGGCTTATCATTCAGTGAGTAGGAGATATGAACTAAGTATCTATGTGTTAATATAAGAATATACTTCTAAATAGGTACCTATTGATCTGGGACATGGAACTGACCAGCCACCATATCAGTACATTTCTTTGTTTCCCTACTTCTGTTTTGTGCTATATTACTTTGCTGCATTTTGGTCTCAACTTCCCCCTGTTACCTCATCTCAACAACAGTATTTGAAGTAGCCTTCGAATATGTGTAGCAGTGCATGGCACGCGTTCGGTATTTCGCACCCACCATAGCTGCTCAAAACGTGGCTCTCACTTCCTCCTCCCTTGTTCAGTCCATCAGGCTTGGGTTGTACTGGAAACCATCACTTAAGGAACCTGGATCTCAAGCTATATTCCAGGTGCTCATTCAGTATGGCTCGTGGCTTGTAGGTGATACCAGTAAAACAATTTAAAGAGTCATTGAAAAGAACTCTGGAGTGAGACAACATTCTGACCAAGTAAGAAACTGAAGAACATCACAACACTGCAGATTTAAGAGACAGACCTTATGGCTGGAACCTTCTCTCAAGTATTCAGTCATTTACTTTTATTTTTATTTTTTTTTAAATTTTTTAATGTTTTATTTATTTCTAGGAGAGAGAGAGAGAGAGACAACGTGAGCAGGGGAGGGTCAGAGAGAGAGGGAGTCACAGACTGAAACAGGCTCCAGGCTCTGAGCTGGCAGTCAGCACAGAGCCCGACGCGGGGCTCGAACCCACGAACCGCAAGATCATGACCCAAGCGAAAGTCGGACGCTTAACCGACTAAGCCACCCAGGCGCCCCTCAAGTATTCAGTCATTTAATAGAGCAGCCGACCTCATTGACTGAAATCCTATGTGGCAAATACTATACTACACAGAGGGGATGCAGAGATTAATGAAAGAGTTTCTGTTCTTAAAGGTCTCCCCCTAAATATTGTTCCTCCAGAGGAAATCATTCTGGCTGTGAACGTCTGTAAATTCTCTAAAGAGTCATACTACTTAAAGTCACAGAATCAGCCAATAAGACCATAACTTCTCTGGGGAGAGTCACAGGTTATTTGCTGGAAAGTGAAAGACTCAACTTCAACACGAAGATCCCCATAATTCGAAGGTCAATGTCATGATACAGTACATATGATGAGAGGGAAGACTCAAGGTTAGAAAGAGCCATATCAGGGCTAGGGCTGCTGGATGGCTGAAACCAATTACCCCAGATGGCCTCCCTCCACCCCACATATGAAGATGATAACCCTGTTAACATACTATCATCATGTAAAGATAAGAATTTAAATTATTTTCATGGTTGACTTTTGTTGACCCCTCAAACTTTCCCACATTTTCCCACTTTATCACTCGAGTCTACTGGCAAGCAAGTCAGTGCTGATCTGGGGAGTAGAGAGTGGGATTCACTTAGAAGGTATTGGGAACAACCCCTCCTGTAGTTCTGCACAAAGTATGGAGAGGCCCTGAGTCTCCAATACACGGAAGAGATCTAGCCTAGTCTTAAGTAATCTCTACACCCAACATGTGGCTCGAACTTACAACCACGAGATCAAGAGTCACATGCTCTACTGAATGAGCCAATCAGATGCTGCCCTCTCCCCCTCCCCCGAGAGACTAGCCTTAAATGCAAATATGCCAAATGAGAATTACACCTATGGTACTAGCTTAGTGAACACAGTGGTGTAAGTTACCTGGTCAACTGCACTGTTGAAGTCAAAAGAGATTCCACCCTCCTGAGAGATGGGGTTGGAATACTTCATGGTTTTCATCTCTCCATGCCTTTCTCCACACCATAGATGTTAACCTAAAAGACTATTGGTGTTAAGATAGATACCTCACTTTACCTTTGAGGTGTTGGAATTATTTATTAATTCACCCAAAGCTGACGTAAGTCCCTCTCACATGGCAACCACTGTTGTAGACAGCTGAGCTATAACAAACAAAAAATAGACAAAGCCTTTAGACATACACACACACACACACACACACACACACACACACCACTTCAGATGATGATAGATGTTATGAAGACAAACAGAGCAGATGCGAAAAATGACAGTGTGGCTGGGGTCGGTTGTAGCTACTTTAGGCAAAGTGGTCGGGGAGCCTGTCTCTGACAAGACATACTTGATCTGAGATCTAGGTAAGAGGTCACGGGAGCCAGTTATGGAATATCAGGAGAAGGAAGGGCAATCCAGGCAGAAGGATCCAAATGCTCATGTCTGGAAGGAGCTTAGCGGATTCTTGGAAAGATAAACTACCATCTTCAAGATGTCTTTCTCAATATGTGGATAACAGCTGGTGAGTTTCTACCTTGATCTATTCTGAAACTATTAAACCCAGAGAAAATGGCACCAGGCCTCAGAGACATCACTGCAGTGTCACCTTCGGAAAACCGATGCTCTCGGGGAATGTGGGGGGGTCTCAACTTTTGCATCTTCCGATGCCATTCTGGCCCCCAGACTATCAGTCTTTGGAGAGGAGAACTGGCTTCTTCTCGGTGCCCACACAGTGCATGGTGGGCAGTAGCTCTGTGGTTTCTCTTCACCGAATTATATTTAATTCATGTCAGAGGTTTTTTTTCTTTATTAACATTTTTCATTGCTTTTGTATTGTGTAAGTAATTTTGTGTTCATTTTAGAATAGTTCAAATTTAAATGCGAATACATTAGAAAATAAGACGACCTCTTGTCTTAATAATAAAATAACACCCTGCTGTTAATATGTTTTACATGTTTGCCATATTTCCAGGATCCTTGTGTATTTTTTAATTGCCCGAAATATTGCACATTCAAGTTAGACGTTTGTTTTACTTTTCTTACCAACTATTTTTAAATGGCTTTTATATGGACAGATTCTCTTTTATAAAGATAAAATATCACTTTTTACATCTATATAGTGTTGTGCTGTATAGTTGGTCAAAATGTATTTAACTTTTTGTCACTAAACCTTCTGGTTGTTTAAATGTCTCTCTTCTTTTTTAAAAATATTTTTTTAATGTTTATTTTTGAGACACAGAGAGAGAGAGAGAGAGGGAAAGAGAGAGAGAGCATGAGCGGGGGAGGGGCAGAGAGAGAGGGAGACACAGAATCTAAAGCAGGCTCCAGGATGCAGAGCTTGATGCAGGGCTTGAACTCATGGACCATGAGATCATGACCTGAGTCGAAGTCGGACGCTTAACCAACTGAGTCACCTCGGCACCCCATTCAATGTCTCTTCTTGCTATGAAAAATGTTGTGTCGAGGATAATTAGCTACACCTAAGCATTTAAAAAATTAGCTAACAGGTCTTCTATGTCTCGAAGTAGAACTGATAGGTCAAAAGACTTTGACCCAGTAATATATCCTCCCGTCTTCAAGGTCCTTCAGTAAGGCAGAAGGATACACATAAGCAGATGTTTTGCCTCCCCATCCTCAAGGCTGTAGAATTCTACCCACATCTTGCTTTAAACAGTAGTTTCTTAGCATCCCTGACATGTGTCTCCTCCCAATAGTGCCTACGTGGTGCCAAAATCATTTTTACTTGGGATACGACAGATGCCTCACTTCCCTCTTGTGACCATGTTGTGTGACGCTGTGGAAATGAGGTCAGTTGTGGAGTACATAGCCAGGAATTCTGGTGAGGAGTGCCGTCGTGCTGGATGGGGGCTATGAGTCATCTTAGGTAAAAATTATCTTTTGCTTAGATCATAGTAGAGCCTCCCACAACCATAAATCCAGAACATTCCTCAGAAATATATCCTCCCTAGGCATTGATAACCGGTGAGCGAATGAACTTTGGAAAAGGGAATCCTCAGCACAGGCACATCTAAACCACTGGCCAAACAGCTTGATTGGACGTAAGAGAAAGCGTCGTCGTTGGCTGGTAGTGAGCCAGATGCCCCGCAGGGATAATAATGAAAGAGCTGCTAGTGGCTCTGAGAATATAGTCAAATTACATCTTTGGGGGTCAATGGATTATAAAGCCCCAAAGCCTGCCTCCAAAGGCTGTAAGTATACATCTTCTTCCTGCCCCACCCTTCTGGGGCCTTTAGACAAAGAGGCAAGAATGGTATATAATGGGGACCCATTATACAGGCATTTTTGGGAGAGGCGTGAAGTGTTCTTACCTTGGGACAATCCTAAAGCAAAATTGGGTAAGATCTCCATGGATTCCTAGGACTGGATTTCTAGCACACAACGCAAAATCTCACTCTCAATGACGCTTGCTGCAGATTGACAAATAGAACATTCTCTACAGCTGATAGGACTGGCTCCCTCTCCTCTCCTAACCATTCTCTTTCTCATATCTACTTATTTTTCCTGCCAGCAGGTTCCCTTCAGCATTCAATCAAGGGCAATATGTCCTCAATCAACATTTTTCATTTTTTATGCGACACTGTCCTTTAAAGCGTTCCGCAGCTGGTTTGCAACGGAACACTGCCAATCTCCTATGAGAGCCTCCCCTGTTGTGTGCACATCAGTCCCCTTCCCAGATCTCCCCAAGTGCCCTGGAGGCAACTTGACTTGGAGAATGTGTGCGTCAGCTTACCAGGCTGCAGCAGGGTTCAGGGTTTACCATCGCTGGGAGCCCAGCCATTGGGGGGCGAGGGGGTCACACAGGGATGTCAACAAGGAAGCAGGGTGCAGAATGGGGCATGTTTTGTACAAAAGAGAGAAATCTGGTATACAATTTGGGAAATGGTAAATATGGCATTAAAACAACAGTAAAGCAAGAACACCTGGGTGGCTCAGTCAGTTAAGCATCCAATTCATGATTTCGGCTCAGGTCATGATCTCAGCGTTCTGAGTCAGGCTCCACGCAGAGCCTGCTTGGGATTCTCTCTCTCTCCCTCTCCCCTTCTGTCTGTTCCTCCCCTTCTCACTCTTTTTCTCAAAATACATAAATAAACTTAAAGCTACAACAACAAAAAAAAAGCATTCTGATGGAGGAACGGAGCTGGACAGGAATCCGAGACCTTGGATTCTTGGCTCTACAATAACTTACTCATTCTCAACCCTTAAGCAGTCAGGGAACCTATTTTACAGTGCATTTTAATTATTTTTAAAATTATTTATTTATTTATTTATTTTTTGTTTTTCACCTTGAGTTTTCCTTTTTTGTTCTTTTATAGTTTATTGTCAAGTTGGCTTCCATATAACACCCAGTGCTCATCCCCACAAGCGCCCTCCTCCATGCCCATCATTCCCCTTCCGCTCTCCCCCTCCCCCATCAGCCCTCAGTTTGTTCTCAGTATTCAAGAGTCTCTCCCTCCCTCTCCCCAACTATGTTTCCCCTTCTCCTCCCCCATTATCCTCTGTTAAGTTTCTCCTGTTCCACTTATAAATGAAAACATATGATATCTGTCCTTCTCTGCCTGAAGGCAGCATAACACCCTCGAGTTCCATCCACGTTGCTACACGTGGCCAGATTTCATTCTTTCTCATTGCCATGTAGTATTCCATTGTATATGTAAACCACATCTTCTTGATCTATTCATCAGTTGATGGACATTTAGGCTCTTTCCAGGATTTGGCTATTGTTGAAAGCACTGCTATGAACATTGGGGTGCATGTGCCCCTAAGCATCAGCACTCCTATGTCCCTTGGGTAAAATCCTAGCTGTGCTATTGCTGGGTCATAGGGGAGTTCTACTGTCAATTTTTTGAGGAACCTCCACACTGTTTTCCAGAGGAGCTGCACTAGTTTACATTCCCACCAACAGTGTAGGAGGGTTTTTTAAATTTATTTTGAGAAATAGAGAGAGATCAAGTGGGTGAGGGACAGAGAGAGTGGAAGAGAGTGAGAATCCCAGGCAGGATCCACACTGTCAGCACAGAGCCTGACACAGGGCTCGATCCCACGAATCGTGAGATCACGACCTGAGCCACAATCAGGAGCCTGTTGCTTAACTGACTGAGCCACTCAGGTGCCCCTACAGTGCATTTTTAAAAAGGAAGATATTGCACTAATTCTCTTCACTAACACTTGCTGTCCTCATCTCCCAAAGTCTCTTCCTCTGGCCTAGGAACTATATACCAAGTATGAAGATCCATGAATCAGCTGCTGTCTTAGGTGTTTTGAGTAGACAGAGTCCTAAGTAATGAGCTGCTGACTTGTGTGCTTGGGAGGTGCTTTTGGCTACTCCAGATGTGAAACGAAACTTTCTTAAAAGCCCTCTTTTTCTGCTCAAATAGTGAGTGAGAGCTCCTCTGGGAAATCAGTGCAGATATGAGCTGGTCTCCATGCACCTGTGTGCTTTATCTGTGGAATGATTGCTCTGCAGGCGTGTCCATGAATCTTCCAACTGTGTGTTTTACAAGGGACTAACTCATGTCAGCAATCACACTGAACTCCACTGTTTCACCCTGTACAGCAGCCTGACATGTCTGCGCCATGGCCTGAACATTTAAAGAGAAGGGGAAGTACATCAGGATGAGAAACTGCCAAGTCACCAGGGTTCCTCAGACATGGGTTCAACCCTCAGGTAGATATTTAATGATTGTGTGGTCTTGGAAAGTTACACACCCTCTCCGGTCCTCGCTGAACATTCAGTAAAATAGAGACACAGGTCTGTCCCTCTCAAAGAGTAGCGGCCAAGGTGTAGTAAATATTCTCTATCTTTACTAGGATGTGTCAGAGGTGTGTCACATTTCACGTGGCCAGAAATCTCCTCCCAAAACACAGCCCTTGACCCTATCTCTCCCCTCTCCACCCCTCTCCTTGCCTCAGTATTTAATATTTCCCCATCTCAGTAAATGGCACAAATATCCAACTGGCCAAACAAAATTCTAAGGGAAATCCATTCCTTCCCCCTACCCACCCAAATCCAAACTATCAGTAAGGTCTACTTATTAAAGAAAAGTATTCTCCTAATCCATCTGCTTCTCTCTTTCTTCACTTGGACCACCTTGATCCAAGACACCATCATTACTTGCTCCAATTCGTGATACATTCAACTACCTCGCCTTTCAGAACCCATGTGTATCTCCTCTACAATCTATACTCCATCCTGCCTGCAAAGTGATATTTTTAAACAGAAAATTATATTTTGCACACACTGCCCATTTCAAGCCTTCTAAAGGCTTCCTGTTAAAATAAATTTTGAGTCTCTGACCATGGCTGAAGGAGGCTGCATAGGCTCTGTCTCTCTGCCCTCCATACAATTCATCATACAGGTTGTTTCCTGGATTCCAGCTGACCTGGCTGCCATTGTTTCCTTCATCATCACCAAACACAGGCGATCGACCATTGGGTTTCAATGCAAGCTATTCTGTATGTCTCTCTTTGTCCTCAGATCTTTACATAGCTGATTCCTTTGTGTCCTTCTTGCCCCAGCTTAAATGTCAGGACTACAGTCGCTCACTAGCTAGCAGTTGACCATGCTATATATTAATAACAGTTATCACTATCTGAAAAATCATATTCCTTTATTTCTTTATTCTTCCATCTCTTCTGCTCTAAACTATAAGCTGCAGTAGAACAGAAGTCTAAGCAAACTTGGTGCTCTGGATTGCCACATGTTGAAGTAGAGCTACTCCAAACTATTGTGAGAAAGCTGGCAAATGCAGGAGTTTTCTACACACACACACAGAGAATTCAGTCTTCTACATGCATATGTGAAAACCAAAGACTTCTGAGTCAACCCTGTCCTAGGTTAGAATCCGCCCCTGTTACAGCTGGCTGTGCAACCTTGGAGAAATTATTTAAGCACTCAAAGTCAGTTTTCTCATTTGTAAGATGGCAATAAAATTGGTACCTTCCTTGTAAAGTTGAGTAGAGAGTCAGTGACAAATATGTGCACAACTTCCAGCAAATTTCTTGACACGGTATAAATAGCTGAATTTCAGCTACTTCTACTTTTTCTTCTTGTTCAACAGGTCATTATTGAGTTCAGTGCTAAAGGAGTAGAATTTGGTAGAAGCCTCCTATAAGTTGGTTATTTCATTTAAAAAGCTCTGTGCTGCCTCATGGCACACAAATCTGAGAAAAGTAGAATCCAAATGTAGTGTCAACGTGTCTAGGTATTACATTATTGATCTACCCCTTTTGGAACATTGAACGCTCAACTGTAAAAGGAAGATGTATGAACTGCTGCATAAGGCTGATGGATGAGTTACTTTAATGTGTACAAAGCACCTGACTACTCATCGATGTCAGTGTCTTCTCTTCTTAAATCATACTTTCAGTCCATTCTCAGATGTAAAATTCATTTGAAGAAAAAACCCAATAAGTTGAAGGGGCTGCAAATAATTGATTGCATCCAAAGTCATCAAGTATGTACTGAAACAATATTTAGAGAAACTTCTAAATCTTTTGTGCTGGTTAAGTAGGTAAATAACCAGGTATCTATAAGACAGAGTGCTCCATTTAAAAGACCATCAGGCCAAGTTCGATTGTATCCAGGGAGTTTAGAAATGCGGCAACTTGGAAACTAGAAATGCGTTTCAGAAAACTCCACACTCTGTGACCTTGCACCTTGCTCCATAGAATAGATTCAAATAATCTAAACTTGGTGTTGATGAAAATAACACTGAATTGAGGGCCAAAAGGTCCAACTTAGTAGCTGTGAAACTAGAACATTTCTTTAACTCTTTGATTTCCAGGTTGTCCATCCATAAATGGGGTACATAATACCAACTTTTCTTTCTGTCTGGAGCATTTAATGAAGATCAATTGTCCACAGTTATAAAGGTTGTAAAAGTGATTTTTAAATGGTAGAAACTAAGTAATAATGTTAGAGATTAGATTGATCTATTTAAAGTCAGAGAGTAAAATTAGGACACAGAGTTGTATGAAGGAGAATTTCCATTCATCATAAGGAGGAACTTAATGACAAGTTTAGCTGGTTAACAAGAAAATCGGTTACAGGGACTTCTCTGTCATGGACAGAGATAACTATTTGGGAACAGTTGATTTGATCTATGTGTCATTAAACCACATAAAGACCTATTAAATAATAGGTGTGTTATAATAGCAATGCAAACACATCCCAAAGTTTAGAAATGAGATGTAAAAATGAGAACTATTCATTGGAATCTAGGTAAGTGGAACTAGACACTAGACTTAATCCTGCGGAAATGTCATCATCTCCAAATTGTTTGACAGCTTCAGTGCAATTCCAGTGAAGGTCCCAAACACGTTTTCATGGCATTTGCTGACATGATTCTGAATTTTATAAAGAAGAGTGAAGAAGGGTCGTGAGCAAAAGGATATCCCAGGGTGGTTTCATGGGTCATGGAATTACCCTCTTTCTAAACAGCTATGTCGCTGCACACACTTCGTGAGGCAAATGTTCTAATATTGTTTCCAATAACTAAAAACCGGAGGATCATGGCTCCACATTCCTCAGACACTCTGTTTGGGGCCCCTTCCTTGTGAAGGTGTGGGCATGTGGGCCCCACAGGAGCAGCAGTCTCACTGAGTTGAAGAGGTAGGCATTGGAGTTCTGGATGGCTACAACTTGTGTACTAAGACGGAAGAAGAGGGAAACTCCTGGGGGGCTGGGAACAGAGGTGGGGAGGAATGTTGCGTGCAGATCGCCCACAGGTCCTGAGCAGGGCTGGCTCGGGTGTGTACAGAAGAATGACCAACACCAAGGTTTTTCTTTACAATATATTATTTATGCTGTATGCATGAATTTGTATAATAATGTTTTCATTTAATGTCGTGTCAGAAGATTATAGTGTGTTTTAGTTTGTCTTTGTTTTTGTTTGTTTGTTTGTTTGTTTTGCTTTTGAAGTAGGTTTTATGACCAGCATGGAGCCCAAGGCAGGCTTACACTCAGGACGCTGAGATAACCTGACCTGAGATCAAGATTCAGATGCTTAACAGACCGAGCCACCGAGGCGCCCCTGGTGCATCTTTGTTTGCTCTGGGTTTTGTTTTTTTTGTTTTTGTTTTGACTATTTCTTCATGCTTCTGTGGTAGCAAGTGGATTAGGAAGGTTTCTGTTCACAAGCGCATGCAAGGCTGTTGCTGCTAATCATTCCCCTACAGCCTCTACAGCCTTCCTGAGCGCTCTGAATGTCCAGATTGAACAGGGCAAACGAGTCCTGTCGGGATACATTGTTGTTTCGCTCTCATTTTTTCTTCTACTTGATGTGTTTTTCATACCCCGAAATGCATCAGACTCCTGGGGAATTTGCATATGCATTTTCTCCTGCAGGAAAGAACTCCCACCATCCCCACCAGGGCACCTCAGCATGACAGTCTCTTCCTCAAACTTTGGTTTCTGCCCAAATGCCATCCTCAGAGAGGCTGACTCTCTCTCAGCAGATTTCAGTCCCTATTTCCGGCTCTCGCATAGCCTGTTTAGTTCCTATAAAATATTTCTAACATATAACCCAATTAATTGTTTGCTTATCCTCTTTGCCCCTCTTGAGTCAAAGCCCGCCCCCCCCCCTCCCGGACAGAGCCATATGCACCTCATTCTGTCTGGTGCTCTCTGGCTAGCAGATCTCACTTACTTGAGTACTGTAAGTACTCTGTAATAATTATTCAATTACTGTCCAGGGAATACTTCAAAGACCATGTCAGCTGGTTAGAAAAAACTTGCCTGACCCCAATTTGGTAATTGTGGTCATCTGTAACCTGACGAGAATGACTCTTCCAATTCCTCTTGGTGAGAAGAGTAAATCTGGGTTGTCATGGCTTGCCCTCTTGACTCCTCTCTCAGAAACGCTTGAGAGCAAAGAAAGTGAAATTCACAAGAAAAACCATGTTTTCAATCTGATCTCTTCACAACATTTCTTTCTTAAGCTTTCATTTGTGTCATGATTTTTTTAGACAACATTTGGGTTATAGCCCATCTGGATGTAGCTGGTAGGTGCTGAATTAGGGGTTAATTTTCTCTGCCACAAAAAAAGCCTTTGGAAACAGTTGACATTTTTCTTGTATTTAGTGTAACAGAGCAGAGATCATATTTCTCTTTGTCTTTGAACAGGTGAAGGGCTGTCTTCATTCTTCAGGGGACTTCAGCAAATTTTGTTTCATTGAGTATTTATAGTTCTTCGTCATCCACATGGCTCTGATCTCTGCCACATGTCTCTCTCCTCCTTGGCCACACATATTCCTAATCTTTCCTGTGTCCTAACAGTACCCTTTCAGAGGGATTATGCAAAGTCAGCTCTTCCTATTACCTTACTCTTTCTGGCTGTAAGCATTTTATTGATTTCTCCAATACCTTGCCTAGCTCTTGGGTGGACACTGTTAGATCCAATTCTAGATTTGATCCCAAGGACTGTGTTCAAACTACAAAGAGGAAATCACATTTGTCTGGCTCACACTGCTTTATTGCCGAGCTTTTACTGGAAGATGCTAAAAATGTCTGACCAAGTGAGGATTAAGAAAATCTTTCCTGCTCACCCTTGAGAGAGGAGAAAGGACAGACGAAACCCCGTGAACAGAGAGTTGGGGGGCTAGTCTCATTAGGAACTCAACCAGGTATGGGCCTCAGATTTGTGGTTGGGATATCATAACCATGAAAGAATGGGATTCCATCTGTGACCTACATTTCAGTGTTTTAGTTTTCTTGGCAAACACATCTGACTAGTAACGATAACTTGCCTATTTTCTTCCTTGGTAGATGTCTCTGAGAACTGCCATCTGAGGACTGTTATTGAGTCCTACACTTAAGGTTTCAAATCTGAAAGTCACAAGCTCATTATAGACATATTTATTCCTTACAAGTGTTCTCTGGACCTAAACAGATGGTTTGGACATCACCCAGGCTAGTTTAGTCTGATCTTTTTTATATCGAAACAATATTTTATTGTCATGCTGAAATTGTACAGCCCAACAAATAATGTAAATGCTGGGTTTTGGCACTTAGAAAATTTCCATTTTAAAAAGTCACCAGAATAAACCCTTCCACGTAGCACGTGACTATCAACTGCTTTTATTGTTTGTCTCAGCAAATATAAAAATGAGTACCTTGCTGAAATATGTCAAAGATAGTGGATTATGCCTTTCTGTTCCCTGATGACATCTTTGGTAACATTCTTTAAATTATTCCGTCTAAGATAATTAGTGGAAGTCCGTTATGTAAAAGGCACTGTGGTACATAGGCTGGGGACACACATATAATTGACACCACAGTCTTCCCACCAAAGGTCACTAAAGTAGGAAAGAGAAGACATAACCACAGCAACTCCTACCCTCCTTGACAAATTTGAAGAGGCCTTAGCTCTCATTTGAATAAACCCTATCGTCAAAGGTTAATACTAATGGGAAGGTGCAAATAAGGAAGTGTAGACAATACAAAGCACCTAGTCAAACATGTAGCATTTCCGTCTCGCACATGTTACAGTTCAACTCAATTCCAAGACGTCGTAGAAGACCATTTTCCAAGATGTATTTGAAAGCATGCACTTTCCAACTGGAGACGGAGACTATTTTAAGTCAAAAATGCTATATTTCATTTCCCCTCCTTAGTTAGACTCAATAGGAGGTTTTCAAGGGTGTAGCGACTTTTTTTTTTTTAAAGACGAGAAAGGAGCCCTTGAGGTTACCATGGTGACGTGGGTCCCCCACTATTGACCATCAGGGGATGTCGACCACCTCATCAAGAGGACACATCGCCTCCAGGAATGAGCCTAAAATCAGCACACGCCCCACTTAAAGTAAACACTTTTCTGCTCGTTAAGATGTTAAGAAGCGATTGACTGAACCGTTTCCAGAAAGTTGCCTTGGTGAATGTCAAACGTCACCCTCTCTCCCCATGTGGATCTTGATAAGGCTGCCATCCTGTGGTCCATGCGTTAAGGATGCCTTCCGGTGGCCCGTCGCCCTTCAGGTCCTCGGCCCCTGTGTCAGTACAACTTTCTCCTGACTCCAGCTGCTCTCTCCGTGTGTGAAAATATACACAGGTCCAGCTCCCACCCACTCATGAATGGTGTCACTTTCACTGGATCTCTCCAGTCCTTATTTGGAAGATTATTTCTTCTTGGGGTGTCTCTGGATATATGTGCATTACTAGAAAGAGTTTTCACTTCGCCCTTTCAAGAAAGACCTCCCTGAAAAGCAAATAAAATCAGAAGTGAGCAAAAGTTTCATTTCTCTGCAGGCCCACTTCCTCATTTCCTGTCGGCTATATTTTCATCTAAAGTATTTGTGAACCTAGGGCAATATTTGTTTTCATGACAAACACCGTTTGAGGTTCAGAATACAAGGACAGTGTTCAAGTTCTGAAATAAGTCTTAGATTTACATCCTTCTTTGGGGGGGAATAAAATAAAAGGGACACATTTCTTCTTTTTTATGTTTTAAGTCTTTTTTTTTTTAATGTTTTGTATGTTTTTGAGAGAGAGAGAGAGAGAAAGAGAGAAAGAGGGAGAGAGACAGCATGAGCAGGGGACAGACAGAGAGAGAGGAAAACTCGGGCTCCAGGCTCTGAGCTAGCTGTCAGCACAGAGCCCGAGGCGGGGCTCTAACTTATGAACTGCGAGATCATGACCTGAGCCAAGATCATGACCAAGGCTGAGATCATGACCTGAGCCAAACTCGGACATCTAACCGACTGAGCCCCCCAGGCTCCCCAATTCCCTCTTTTTAAAAATCATCTTTAAGATTGTTAGTTCAGCCGTTTGGTGCCTTCCTTTATGATGTTACACATCTCATTTATTTTTGAAGATCACTGTAAAATAGATTGTAAAAATTCATTCTGAGATGTAAACTTTAAAAAGCTCGATTGGGCCCATGAAATGCACTGCTTCATTAGAGAATGAAGAGAGGAAGAAATGTACATTTTTATGACACATTTTCCTTCTTGAACCAAAGTGCATGAAAAAAAAAAGGAAAAAGACTGATCAGCAAGAATGGTTTGATTTTTCAATGATTTTAAGATCTATCTTTCCTAAGAAAAACCTCTTAGTTCTATGAAACTGGCAGCTTTTTGTGGCTGTTAAGGGAAGAAAAAAAAAAAACTAATAAGAGAATGTCAGTAGCCCAATTTATCTTCCTAGCATGTGAACATTAATCTACTCCTGAGCAAATGCCCTTGATGAGGTTGTATTGTTTCAAGGGCATTAACAGTAAAAGAAAAATAAGATGACCTCTATATTTCTCAGTATTTCCTTGAAATGGAGCAGCAATGATAGTACTAGCACACAATTAAGCACTTGATGATACACTCAGCATTTTCTTCTGTTTTTTCTATAGAATGTCTCCCCGCCCCCTTGAAGGAGCATAATTATAAAGTTCTTAATGGAGCAGCTGGTCTTTGACCCTTCTCTTAGCATGGCAGGAAGTGGCTGCCATGCCTACACCCTCTGGCTTTCTCCAACTATATGTGTCCAAATAGCACTACTGTTGAGGCTTCTCCGAGAGTACTGTCAGGTTAGATAAGTTGCTAAAAAGATTTGCACAACTCAGAAAAGGTCTTATTCTTACGGCAATGGATTATTACAGTGACACGATACAGGTTTTTTGTTTTGTTTTGGTTTTTTGAGAGAGAGACTGGACAGGGGAGAGGCAGAGGGAGAGTCAGAGAGAGAATCTTAATCAGGCTCCACGCTCAGTGCAAAGCCTGCCACGGTGCTCGATCTCACAACTGTGAGATCATGACCTGAGCTGAAATCAAGAGTCAGACGCTGAAGGGACTGAGCTGCCCAGGCGCCCCCGTGGGATCCAGGTTAATATTGGCAAAGAGAAAAGACACAGGTGACCCAGGTGTGCTCTCCCAGTGAAGCGGCTCAGGCAGCACTCAATTCTCCAGCAAATGTGCAAGGCAGTACTTGCCAAGTGTCCCCAAACGGGGGAGCTGGTCCAAGCATTGTAGCCCAGGTTTTTATTGAGGGTCCGTCACGTAGACCTGCAGCATCAAACAACTGGTCTCAGCTACTCAGACCTCGGCTCCCTCCGAGATCAGAATGACAGAACATGGTGCCCGATTCCAGGCAGACAAAAACAGACATCCACCCTGAAGCCCCCTGTTGGAGTAAACTGTTTGTCGTGGTCCAAACTTCAGGTGTTCAAAGATGCCCTTACCAGGTTAGATATTCCAAGGGCTTGGAAATATCTCCCAGGAACTGGTCAAGAGTCAGCCCAGAACAATATAGAAATGCTGAGNTGCTGAGAACAAACTGAGGACTGATGGATGTGGGGCGGAGGGGGGAAATGGGCATGGAGGGGGCACCTGTGGGGATGAGCACTGGGTGTTATATGGAAACCAACCTGACAATAAACTATTTGTAAAAAGAAAATAATAATTATAATAAAGAGTCAGCCCAGAACATCTTTGGAATGTGCGGGCTTTGGGTACCCTAGGCCTGGTAGGTTACTCCTCCTGCCTGTTAGATAGTTGATGCTTTAAATCCTCTTCTCTAGATAAAATTCTGCCTTTCAGGAGAAAAAAAAAATCAACCCCTAGTCCAGAGAAACCACATCTCTTTCAAATCAACATCACTTTGCTCTTGGGTTTGACTGTGAAACTATAGCAAGACAAATTTAGATGTACTGTGATAGTTAAACAATAAACAAGAGCAGGCCATTTTAAATGACATTTCTACCTTCCTAAATTGTGTGATTTGGAGCAAATACTCAAGATCCCCCATCTTCTCATTTCTAATCTATACACTAAATCCAGGAAAAGACTGCTTTGAGAATTAAGTGATGCAAGAGAAAGCACTGTTTTCAGCACTTGGAAGGCTAGATTCTCCAAAAAGTATTGATATCACAGGACAACATAATGGGCAGAAAGAGAAAGACTGAGAAAAGAATAGATGAAGAACATTTCAGCGTGTTGCAAATCTTCCCACCTCGTGGTGCGTGTAGAAAGTGTTCATCTGGACACAGCACACTGGAGCAAGGAGAGTCCACAGGTCGAATGGGACGGAGGGCTCCAAGCTGTGGCTGCTTTGGGTCCCTGCCCTGCCATTCTCTACCTGACCTGCTGGAGAGGTGAGGGAACCCTCATAGTGGCCTCTCTGTGACCAGTCATGGCAAACGTGGTGGTTTCTGTCTGGTGTTACAGATACGTTGGGCCTGAACTATGACTCCACACCATGGTAACAATAGGACAACGATAGTTGAGGAAGTAGAGAGAGACTCTGCCATCGCACAGACACTCTGTGTGACTCCTTGGCTCTCAGTCATCCCTTGTCTGTGACAAGCCAGCTTTCCTCCCTGATGCCCTCTAGTTCACTTAAACAGAAGGGAGTAGAAAGGGGAAATTGAGAATCAGTCTGGACATGTCTGAAATGGATGGACCTATTTAGAAACTGGGAGGAAAGATTAGGGAGTAGGTATTATAATTTCCTAACTTTCTTCTCTGCTAAAAAATGCTGCTGGCAATTTGTAAAAACCCAGCATGAAATAGTTAGCTTTTTTTAAAAATGTGTTTTCCTTTTCATTTTTTAAAGTGTTTATTACTCTTTTTGAGAGAGAGCGAGGGAGGAACAGAGAGAACGAGAGAGGGAAAGATTCCCAAGCAGGCTCCTTGCTGTCATATCTCCCATATGCTCTGTCAATCCTTATCCCTCAATTTTTCCTCATGGGCCAATGAGAACTTAATGTATATTTTGGGGGTGCCTCAGTAGCCCGTCGGTTGAGCATCTGACTCTTAATTTTGGCTGGAGTCATGATCTTACAGTTCATGGGATCAAGACCCGTGTCAGGCTCTGTGCTGACCGTGTATATCCTGCTTGGGATTCTTTCTCTCCCTCTGTCTCTGTCCCTCTTTGACATGCACATATGTGGTCTCTCTCGCTGTTTCTTAGATAAATAAGTAAATAAGTAAATAAATAAATAAATAAACAAATAAATAAATAAATAGAACTTAATGCATATTTTTGAATGGTGTCAGTGTAGAAGCGGCCACAGCCTTGACATTGGGCAAGTGTGCTGGTCGGCTTTCACCGGGTTGGGTTAAAGAGTAACAGAAATAACCAATACCTCCCTGCCATACCAAAGAATAATTATCACGCTGCTATTGCTTGCTGGCCTCTGGTTTGCCCGCGGCTCTGCTTGGCACATCTTAGTAGGGACCCAGGCTCAAAGAGAACGCCATCTCTTGGCAGAGAGAAAGTACGAGAAAACTGGGGCAAACACAAAATAGGTTTAAGCCGCTTGCTGAGCATTAGGCAGAGAGTCACGTGGGTACGTGCAACATTACTGAGGCAGCAATGTGTCTTCCCAGGACAGGAGGTGCTGGCAGCCATGTGACGAAAGGCAGGGACCCAAACCCGTTCCGTCTCATCGGAAGGGCAAGTGGACAGCCAGAAGCCTAGTCCCATCTATCACAGAAGGCTATTTAACCTACTTCAGTTTGGGCAGGCAATGCTAATAAAAGATGGATTGTAAAACCCACTTCATATGGCTGTTGTGAGAATTAAGTTGCATAATGCATGCGTGGCATCTAGGAGCATGTGGGTTCCTAGGATGGTGTTCGAAATGTGTATTCTGTCTCTCTTCCAGCAGGTTATGAAATATTTAGGGGCCCATAAGTTTTAATGAATGTTGGGAAACATCTAGTTGGCAGGACAATTCGACCTTGGTGAACAAAATGCCAGTTACATAAAAAAGGGACCAGTGAATGTAGGCGGAGGGTAAGGAGGGGTTCTTCCCAGCCCCAGGATCTGGGGGAGACCAAACTGGCTCCACCCTAGAAATCCAGCTAGAGTGATTCCCACAGAGCTACTCAAACACTCTCCCACAGGGGAACCCAAACAGCCTCCTGGAGTTCTGTCTCCTCCCCGTTTGGGCACAGTGTTGATGCTACCTGAACTTCAGTTTCTTCAGCCTTAAAAGGGGAAGAGAGAGTTATGCCCACCTTGAGTGTGATAAGGAAAATGAGATAATGTAAGCACATCACCTACCATACTGTAGTAGTCAACAAGTAATTATTGTTAAAAATAAGAACCAGGTCTGAGAGCTAATTAGTACTTCATGCTCACTTGTTTCTGAGGTCTGGGACCGAAACCTCTGCCCAGATTTGTACTAGAGAAACCTTTTGGCTGATTTCTGGATGGCTCTCAGGAATCCTGCTCAGTGTTCTAGAACCCAGGCACTCTAGGGGATCCAGAAACCGGCATCTTTAATCCACTCATTTTGTAGAATAAGAAAACTAGACTCAACAAGGGGAAGTCATTTCCTAAATTTCATGTGGCTATGGAGTGGAAAATGTTTGAAAAACAAAAATATCTGCATCGTGACCTTGTGGTTTTCTACTTTCCCATGGTTGTCCAGAGGGCATACATCCCCCTTTGATGCTGCTCTGAGGGTGGTTGGGAGCTAGGAAGGAGTAAAGAAATCTGGGGATGGCTTTAAGATGGTGAAAGTGGTCTTCATTCAGGGCATACACAGACATCCCAGCAGAGCATTTGAAAAAAAAATTGTATTTTACTTCTGACTAACATGAGGTATCTGGGGACATAAAACTTAACAACCCTGGGGACTGTTGAATATGCTTGTATGGGAAAAAAAAGCAATGCAAGACTGAGAATATGGCTAATAAAGGGTATAATGATGACTCCTAACATTGAGGGTGCACTAAAGTCAGTACGATCTCTGATTTTCTTCCGTAGAATGAAAAAAGAGGGATTTCTTTCCCTTCTTTCTTTCTTTTTTCTTTTTCTTTCTTTTTTTTTTCTTTTTTTTTTTTTGCTTGCCTCAGTCATACCACTAATTATTTAGTGGTCTTTCAAACCTTTTGTAATCTCTAGTCGAGAAAGCCCTGAAAGATATTAATTCTTAGCCATGTGCCTCATAAATGAAGGCCATTCTGCTATACTTAATGACAAGGCTGAGGCAGCAAGATGTCATTTGCTTTTTTCTCGGTTTTTAAATTGCTTTCTAAATGAACTACAGCTGTGAGGGCCAGGTGCTGTGATCCCTTTAGAAAGATCAGGAAATGATGAAATCCAAAATTTCAAAGTGTGATGGATGTCAGCTCCCGATTTGGTGTGTGTGAGGTCACCCCGTGCACCTGGTATCATCTCTACAACAGAATTACTTTTCTGTGGAAGGAGAAAAAAAAAAAAAAGGAGAGAGAGGGAGAGGGAGAGAGAGATGCACGTGTCTAATGCGGGTGCAACAATAAGAGAAACAGTTTATAATTATCTCTTTGTTTGCTCCTCATCTAGATGGAAATGGTGAAACGCGCAGTGTCTCCCCACCCCCACCCCCTTTCCCATTATAGGTATCGCCGCTGTATTAAATGCAAGATTTTTGTGAATCACAGACTTGGTGTGGTGGCAACTCAAAGCCACTAGGAAGCAAATGGCACAGTGATGGGAGCAGGGAGGGAAGAGGAAAAAGTAGAGGGAGTTCATTAAGACTCCTTTTCACTTAATTAGCATCAGTACCTTTAATACTAGGAGCAAGGCTTGCTCTGACTCGCAGCAGCCGATTCTGGGACTGGGTAGGGGCTGCCTTTGGAGCGGGTGAGGGGAGGACAGAGGCTGTACCGGCGCCCCGAGGAGCATGCAGACCCGTGGCGGGCACAGCCCTGCGGGGTTACCAGTCATTGCCCAGCTTGAGGCTCTAGGTGAAACCTATTTATGAGACCTTGTTCGTACAATCATCCACCAGGGGAAATAAAGAGCGATTGTGTTTATTATCCTCAACACCGACTCCCCAGGATACGTGCTTGTCAGGGCTGGAGAGCTGCCAGGGTCAACCCCATTTTCTCTGGGACGTCTGCCCAGTCTGCCCCTGGGAGGGGTGGGGATCCTCAGACTCGGCAGCCCTTCCCCTTGCAACCACTCCCTGGGGCATTGAACTTGATGGACTCAGGGACTAGATGGTCTAGGGCCAGGTGTGAGGCAGGGTGGGGGCTGAATCTTGACCCTAAATCTACAATAAGCCCTTGGAAGAATTGCTTTTATCTCTTGGCTTTTAATTCTCCACATCTGTAAAATGGGGACAGAAATACCTTGGTTTGGTGAGGACTGACTGACCCTGCATAGGTAAAGGGCCCAGGAGAATGTTTTGCACAAAGCTGGTGATGTGGAAATATGAACCTTCCCAAAATCGTCCTCCCTTACACTGAGTACGGTAGATCAAGAGGTGGAGAAAAAAACGGCCAATAAGTGAGACCCCAGAGAACATGCAATATCCAAGCCCAGTGCTTCCTAGACATCTGGCTTCACTTGGTTACCTTGGCCTCTCTGACCCTTAGTTTTCTCATCTGTGCAATGGGAACAATATTCTATCTCACTGGTTCTTACAAGGATAAAATGAGATGCTAGATGTCAAAGCATTTTGTATTATGTTATGAGAGGAATGAAGGACTGAAGGGAGCTGGTCTCTCTCTCTCTCTCTCTCTCTCACACACACACACACACATTCACACACACCAATTAAATGGTAGCTATTCCTTTGGTATCCCATATACGGTTGACATCTGGATCAGTTTCTCCATCAGCCCTCACGATCACCCCATACGTCATTATGGGAATCCAACAGATCCTAAGTGAGTCCTGGGGTCAGTGGTCATGAAGAGAATGAAGTAGAGGATACTAAACTCATCCATCGAAGACCCAAAACACAGCGTGACCCTAGCTCAAAGGAAAGGCTCTCCAAATCCAAGTAGAAGAACCCAATAGCAAACTCCAATCTGAATAGTTTTAGAGTTCTCTCTAAAGCGGTCACATAGCTGTAGCCCAAATGAGAGGAAATCAAAGTCTAAGAAAATAGCAGAAGTCTACATGGCTGAACTGTCAGTTGCTGCTTTGGAAGACTTGGCCTTTGACAGCTGTAAATGAGGGATTATCTCCTATTTCATAACCAGAGCTATCCCTGTAAGATTCCAGAAGGGAGGGCTAGAGACACTGTTGCTGGCAGGCCGGGTCTGGGCACCCAGAGGTGACCCCCAAAAGGGTCTTTGGCTTTGAGTAAGATGGAAATCAAATGTGAGCCAGCAGGAAATGAGAGCAAAGCTTGCTGAAGACACAGAACAGATACAGACCGAGTGTCTGGAAGACTCTTTGCTTGGAGTCTGGGGTTTATACTGATGATCATGGCTCGTGACACATGTCCTCTGAGGAATACAGGAACTGATCAGAACAAGTTAGTCACTTATTCTCTGGAGCAAAAGGGTCTTGGCATCAAGATGTCTAATGTCAATGATCTGGAGTATGTATGTAATGGCCTTGCCTGGTCTTTCTTTAGATATTATCTATAATGCTGGAAGAGTCTATAGAAATCATGAACTCCTGTCCCTTACAAGGAAGACATGCATTAATGCACGTATACGGCAGTGGCATAGGTGCTAGCAAAAATAGAAACCTCAGGAGGGGTGTCTGGGTGGCTTGGCTGTTTAAGCATCCGATTTCAGCTCAGGTCATGATCTCACGGTTGGTGGGTTCGAACCTCGCATCAGGCTCTGTGCTGAGAGTTGAGAGCCTGGAGCCTGCTTCAGATTCTCTGTCTCCCTCTGTCTCTCTCTAACCCTTCCCCACTCACACTCTGTCTCTCTGTCTCTTAAAAATAAATAAACATTAAAAAAAATTAAATAAAAAAACAGGAAAGGGAGCAAAAGCAGATTTTTTTATGGAGTTCTTCAGGTTCCCTGTCTCAACCCCAGAATCCCCTCCCTCCCCCAGAAGGATGACTTCATGTGGTTGTTACCAAGTATGTCATCAGGAAAATGGGTCACTCTGAGGCAGGGCTGAATTGGAAGGGCACTGGTACTAAGGAGGCCGGCTATGCTGCCCACCATCCACTCCAAAGTTTGAAGCGGGATGTGTGAAGTATCAAGACCGCGTTTCCACTTGGTTTCCACCCTCACCTGAACACTTCTTCATCTTCCTTCATAGACGCGACCCCCTCCGCCCTCCAGATCTCTCCAGGTCACTTTCGCTTCGGGCCATTCTCTACTTCAACAGGGGCCTCCCTCTTTCCCCAGACCTCAGCTTCTGTGGTGATCTTCCAGTTTGTCCATATTCAGATCCGCCCGTGTACCTGCTTTTCTTCATAGTCCTAATGGTCAGATTGAGACAGCACAGAGGGAGCAGGGGTGGGGGCTGTGATGCACAGAGGCATGGCCACTGGGCCACCAGCTCAGAGTGCTGAGCTTGCCGCCTGTGCCTGCAGGACACCCACTTTTTCTTCCACTTTGTTTACAAATGACAAGGTGACCCTGGCTGAGAATGGCCGTCAAGATTTTTGAACCCCAGATGAAAAGACAGAGAGAAACTCTTTAATTTGCAAAGCAGTTCTGCACTTTCTACCAGGTGGAGGCCAGGATTTACCTTTGATGTAGACTGTTCTTTTCTTAAGGGAAAACCACCCCAAGGACCTTTAGATATGCAAATGTAGATCAAAGATCCGCTTCTGGAATGGATTTGAACTGCTCTGAATAACAATGTGCCAGGTTCTGTTTACAGGGTACAGAGCTACATTTCCTAGGGTTACCAGCTCTTTAAATGAATACTTCTTTCCCAAAGCCAGGTTAAGACAATAGACATTAGATTGAAAATTATTATTAATTTTTAGAGGAGTTGGTGTGTGTGCATGTGCGCACGCGCGCGCTCGTGTGTGTGTGTGTGTGTGTGTGTGTGTGTGTGTATGTGTGTAGAGACAGAGGTTTTGTGTGTGTGTTCATGTTCAAACATTTGCCCTTAGAAAATCAAGAGTAGTGACCCCCAAACACTGCTTAAAACATATGCACAGCCCAAGGAAATGACTTGGAAAGAGACTGAGCATGGATGGGCATTGCTCAGGCTAGACTTGAAGACAGTTTTATAGTGTTCAGGCTACTTCTAGGCCTGAAGTTCTTTGGGAGTAAATATCTTCCCCGCCCCTTTCTTTATGCACTTGGTGTCAGGTTTCTATTACACTTCTCTTCTCAATGTAGGCTCCTGTTGGTCAAAAATCTTTCAAATTGCGATGCCCAGAAGCGAATGGGCGGCCCAACCAATACAAAGTAGAACTCAATGGTGGCCTCTTGGAGATTTTTAGAAATTATACCTCTACTAATGTAGCTGAAGACTACATTACCTTTCTTGGGTACCACATCTCAACGTTGACTCACACTCAATTAAATTTATGATACAGGAAACTACAAAATATAACCCTCATCTTTCAAACCAAGAATAAGACACCCCCTCCCTTTAAACTTAAATTTGTTACATTTATTCCTATATATTTGGATCTTTTTGTGACCCAGAGCAAGGCTTGAAGACATAGCCCTCTCACTAAACAACTTTATCTCGGTTGACACGGACCTATTAATCTGCTTCTTTTGGGACATAGCCTCTTCTCCAGTGATAAATCCTTGTAAGTTTACCATCACCCAGATCAGTCATTTGTATTTAGACCATAATAACACCAGAGATCTTGCAAAATGCTTTGCTGATGTTCTGATCTATGCCTTTTTCCTGAAATGCTTGTCTGAAACTCTGGCAAAATAAGGTGCACTTGGGTGGCTCAGTCTGTTAAGCATCAGACTCTTGGTTTTGGCTTAGGTTATTATCTCAAGCATTTGTGAGATCAAGCCCCTCATCGGGTTTGACATCCTTCTCTCTCTCTGTCATTCCCCATCCTGTGGGCATGCTCTCTTTCTTTCAAAATAAATAAACATTATAAATAAATAAATAAATAAATCTATCTGACTCTGGCAAAATTAGAAATACAGTAATTGTAAGTTCCCCGGGTGGTTCAGTTGGTTGAGCATTCGACTTTGGCTCAGGTCATGATCTCACCGGCTCTTGCGTTCGAGCCCCGCATCAGGCTCTGTGCTGACAGCCCAGAGCCCTGGATCCTGTTTACAATTCTGTGTCTTCCTCTCTCTCTGCTTCTTCCCCACTCCTGCTCTGTCTCCTTTCTCTCAAATATAAATAAACATTTAAAAAAAAAATTTAAAAGGAAACACAGTAATTATTATGCACATTTGGAAAACATAGTCTCTGTGCATTATGTTGACTGTTAGGGTGCATAAACACATATGATTTTCCCTGGAATCCACAGCAATCCCATGAAGACAAGGAACACACCCCTTCCCACTCTTTCCATTTGAGAAAGTTGAGAGGCATGCGGATCAGTCACCACCACAGTCAGAGCCATCTGCTGTGCAGGCCCCCCCCCCCATCTCACTGCCTCTCAGAAGTTCCCTCTCTGACCCACCGCCTGCAGCTCAGCCCTAAACTTTCACCAAAGCCTATTTATCAATTTGGCTTCTTCAAACAGTCCCAGTAGAATACCCAAATCATAGGATCTCAGAGTTGGGGGCAATTCCGAGGATTCACCTGACCCAGGATTCCCCACACTCCAGAAACCCCCACCGCAGCTCAGCATGCGGGAGAGACCCCTGCTTTCACAAGGCTGCCATTT
The DNA here is from genome assembly GCF_008692635.1 of Crocuta crocuta. Classification (NCBI taxonomy): domain Eukaryota; kingdom Metazoa; phylum Chordata; class Mammalia; order Carnivora; family Hyaenidae; genus Crocuta; species Crocuta crocuta. The sequence goes on along the minus strand of NW_027551571.1, from coordinate 3,959,875 downwards.
CATGGCAGACCTCTGGTTCCTCCATAGGACAGTGAAAAGCTGTTTCTTCTACCTTTTCCTTGAGGGCTCTAGATCATTCCCTGGTACCTGCCCAGACTGTCTTTCTCTACTTCGGGTATTTGAAAAATTGCCTTTGCCTTTCTTCTCTAGGCAGTGTTTCCCCAAATATTTCACCACTTGCCTGTGGCCCAGTTCTCAAACCACCTCAGAGCGCCTCCTCCTCTCCATGTGCTCCAGTTTTTCAACATCTTAAAATGCAACACCCATAATTAAACACAATGATCCAGATGTGGTTTGATTGGCTCAAAATTACTTCCTCTTTTGTTCTGGACTATGTTGTTTCCTAACGTTGTTTACTGCTTTTTCCATAATTATTATTTCATACTAGAGATACTTCTGATCCTGAATTCCCTAAAGCCAGGGACCTTTTTCCCTGCATGAAGTGAACAGTCCCAGTTTTCCCCTCTCTAGGTCCCTGTACTGTTTGCCTGGACTCAAGTGTGTAGGATTTCAAATTTGTCTTCATTGGATTTTCTCTCTAGTTTTGCCTCATAATCCAATCCATTGAATTCTCTGAACTTCCATAAATACTGTTTGATATTTGCATGTCTAATGAACATGTCTCCTGTGTCTTTAACAAAACTGCACAAAAGTACTAAACATTCAGGAATGAGTCCATCGAACTCATACAATAAAAGAGATTTGTACCAGTTAGCACTGTTCAACACACCTTGGAGATATAGAAACACACAAAGAGCTTAGCTTCTAATTGATGAAACAAGACTAGCACAACCGGAAGTGACCCACTGAGGAAAATAGATGATTAGGTAAGATATTGATTTAATAGGCATCAAATGTTTTCAGTATTTAGGAGATTTAAGGATTAAGAATTCCTTTTTTTTAAGTAGATGGAGCAAATGCAAAGACATATTGCAAACGTTGTGGATGCCGGGAGGGTTGAAGCTGGTGGCCCCTTTTGTAATTCTCTAAAGGGAGGCTGTTGCAGTATCCAGGTAACAGACAAGAGTGGTTTGCAAAGGATAGCAGCAAGGGAGGTGACGGAAGTCACCGAATTCTGGATATAATTTACAGGTAATGACTCAAAGGTGAGAAGGAGTGTAATGGAGGAAGATCTCATTGATGGTGAAAACTTTCAGCTTCCACGTTTTGAAAGTTAGAGTCACCAAGTACCAAGAAGAGAGAAGGTGACAAAGGAGAGTGGTTTGGAAGGGACAGTTAGGAGCTCAGTTATGTACACGTTAACTTTGAGAAGCTTATTAACAGCCAAGAGGAATGTTCAGTAGGAAGTAGACTATGTGAATACGGACTTCAGGAAAGGTTTTCGATCTGCTGGTGTATTTGGGAGACATTGCACATGGATGGCACTCAATACCAGGGTAGAAATCACAAAACAGGGAGTGTTAATAAACCTGAGAGGTCCAAGGATGGACCTGGGACATTGCAATAGGAAATGAAAGGGATTGAGTACCAGACATGAGAATCGGTGACCAGCGAACGGCTGTAGACAGAACAGATAGTAGATGCTGTTTCCATGGGGTGGGGGCACAGTTAAGAAAGAGGCAGAAGACAAAGCTGATGAAAGAGATTGAGGCCATCTTAGGAAAGCCACGTCTTCCACGCTGAGGACGTGGATGTGGCTGGAGGCAAAACTGTTGTCATGGTGTTTTAAGTACAACAGAGTTTTCTTCCCTGTCCTCTTGGCCTGGAAACAGTCCGAAAACCCTGATTATTCTGACAGCAGTCCCTTGAACAGACCCGTTCAGGAGAGCACGGATGTCATAAGGCATCACGGACCTGAATGTGACAACTCCCAGGATTCCCTGTTTCTAGATTTAAAAGCATCTCTGAGGGGCTCCTGGGTGGCTCTCTGGGTTAAGCGTCTGACTTCAGCTCAGGTCATGATCTCACGATTCGAGAGCTCAAGCCCCGTATCGGGCTCGCTGATGTCAGCACCGAGACCACTTCAGATCCTCTGTCCCCCTCTCTCTGCCCCTCCCCTGCTCACATTCTCTGTCTCTTTAAAACAAAATAAATACACCTGGAAAAAATAAATAAAAGTGTCTCAGACCATCAACATAAAACTGATGGGCCAAAGCAAACAAGCCTAAGAGTTGCTTTGCTCAAACTTCTGTTCCCATGGGCCTCTGAGCATTGCTGTAGAGGGACAGCAGATGATTACACGTG
>NW_027551571.1:3949279-3957648 GCF_008692635.1 Crocuta crocuta | reverse complement strand
GGACAAGTCTTCTGCAGGGATCCAGCTTCCTATCTTCTTCTCAGAAGCACTGGAAGTGATATCTTGAGTTCCTCTGTAGAACAACTAAGGACTGGAGAAACAAATTTGCTGAAAAGGACCAGTGATTTAATTTTATTCATCCTGTACCAAATTTCTGCATCTTGCAGTTTGGGCAGAACAGGAGGTGACACTGTTAACTGTTACTCTTTTCACTTCCTTTTTTCCCCCTCACTGAACATAAACATATCATTACACAGTTACACTCCACTATATTTAGAGTTGATTTTTAACTATCTATTAAATCAAACAGGGAATGTGGGCTGTTCTACCTGGAGCCCGTGGGACTGGCTGGGAACGTGGACATAGTCACTGGGAGAAGCTAAGACAAGAGCGAGAGCCATGTTGCCAACCACCATATACCCCGCAGGAGCCCCGATCCTATCTTTTTGGAGGAATGAGCAGACCACTCTAACTGGGACAGGGCCACCAGCCTCCCCCCAGATCACTCTCCAAACCTCTCATTCACCAGTGATATGGGCTTCATCTCCTTCTCAAGGTCTAGATGAAAGGCATGTCTATAAGTGTCTACAAGTGACCATTAAGTGTCTATAGCATCTATTCCAAACAAAAGCAGAAAACAAACAAACAAAACACACTATGGTTTAAAGTAGCCCATGACATGACATGCTCTACAGAACGGAGGTTTTTATTGTTAAACAACTGTGGAAAGCACTACTTATTTGGCTCTTTCCTGGAGACTTGCAGATGTATGTTGGCATTGTAGGCTGTCAGAGCTCTGCACTGGAGACATTTCCTGGTATCATTCATCCCAAGGTTCTCCCATCCTATGGAATCTTTTGTTGCTGATAATGCCTGTTAACGTTTCTAGAACTAACCATTATAGAACACACTTTAGAAGACACTACCACCACTCATACCAGTATGATTGTTTACAACATGCCAACTGGGCATTATTTGTGGCTTTGTCACAACACTGTATGTGAAGAGCTGGAGATATTTTCTCCACCAAGAAAATGAGAAATGGACAGGTTGAAGGCATCTGGATCAACAGAGATAATGGTAGTGGAGGCCTGAATAGGAATGTAGCTCTCAGGTTGTCTATCTAGTTTTGCTTCCTTGAGGCAAGACAGCATATGCCTGGTGGAAGATTGAGTGGAGCCCTTTCAATGAGGGATTGGAAATGGGCTGACAAGGTAGTGCTGATAATGAGTGTAGCCAGGTACAGGAATATTGGTGGGAAAGGATTGGGAGGGTACAGGGATCATGCTACTATGTCACCAGCTGCCTCTGTCTATATCTTTAATTCTTCTTTATGTCTTTTAATCAAATCTAATTACATCATGGTTAACATAAATTCAGACCCGGGATCAAACAGGTCCCGTTGTCCAAGTTGGCCACATCATTATTCATCAGTTATCTGCCAGTTTCGTATGAAGTGTCTTGTTATTTATTCATTTTCTGATTTTTAACTTATTGCTCTTTCCGTTGTCTCATTTGGTCATGTTTTTGTACCTTCTAACCTAAAGATGAATGTTGGAAATCTCAGATAATAAGAAAGATCTAAGAAATCTTCAGAAATGAAGGACACCATTACTTATCTGAAAAGATGCATTGACAATTGTAAACGAACCTTTCTGTGAAATTTTCTAATCTAGAATGGAATTATATCAAGTTGGTGAACTAGATAGTCATAGGTTGCAGCTTCTCCCTACTTTTCTTAGTGAAGAGAAAGTGCCACATCTGGTACGGGTGAAAAGAAACAGGATTATTGGGAGTTTCTACCACATGTTAAAGCCCCGGTTCTAGGCAGTGCAGTTCCGTGGTTATTAAGTGAAGCCACAAATGCATTTTAGTGTGATTATTTGCATGTTTTTATAGTGCAATTTAAATACATAATGACTTCATTCTATTCCCCTACACATATCATTGAGTATCTATTTTGTGCCAGGTGCAGAGGATTTATAAACGAATCTCTTCCTACATGTGGCTCACTCTATCAACCTCTTTTTCAAATCTAAGAATAATTCAAATGAATATGTGTTCCAGGCAACAAAACTTAAAACATATAAGAATGAATATATATATATGTGTACATATATATATATATAAACACCATAGTGAATCAATCAAACTTCCCTGTGCCTGTGTATAACATGACTCCATTAGATTCTCTACACCATCCACCAACGGCATATAGTCTCACTGCAGCCACATGGTTCTCAATCTGCTTGGGAAGGGGAGCCATAAATTCATAAAACCAATATACAGAATAAACAAAAAAAACCCCTCAATTAAATAAAATGGCAGTAGATATGAAAGAACAACCAAAGTTAAAAATTTGTTGCATAACGCCTGAGGAAATAAAATTTCTAAGTTTGGGGGAAAAGAGCTTCCTTTGTGGTAGTTTGGATTGGAAGTCTACGAAAAAAAAAAAAGTCCTGAAGGATAGATATTTTGTGAACGGGAAGAGAGAAAAGAGATTTTCCAGAAAACATTGTTCACAAAGCCTTAGGGCTAAGAATCGTCAAAGACTCTGGGGGATAGTAAGTAACTAGGGAGGGACTGTTCTTGACAATGGCATGCGTAGCCCTTAAAATGTAGATGTCATTTAGTACCTCTCTTGTTGGTGTATTCTGCTCAGCAACACCGCCATTCTCTCTCCTACACTAACACATCAAATGCATTCCTGCCTTGCACTAGGCCCTTCGTCTGGAAAACCCTCCTCTCTACCGCTTTCATAGCAACTCTGTCTTGTCAATTATATATCAGTTCATCAGAAAGACCTTCTCTGACCCAAAAACTTGAAATAGCTATTCCCTCAAAGGCTTTCATGTTTCAACCTGCTTTCTATTACTAATTTAATTTGATTCATAGTACTTATCACAGTCTGATAGTTTTACCTTCTTTGTCTTGTTTGATTGATGGACTGAACAGCTGTTCCCTCCCTGTCGAGCTGCTCTGCCCAGTAGAGTAAACAGTAGCCAAACCTGGCTATGTTTTGTCAAATTTAAATGGATTAGACTTGAATAAAATCTAAAATTCTAGTCCTCAGTTCCAAAAGCCATCTTTCAGGCACTCAAGAGTCACATTTGTTTAGTGATTATGATAATGAAAAATGCAGAAATAAAACACTTCCATCACCTTAAAAAGTTCTTTTGGACACTACTGCTCTTGAGTGTAAGCTCTTTGGAGTCTAGGGACCTTATTCTGTATACCACAGTGGCTATGTGTTGATTGAACAAATGGACCAGTTTCCTAGAGCAAATGCATCATGTGGGATGAAATGGGGCACCTGGGTGGCTCAGTCAGGTAAGCATTTGATTCTTGATTTCAGCTCGGGTCATGATCTCATGGTTCATGGGATCGAGCCCCTGGTCTGGCTCTGCGCTGCCAGTGTGGAATGTGCTTGGTGTCCTCTCTCTTCCTTTCTCTGTGCCCCTCCCCCTGCCTTGAAAAATGAGATGAACATGAATGTATCATTTGATTCATAAATTAAAAGGACTCGCATGATTAAATAAGGATTTTATATTCATAGCTTAAAAGTCAGATGAGAGTCATTGAAAGTTTTTGAAATGCAGAGGGACATGATGGAATATCTAGCTTGAAATGATTCTTCCATCAGCATGAACAGAGTGAGTCGTGACCAAAGGGCCTGAGGTCAAGAGCAGCTAGGAGGTTATGGTCACTGTAAAGACACGAGATACCAAGGGACTGAACTGACTTTGACAAGGAAGAATCAACAAAGTTTGGTGCCCACGTTAGCCAGAAAAGTCTATATCACATCGAGCTCGCAAACAACTTCAGCCATCTCTATGGTTTTATACAAGAACGAAGAGTTGTGTTGTGTTTTGTGTTTTACATGCAACGTTGTATGTGGATGGCAGATAGTTCTGTGCCACATAGTCACTCAGGAACCCAGGCTGACAGCAGCTCCAATCACTGTGACTACGTCATCTAGAATGCTTGACTCCCTTAGTCACAATGGCTGGAAAAGAGACGCTGGCAATCACAGGTGGCTTTGCAGTCCCTCGCTGCTTAAGTGACACATGTTATTTTGATGGAATGTAATTAGCCCAAACTAAATCACATGGCTCTGTCTGACTGCAAGTATTTAGGAAATATAGATGAGCAAAGAGGTTTTTCTATATATTTATTTTGTGAATCAATCTGTCCACCATATTGAAAATGAGATTGGAGGAAATAGGGAGGGAGAAATGAGTCACATATATCTCTGAACTTCCCTACTCATATGCAATTTAAATCTGTATGTAGTGGAATTCCTAGAGATATTTCAGTGTCCAAAGAGAGGTATACTCAACATAGTGTAAGTGGTACCAAGTATTGCATCCAAGCAGATGATAGATAATGAAATGAATAAGAATATATGAGTAACACTGATTATGCGTCAAGTACTAGGAAGAGTGGAGTGAACACAGCAAACATTATCTTTGCTCTGACTGAGCTTAGATTTTTTAAAAGTTTTTATTGTTTATTTATTTTAAGAGAAAGAGAGAGATGAGTGGCAGAGGGTCAGAGGAGAGGGAGACACAGAATCCGAAGCAGGCTCCAGGCTCCGAGCTGTCAACACAGAGCCCAACACAGGGCTCAAACCTACAAACCATGAGACCATGACCTGAAACAAAGTCGGAAGCTTAACAGACTGAGCCACTCAGGTGCCCCTAGGCTTAGATGTTAGTGTACAAGTCATGTAAAAAATAGCCAATCCCATAACTTGCTCATTATAATTATATGTGCTACAAAGAGAACATAGAGGATTACACCATAACAATGGTCTATTTGTAATGTTAGTTAATAATCATTTTTAAATTTCTGCCTTTATTTTAAGATATCTTTAATTTATATTCTCTCTAAGAGTTTAGACCATTCATCAACTGAAAATAATAAGAAAAGAAAATTCATGATAAGATGGGGCTTTAGTGAGCAACTCTAATAATCTATTCATTTATTAAAGATGTTTTCACTGGGGTATTCTACCAGTGAGTTTTGCTAAATCACTTCATTTTTCTTTTTTTCTTTTAACTTATATTTATAGAGAGAGTATGTGTGCCTACAGGAAATGAGCAGTAGGAAATAGAGGGAAAGAGAGAACTCCAACACAGGACTCCACAGAGCCCAACGCGGGGCTTGAATCCACAAAATGTGAGACTGTGACCTGAGCCAAAATCAGGATTTGGACGCTTGACTGACTGAGCCACCCTGGCATCCCTACTTTTTTCTTTATTTAAATATCTAACTATTGTGCAGGGGTCAGTACTCTGTCTTTGCATAATGCTTAGTATAATATTGATATTCCAAAATATGTTATGAATTGAGGTAGCACATCATAAAGTATATGGTAAGGAAAGATATGTAAGAATACCATATCAGCGCAAATCTTCCATGCCTACCACCTTATCACTTCATGGGGCTTTACAAGTGCCCTATGTTTGCTTCCTGAACAAAAGCTGATGTGTAGAAATGATTGTACGCTACATATGTGACTCTAAGAATTAGGAAGTGGTGCTTCTCAATGCCTCTGAATCGAGTTAATCTTCAAAGGCCAGAGGCATCACCACTAAGGTTCTTTGCAGCCTGGTGAACGTGGGGATGACCATATTTTAATACTATTTCTGTTGTCGTGTTATTTGAGAAATAAAGATACCAGACAGGTATCACCACTCCTAAAATGCTCCGTCCTTCTGACACCTGTCTTATTTTCTGGTTTCTTCTTTTCCTTTCAAGCAAAGATATTTTCTGATCGACTCATTTCTGCCAAGTGTTACTGGAATTCCAAAAATGGTCTTCTGTTATTTAGAAGGCATACGATGAAGATGACTGATACCTAACTTGCCCCCAAAAGAATATAAACCCGAACGATGTTCCCATCTCCGCAGATGTTTTACCCTAGCAAGATACAATGACCTCAGGGACCCTGATTCCTCTCTGTGAGCCCAGCGCCCTCTGCATTGTCTCCCTTACTCTGCTAGAAAATCCCTCTGCCCTGGGTGACCCACAGCATTCGGAAGGGCATAACGTGCATATTTCTGTTCTGTAACTGCAGAGGAGCGATAGACCCTCACTGCACCATTGATGTTTCCGTCGCCCCTTTGGCATTGTCTCCCTTCCAGAACAGGCACATTCAAACTCTGTGCTGGAGTCAGCCTTTAAATGTTCACGAAAGGGTGTGTGAGCCAACATATTGCTGAAGCTGCAACATCAGTGTGACGATACAGAATGCATTACACAGCGGGTGGGGCCATGTTTTGCTTTGACTGCAGTGCCAATAACTCAGAGATGCGCTCTCTTTCTCCCCCCCAGCCACTATTCTAAAGGCATAAAGGATGGTGCATATAACATTTTCTGGGCATGCTGTAACTGCACCTTCCCCACCAGCGATTGCCCACATGATAATGGAACTCTGCAATAATATTAGGGGTGTGTGGAAAATCTATGGCCAATTTAGCCACTCAAGCAGTGCTGGAAATATCTGGGTTAGGGCTGCAATGGGAGATGACTTGCTATAAGATGGGATGCCTGGAACTCTGCAAAAGACATGCTTCAGTGCCTCTTGGAACAGCCCGGAGCTGTGCGTACACTCGCAAGGGAGAGGCGAATGGGCAAGACAGATGCCAGGAGCCACAGATTTTTGGGTTTCAGTATAATGACTGATTTGATGGTTGTTTTACTTATTTTTCAAAGGTAATTTGGATGGTGTGCTCTCAAAATGTCACCACCAAATAGTCCTCTCGTATGGTAGGGAGCCATCCGTGGCCCGGTAGTGCTGAACACACTTTGTCTGTTTTTGCCACAGCAAAGTTAAAAAGTAGAAAACTTAATTTCTTAAAAAAAAAAATTGGGGGGCATAAAATTGTATCAGGTGCAAATCTTAGACAATAGAGTTTTAATTCTCAGGGGGGACCGTGGTTTGGTCAGTGTGGAGCCACCATGTCTTCAATGGTTTCTGACACTAAGTTTGCGTATAGGACCCCTTGGAGTTTGTGCAAATTAACCTATACTGCCTGGTCAGAAAGAAAGATGGCTGTCTCCTCATCAAGCCAGATCTGTTCAGTATGGCCACTAACTAGTGAAGACGAAAATCACAGTCCTTTCGATCCCGGAGAACAGACAGCTGAAGTATCAAAAATTCTTACATAGCAGTCATTGTCTTGTTTCTCTCCCAGGTCAGCAAAGGACAGCTTCCGAGCAGGCTAAGTCTTCAGAAGGAGTAAAAACACTGCTTCTGTTTGTCTAAAATTCATTTCTTTGTTCACTTTGTTAATGACTTACGTGTCAAGACTACAGTAAACTTGCAGTAGTAAACAAGACAGGTGTGCCCTCCTCTCAGGAAGCATACGATTTAAGGCGAAAGCCAAACAAGCAAGTACACTAAAGAGTGATGAATGGCATGTTTGGGGACGTACTGGGGCGCTACGGGAACACAAGGCAGGCACACGTGAGGGGGTCCCGGGGGCAGAGCAGAAGCATGAGTGGGGTCACCGGTGAAGGGTAGCTGGGCCGGAATCACCTCACTGAGCCTCTCTCCTTTGTCTGTCCCTCTGTGTGCAGGGACAGAAGGAAAGCCGGAGGAGACGGCTGCCTGGCCACAGTGGGGGGCTTGCTCATGCCTTATCGGCTCCAGGGGAAGGAGGGACTCCCTTCAGGGAACAAGACTGTCCTGGGCTGCTCTGGGCCCCAGGCTGAAATCCTGTGGCACCACCATCCTGAAATTTCACGGAAAGAATCACTCTGTCCTCCCTTGACCTGTCCCCTTATCCATTTAGCTGTGTGTCCTCTCAGTGTGGGACGGACCCCCAGAAGCCTGGACCAGCCGGCCGATGGTCGAACCCTCAGCCAAGGTGAGGGTCTGGTTCCCGATGCCGTGTCTACCATCTACAAAGACACCCACTCCTTTTTGTTTGGAACTGGGGCCAGACCCCAATCTTGACAGACAACTCCCTTGTCATATTAGAGGGCATTTTCCTCCAAGCAAAACATCTACATCTAACTCAACAATTTGTGCCAACACTTTGCTCTGATTATTAGGCATTTTATCACCATGAACTTGCCCTGCTTAGATGTGCTAACTATGCATGAAACATGCTGCTTCGTCACCTCCCCTCAGACCCCGCAGGTCCCTCAGCGCGGTTCTCACAGGATTCCTGGAGTGAAAGCGGAGCCACCTGCTCCTGCAGGTGGTGGAAGTAAACCCCCTGGGAGAAAGTCTGACCCCCCAAACCCTCCTCAACCAACGGTATGAGCACCAAGGCTCAGCGGAGCTTGGACACTCCCAGGACTGGAACTCTTCAATGTAGCAGGAAGAATGTGGTTGGGCGGGGGCGATGTGTAGG
>NW_027551571.1:3786716-3948781 GCF_008692635.1 Crocuta crocuta | reverse complement strand
CCAGGGAAGGAAAGTCACAGGATTTAGAAGAAGGGTGAGGGAAACACAATTAGCCTATTTTAATAAGGCGGGGGAGGGAGGTGGGTGGCAGGTGTGAAACTGATTAGATGTGAGACTGATTAGATGTCTGTTTGGGGGAGACCCTTCCTCTTACAACAGCCATACAAATGCAAAGAGGTTTTTTTATTCCCATTTCACAGATCTGTGTCTTAGATCACAGAGCTGGGGGTGGGGAGTGACCACTGATTCCCAGAGTTCATTCCCAGACCGTGACCAGCACATACAGCCAAACCAGTTATTTCCAGTTCATAAACCCTTAATAACCAATTTTTAAAAAGTGATGTAGGAAGAACACCATTCCTCACCTGTTAATATTGGTGCCATCCTATAAAATGATCCTGATGTTTTCCCCAACAGCGCTTTCTTTGTTGATTTAGGATGAAAACAGCTCAGCTACTTTCTAATCTTTTTCTACATGGATTAGGGAAATTTTAAAAAATAACGTTTTTATTCATTTTTTGAGAGACAGAGAGAGACTGAGAGTGGGAGAGGGTCAGAGAGAGAGGGAGACACAGAATCTGAAGCAGGCTCCAGGCTCTGAGCTGTCAGCACAGAATCCGACGCGGGGCTCGAACCCATGAACCATGAGATCACGACCTGAGCCGAAGTCAAATGTTTAACCCACTGAGCCACCCAGGCACCTCCGGTTAGGTAAATTTTTAATTCTAAGACAATGATGATCATGCACAGACTACAGAATATTAGATCTACTCCAAAACCATACCTTGATCTTTTTCTCTTTTTGAAGTTTGAACATAAAGTAACTTATGCTAAAGAGTTAATAGACATTTCTTTTTGGAGTAACTTTATTTTGTTGAGGAAAAATCAGTTAAATTTAAAATTCTGTGGAGAAAATTCACTTATTATGGAAAGAAGAAAATCTGTGAACCACCCAAAAATAACTCAGGCGGCGAACATTCCCCGCCTGCCTGCACTATTGATACATCGAGTTTACTACTTTGATTCCATCTGCCAGATATACCTGGTTTCAGATGGGGTGGTATTTGCTAGCTGAATTAATGAAGAGTACAGGATCCTTAGGAAAAAATAACCCATTGGATGCATTACTTAGCCGAAGTTATCATATTTATCACTGTGCCCTTAATGTTGCTTCAAGTCATAAAATACGTAATTAAGAGACATCAATCAAGGCAGAGTTCTTAAAACAGATCAATCCCATATTGCTTAACATGATCCGATGAAACAAAATATGGACATTTAAGGGTGATTTTTTTTTCATAAGCTAAACAAAATTCAAGGGCACCAAGTTTGGACTTGAGGAAAACAACATAGTTTGCTAGTAAATAGTCTAAGCTGGTTCTTTCTCTTTTATTCATAGTATGTGATTATAAGAAACAGATCATGCCTTTGAGTGCTTTTGTGGATTTTACAAGCTCTTCTCCTGCAAAATCTCTGTTATGCCTGTAAGTGTTGTCTTAATGCCCTTGGGATATAGGACCTGAATTAGACAGTCTCCTGTTGGAAGGTGGTAAGGACTGAGGTCAGCACTGAGTATATGGGACCCAAATCTGAGGGGTGCCATTGGGGACCTCAGGTGAGTGAATGAGTTCAACCTGTGCTTGATGGGACACCCAGAGATTCAGAGCATCATGTAGAGGAAGATTACGAAGCATCTGATAACCTTAAAAATGGGTAAGAGGTACCTGGGGGGCTCAGTCGGTTGGGCGTCTTACTTCAGCTCAGGTCATGATCTCGTGGGTTGTGAGTTCGAGCCCCGCATCTGGCTCTGTGCTGACAGCTCAGAGCCTGGAACCTGCTTCAGATTCTGTGTCTCCCTCTCTCTCTGCTCCTCCACTGCTTGCGCTCTATCTCTCTTTCTCTCAAAAATAACAAACGTTAAAAAGTTTTTTAAAATGGGCAAGATCTCACATGACACAGCTAATGGTAACCGCTAACCTGAACGCTTCAAAAACAGAACAGTCCCCTCTCCTTAAGATGAAGGAAGCAACAATTGCAGGAGGGAAAATTGGGAGTTAAAATCTTATTCACATATACTTTCAACAAAAAGCGTGAATACTAATATTCCTATTTACATGTGTTAGATCTTTTTAAGGGGGAAGGTTGAGACAGACAAACGAGAGCCAAGTCTGAGAGGCCATTAGTCAGAGAAGGAACGGGCTGGAGGGCTGGAGCCGTCTGTAAACAACAGATGTAGGTTGCCTGCAACAGTCCTAGCGCTTCTGTGCACACTGGGAGATGCCTGGGTCCCGGCCCGGATCTTGAGACTAGAATGCACCCACCTACTGCCCCAAAAGACCGCTGAGGCACTCAGAGAACCCGTCCTGGGAGCAGACGCGAACCAGTCTGTTCGCTGCCGTAGGACACAAACAGGGGCCATTAGGACTTCGCCTCTTTGCAATCAAGCAAACGAAACAGAATCAGCAGGAATGAGAGGACATCGAAATTGGGGATGCTGCTGGGTCCATCCATTCATCCCTTTATTTATTCATTGATTTTTTTTCTTCAATAAATCTTTCCTGAGCGTGTACTTGTTTCTTCACACACCGACCCCTGCCCCAGGAGGGCAGGGAGAGACTGGAGGAGGAGACGGGCCCCTGCAGACGGGTCCCTGGGGGGCTCACAAGCAAGGGAACTCACTTACAGGTTTGTCCAGGGCTCTGCAAGACAAGATCTGTGCACTCCCCAGAATCTCACGAGTTCACAGAGAGGCCTCAACGTGGCTCCAGCACGACCTCCATCCGATGGGATGGTCTCAACACCACTTGCTCTCTCAAGGCTGTGGCCTTGAAAACGCCCCCTGGCTATGGGAACAGTGGGCGGGGCACACACTGGAAGCATGGTGTGTGTGGGGGGGGGAGCAGTCAGGAGCCTCCAAGCAGCACCAGGGGCCAGCTTGAAGTTTAACCGGCACCCATGTCTTCTTGATGGAGACTCTGGATTTTCAGTGAGGGAGGAAGCTCATCGGAGGGGCTTCAGTGGGAGAAGGATGGATCTAATTACATTACAAAAGGTTCCGCTGGCTGTTGGCTCACTGCCATGGGAAGGGAAGGAGGCCCAGGACAGCTGACATGAGTATGTAGCAAGGGGCTCCTCACCACACCCTCAGTAAGCTTGACTGCCCCCTGGCAGCAGGGTGAGAGAAGTGTGGGTGGGGAGACCCTGTGCAGTCTAGGATGTCTTATGAAAGAGTTGCTGAGCCTTGTGTTTGGGTCTGCTCTGAAGGCATTCACTCATTCAGATCAACGCACATTCACCATGTGTGTAAGGCTCTAGTCACTACGCTCTGCTCTGGAGATATCCTGGGGGCCGCTGAGGTTTACACATCAGATGGGAATCGGGGATCTGAGTGAGGGTTTCATGATGTAGCACATGAACCTCAGAGGTAGAATCTGATCATTTGGACACTGGGTTTTGCTTACATATCACTGATTGTTTCAGAGAAAGAGAGAGTGTGCTCACACGTGTGTGTGTTCTGCCGAGGAACGAAGTGTAACTCATAGCCGCTGGTTTTCAGAGGTCAGAAAATCGGAGGCCCAATGACTTTAACACTTTGTCCAAGGTTTTCAGGCCAAAAACTAAAATTGCAGGCATTGCCTTAACAGGTTCATCTTAAAATATCCTTTGTAGCCTTCAAACAACATTGTGCTGCCTTAACACTCCTGTCACTTAAATAGAACTTTTAAGTTTTATAATAACACAAGGGGGTTTTCTGTTATTTTTTTAATCAGAAAAATTTTAAATGAAAACTTCAAACCAATATGGGTAGCAGATACTGTAGGGTGGCTCACTCAATATCCATTCCTATTTATCCCCCCTCACTGTCCTTTTTTTATAGACAGAAGGAAGCCTTCTGTTTCATTTTTATGCCTAGTTTCGAGCTCAAAGGACCTATAGAAGACAACTGTGTCCAGTGAACTATATGTGGATATCTGCTGGGAAAGTCTCCCCGTTCCTAAACAAAATGCAAAGTCTTGCAAAAAGGCTTTTAAAACATCCCCTTTCTGCCTTCTGATGCCTGGAGGGAGATACAGCAGCCATCTTGGGACCAAGAAGACAAAAGACACAAGAATAAGAAACTAGGAATCTGTCATTTTGCTGTTGGATTGGTCATTGTGAGATCTTGGATACCATGAATCTTATCTGCCTTTAGACTTTGGGCTAAGTGCGGAGGATAATCCGAGTACATATTTAAGACAGTTTGTCAGGACTGATCACATGCGTAACTGATTGATTCTAGAACCTGCTCCACTAATGCACTTCTTCCACTTCTCTCTGTTTGATAGTTCTGAAAATAACCTTAGTGCTCCAAGAATGCTTGAGGTCACATAATTTGACCGTTGAGGAAACCAGGGCTCAGAAGACAGAGGCTTGAAAGCAGAAATATGAAAGTTTTCGTGGCAGGTTTTCTGACACTCGGCTCCATATTCTTGTCACCAAGCCCAATCACCACATTCTTGTGAGAATTCGGTACTGAACTTCCTCTTCTCTTTGTCTTTCTAGAGCAGCCACTGGGCGATGGAGTAGTTAGTAATGCTTTTCTGTTGATGATGGGGATTCCGACAGCTGGGGCTGGGGCCCAGGTGGGGCAGGGAGCCGCTGGCAATGCCAGGCACCCTCAGTCCCCACTCCCAGATCAACAGCACTAGATGCCCTGCCGGGTAGTGCAGCGAACTGAGTATGGAAAGCAGATGAAGACCTGTGTGTTTCTGCTACTTTTAATTTCATATGATTAGAAAAAAGAATATTTGCAAGTGGGGGTGGTTTACTGTCATAAGAGCAATGTAAAGGCTGCAACGTAAGGGATATATAAAGGATGCAAAAGCAGAGAAAGCCCTGGGTTCAGAAGGAGGGGGTTGCTGGGTGCAAGAGAGTGTATGGAGTTCAGGATGACACAGAGACAGGAAGTCCCCATGAGGAAAAGAGGAAAAACAATTGGTACAAAGGATGGAAACAATCCAAAGGAACTGATGGAGAAAGCATGGGGAAAGGTGGCTTTGCGGGCCCCTATCATTTGGTGTCAGTCCTGGAGAGGGATAGTCACCCCTGCCCATCTCTGTGTGGCTCCAGGTGCCTTCCCTGAGGGGGTGCCCCCATTCCCAGCAGATGCATGAGCCCTGGCTCCTCTCTGTCTTCCGCTTCTCATGCAGAGGCACGTTTGGAAGCGTGACTCTGAGCAGGACCGCAGAACCCAGACGGACCCGGAGGGAGGAGCCAGTGTGAAACTTGACCTAGAAAGGAGCCCCGGCTGCTGCAAGTAACAGACACATCAGGAGACGGTTGTTTGTCAGTGAAACTCGCCAAACCACAACATACCGAGATCGAGATCTTTCAGATCCTTTTATTAATATTGTCCAACAACACAGAAGACGTGGAGGCGCACGAGGACACACCCGTTATAATTAATGAGTGTCGTGTACATAATTATGTCCGTACATCGCAGGCAGCCTCGCTACCCTGGAGGCAATGGCCCAGGAGGTGAGAGACACTCTGGGATCACGGAGCCTTCCCGGCGGATACCTGCTCCTTTCATTTTTCTGTTTCCACCGTGGTTCTTTCCCTCTCCTTTCTCTCTCCTGGTCTGTCCCTAAATATAAAGTGACGTAACATCCCTGGAGCAGCAACGCGGAGAAGATAAAGTAAGGCACTCCTGCAAAGCCCAGGCCCTGCTCGGAAGAAAGTCTGTATAAATCCTGGCTCTAATTATAACATTAATATGGCTGGGACCACGGAGGCAGAGACGACCGACATGTGGCAGAAGTCGCAGGTCCCAGAGCCGCAAAGGAGAGATGCGTTCTGAAGGAGAAGGCAGGTTGCCTAGGGAAACAAGGCCACCCCGGCACAGCCTGCACCCGGGAAGTCCCTTCCTTCTGAGCTGCAGGACGCCAGCTCCCTGAAGGCGGTGAGCAGGACAAGCCCACGGGGGCGAGGTCTTCCAGGAGGGACTCAGAAAATTCTAGCCCCATTCATCGATTCACCGTACAGTGTACATCAGACACCGGGGACGGTAACTGGGAAATGGCTGAGACATGATCCCTCCTCCCCCCACAAAGGCATGTAGAGACACTTGAAAGGGAAGGACAATGAAGCCGGAGTCTCAGGATGATGTGACAGGTGGGGATAAGGAGGCAATGTCAGGGACACCCGGAGGGAGTGTCTACTCAGAAGGGGAGCCCGGGCAGAGGACATCCTGGGCCATGATCAACAGGAAGAGGAGGGGAAGCTCTGAGCCCAGCTTACCTTTCCCCTCCCAAGTCCCCCCCATCCCCCGCCAGGTCAGAATCTAGCTGGGGCTGCTGGAAGGGAAGGGGTGGTGGCACCAGGCACAATGTCCCATCGGAGCCCCTGGCCAGGAGCCCCTTCTCTCCTAACAGGTGCGTGGCTCTTCTGGTCTTCACAGGCGCCTGAAGCTTTTCTGGAGCCTATACTAGGTGTGAGCGAGGGAGCCTCTGGGCTCTTCTCTAAAGCCACGAGACTTTCCCTTTCCTGGGGTTCTAGAAAAACTTCTCCTGGAGAAGCATGTTGCTGGAGACCACCCTGCACCTCAGCAGGAAGCCTGTGGCAGGTGCGAGAGGGCGGGGACACAGAGGTCCCTCAGGCTCTCCCCAGTGGTGTTCCTCCTTTGAGAGGCTTTTGTTCACCATTTGATCCTGGTCATTATCTAGGCCAAGACTTGCACGCGAGAAATAAAGGTTCACATTTAGGCAATTAAATACCATTTTGGGTCTTTGAAGATAGAAAATGGTTATAAAATTATCCTACTCAAGGTTGGAAAGGTAGAGTGAAATTAGCACCTCATACACATCAGAAGGGAATAAAAATTGTATGTGTTTTCTGGAAAACAAGTGGAATACCCCCGTGTGTGCGCGTGTGTGTGCCTATTTTGAGAATTTACATATCGCAGCCCAGTAATTCCATTGCTGGTAATCAATGACAATGGAATGTGATATTGGCAAACGTGTGTTCTAGGTTGCAAAGATAATCCCTAAGTGGTGTGTGTCATAAAATAACGGAGCCCACGCCCACTCATCAATAGAGGGACCATCAAACATGTCATGGTACATTCATAGAAGCACAGATAATTTAAACTTTATTGTACACAATCGGTGGAAATTCGAGAAATTGCTAAATGTCATGTAAAGGGTAATGCAAATGGCAGAATCTTCAAGACTGTATACCTGGGATAATGATACCATGATGGTAATAAAGCCTTAACATTGTAAGACTCGGTGCAATTTCCATTCTCTTCCTTGTATATTTCTCAATTTTCAAATTTCTTACAATGAGGCTGTATGATTAACAAGTCGTTTTTAAAAGCGTTATGAAAAAAAAACAACTAGAAAGTCTCCAAAGGTTACAGGGTTGGTGTCAGGAAGGGATGGATGGTATCCAATCCTGGACAATATCAGGGTGAGCCTGGGGTGAGGGCTAGCCCTGCCTCTTAACATCACTGTGACCCTGAGGCCAGTGAGCGGGCTCATTTGGTGTTCCAAAGGGCAATTAGAGAACTGCTCTGTGAAGTCCTTTCTTTCTTTCTTTCTTTCTTTCTTTCTTTCTTTCTTTCTTTCTTTCTTTCTTTCTTTCTTTCTTTCTTTCTTTCTTTCTTCTTCCTTCCTTCCTTCCTTCCTTCCTTCCTTCCTTCCTTCCTTCCTTCCTTCCTTCCTTCCTTCCTTCCTTCCTTCCTCTCTTTAACAGTTTATGGTCAAGTTGGTTTCCATATAACATCCAGTGCTCATCCCCACAAGTGCCGTCCTCCATGATGGGGGTGGTGGTGAAGTCCTTTCTTTCATTTGGTCAATGTCGTGTCTAAAAATAGGACCCATTAACAGAGGAAGATGCCATCCTTTTCTTGATCACTTTCATCAGGAATTAACAGCACATCTTCATTCTTCCTCTTCCCTTAGCGTACTTTCTGGTAAGCCAGAGCCACCTCTGGGGCAAGCCACTTCTGGGGCGCTGCTAACACCGCTTGTACTGCTAGAGGTTCACTTGTCTGCAGGCCTGTCTGTCCACCTTCGCCTGCACCCCCAACCCCTACCCTGTGCGCGTGCCCGAGCGCCCGCGCCCGCGCGCGCGCGCACACACACACACACACACACACGCACACACAGAGGCTCTGGCGTCCTGAGCTGAAGGGCTCTCTGGCTAAGCTCCCTCAGCCATCAGCTGCTGTTTATTTCTTCGCCTCCTCATTTGGCTCCTGGGAGGATGTTTCAGCAGACTTTTTAGAGAAAGAGAAAAAAATACAATAGCTCATTAAGCTAATGACCCTTAGCCGGGCAGGCTGCAAGCGAACAGAGGCAGGGACAATTGCGAAGAAGCTTTCCACTGCACAATTTCCTACACAAAGTATCCTTTTTCCCTCTGCTTTTATCTCTCTAACTAAGAAGCTTGTGGGAAGTCGCTGCTACCTGCATTCTGGAAAGGAGTTTTCGGCTCAGCTTGTGTTCAGATGGGAAGGGCCGATGCCCTGGAATGCAACCACAAAATTCATTAATAGTAATGATGCCCCATATGCACGAATGCTTTTGTGTTTAGAAATCAGATCTGTACCCTGGACTCACTCAGTCCTCAGTCTGTCTTTGAATGGCTGGCACTGTCCTGTTTCTAGAAAATGGGGTGAGCGGTTGCCACCGATAAGTCGCTGGAGGAAGATCAGGCTTCTAGTTAAGGATTCAGGTTAATATGTAGCATCAGGATTTGACAAAACGCATCTTCCACTGTGCCTTCTCAGCCTAACCCAGTGACTTTCCCACGGACATTTTATTTTCATCTATTTTGATGTAGGTTTATGGAGAGATCCACATCTCATCTCCCCCATTATTCACTGGTGCCCCCCATGGTCTTGCTCGACCCTGCCCAACTGAGCCTTGGTCTCTAAACACCCTTGCCCATTCTCACAAGGCAGTTACAGGTCTACGAGAAGACATTGCCTTTGAGAACAAATCAGACATTCGTGTGTCCACAGGCATTCCTCTGGTGCCCCAGCCAGGATTTTCCTGTTCACTTGTACGAATTAAGGGGGAAATGCTCATATCACCTGCCCGGCCTTCATTTTAGGACATTTTTCAGCACACAGACCAGCACACACATACACAAGCCCCATTTTAGTCTTCTTGCTTCAAAAAATTCGAAGTGAACTGATAAGAATTTATACCCCCCCCCAAAAAAGTAAGAAGCTATAAGCAAAACCTTGGAAAATACAAAGTGGAAGGGGAATCTAGCACATAAATATTCAGACTGTGAAGCCCATACAATCATTTCTGTCGAACTGCAAGTTTAGTTCTGAGCTTCCTCTTAGCCAAACCAAAAATAGGAAATATGTTCATTACATTAATCACTTTCTGTCTAATGATGATGGCTATTTATTGTATGCATGCTCTAAGTGAGGGTCTGTTCTGAGCACTTCACATGACCCAACTCATTGGATCCTTAACAATAGCCTCTACAAGAGAGACACTCTTGGTGATGCTGTTGTACAAACGGGCAAACTGAGGCAGAGTGAGGACGACAGCAAGGTAGAGCTGATGGTACCCCAGTTCCTCTACATGGGTGCCAGAGATGAACCCTCATTTCTGAGCAAACGGCATAAAGAGAACAACAAAAATGTCGCTTCTTCAGGAAAAACAACACATTTTCTGGCATAGGAATTTGAAAAAAAAAAAAAAAGATTCTAACTTGCTTCTTTATGGAGAGCAAATGAAATCTCACAGCAATGTGTCCTCAGCAACATCTAGCCCATACCCCAGGCTCTGCACAGCCTTGGCTGAAAGCTGGGAACATTTTTGTGGTAATCCACTTTCCTTTGTGGCCAGTAGTTGACATACCTGGACATTTCAAGAAATGTTGGATTTGAAGGCTAAACGCAGAAACTCCAGAAACAAGTAGACTTTTTAAAATATCAAAAAATAGAAAAGTATCCCAATCTCTGACTTGGAATGCGTTGTTCAAAGCCTCTGGAAAGGCAGACGGAGCAAGCAGGACTCTCACAGGGAGAAGGATCTCCTTTCTCACCACCGGACTGTATGTGATTGACTCCCCTGACCAGGTCTGTGCTTCAGATTGGAAAGCTCGGCACCAAAACTGAGCGTTACACCTTACATGTCAAAGTCATAACATGGAGTCTACCACACTGCCCTAAAAGGAAGTGTTTGAGACAAATCAAATTTCAAAGCTACTCACCATCTGCTTTGGCTCAAAGTCAAGAATACTTAATTCTTGTGAGGTATGGCACCAACTTGCCTATCAATAAATGCTGAGAGTTGGATTGGCAACTCTAAACGCTATATGTGTAATCCAGACAGTGTGGCCCCACCCCAGATATTTTCAATAGGCATTTTCAAAGATAGATAGTTTTTTTCCCTGTGTTTGTGAGCATTTGGAATGAGACAGCGTCGCCTTTGGAAATGAAGACGCTGCTTCTTTTGTAATCAGATAGAATCTGTAACATACTTTTCCTGCAGAACCTCCTATACTCAACTCCTGGACCGCCATCTTTAACCAAATAAAAGCAAGCCATTGGCATCAGCACCATGTCCAGCATTAGTACCAGCTCCCCATCAGAAAAGACTTTTGTGGAGGACTTTCACCTAATGTGCAGGAAGGCAAGCAAGCCTATCCCCTGCTAAGAACAGCTCAGTTTCCTGCATCCGCTTAACTGAGCAGCTGCCTTCCTGATTAAGCACCGCAGATCTCAGTGGAGACTCTAACCCTGTTCTCAGTCTCTCCGTATTTGCATAGAGCCCTGACATTCTACAGCCCCCAAACCCATAACTACCAATATGTTTTATCATATTATACAGTAAATGACATAAGAAATATGATCACCTTAGTAGAAGAAGGAAAAATGCTTTCTCTGTGTTTAAAAAAATGTGGAAAATGCTGTAACAAAAACTTACATATTCAACAAAGAAATAATAAATGCCCACTTGGGCTCTAATGATTTTAACTAAAGATAGAATTTTACAGATAAATCGAATTACTGTTGTACTTGAAGTAAGTCCCCCGTATTTAATACCTTCACTCCCCAGAACCAAGTTCTATTACAGATTTGATGTATATCTCTCCAGCTCACATGTCCGACTTCTCCACAAGTTTTTCTGTCATCAAAAACATAGTCATGCTTTGCTTGTCTGTAGATTTTGAACATATGGAATCATGTTGCATTCCTCACTCTGCTATTATAAAAAGTACTTCTACTTTATTCCTAATTAGTTGTGAATTGTGAGTTGAAGCACTGCTGGGTTTTAGATATTAATTATTATGTAATAAACATCCTAAACTTTATTTTTTAATCTAGTAGATTATAGACTTTCTTGGATTTTTATGTAGAAAATAATTTTATCTTCAAACTATTTTTTTTTTTTTTGCCTCTTATGATAGCTCCTATTTGTTTTTCTTGCTCAATTGCATTGGGTAAGGTTATTGAATAGTAGTTATGATATCAGGATCTTTCTCTAGCTTCTGATTTAAACAAGAATACTTTTAAGGTTCTGCCAATATATGTAAGTTTTGACACGTATTTTGAGTAGTTGTACTTTATCAGATTAAGAAGATTTCCTTGGGGCACCTGAGTGGTTCAGTTGGTTTAGTGTCCAACTCTTGGTTTCCACTGAGGTCATGGTCTCATGGTTTGTGAGTTCAAGTCTCAGATTGGGTTTTGCACTGACTGCACAGAGCCTGCTTGCTCTTCTCTCTCTCCTTCTGTCTTTCTCTCTCTCTTTTTCTCTCTCTCTCCCCCTCAACCTGCTCTTACTTTCTCTACACAAACAAACAAACAAACTTTAAAAAAATTTAAGAAGACTTTCTTCTACACCTAGATTGCTATCAGTGCTCCTTTAAATAAATTAGTTTTCTCCCAAATGTTTTTCCTTCTTCTACTAAGGTGATCATATTTCTTATATCATTTACTGTATAATATGATAAAACATATTGGTAGTTATTCTTATGTTGAATGATTACTATATTCCTAGGATAAAGATTTAGTTAAAAACTATGTGTACCTACTTCTACTTGTTGTAGTTTGGGCTACTATAACAAAAAATACCATAGACTGGGTGGCTTCAACAGCCAGCATTTTTTCCCTTACAGTTTTGGAGGTTGGGAAGTCCAAGATCAAGGCACTTGCAAAACTGGTGTCTGGTAAGGGTCCACTTCCTGCAGATGGCCATCTTCCTACATGGTGGAAATGAGGAGAGAGAGAAAGAACGAGAGAGAGAGAGAGAGAAGAAGAAGAAAGGAAGGTCCCTTGTCCGTATTTATTTTTTAAATAAGGGAATTAACCCATTCATGAGGGCTCCATGTCATAACCTAGTTGCTTCCTAAAGGCCCTACCTCCAAATACCATTACACCGGGGATGAGTCTTCAATGTATGAGTATTTGGGGCCACAAATATTCAGCCCATAGCACTGCTGGATCATACTTGCTAGGATTTCACATAGCATCTTCCTGTCTAAGTTTTATTCAATAATTCACTTATTCATTAATCCATTACTTAGCATCCAACTGAATAACCAAAACTGTGGATATAGAGGTGAATAAGAGAGATGTTGTCCATTGAGTTACATTCTAGCATAGACATAGATATATAAAGAGAAAAATATAAAATAATGAGACACATGTTGCAAGAATAATGTACAAAAGGATATATATAATCTTTATATCTACAATCTACATATATATATGTATATGTACATACGTATACACATGTTCTCTGTATACATATACATAATCATAAATAGATGAGCACCTGGATGGCTCAGTGGGTTGAGCATCTGACTCTTGATTTCAACTCAGGTAATGATCCCAGGGTTATGGGATCAAGCCCCACATTAAGTTCTGCACTGAGAGTGGAGCCTGTTTAAGATTCTCTCTCTCCCCTCTGTCCCTCTCCATCACTCATGCTCTTTCTCTCTAAAAAAAAAAAAAAAAGATAGATGGATGGATAGATGAGGAATTTCATATTTCCCTCTATTTTTCTCAAAAACTAAATATTGGAACACATTGTAGGGTTCTTCCCTAAGTACTTTTTCTATTTACTAGCTTTTGTTACATCCCTTACAGATATGATCTCACATATTCCTTGGGTTTTAAGTCCCAGAGCTTGACTTGCTGACTCCAGTTAATATTTTCTGTTTTTATACTCCTAAAGTCAATGGGCTCCTTGATATTTCAAGGATCTCAAAATGTAACTATCTAAAATAGAATCCACGACCCCACACTCCCATCTCAATTCTGCTTCCAATGGCTTTCCCTGTCCTAGTAGATGACTTTGCCATTCAACTAGTTACGTAGGGTAGAAACCTAAGGATTATATTTGTTTCCAGCTTTTTCTCAGATCTAAGATATCGGAACCATCAAGTCCTGTAGACTTGTCTACAGTTTGTCGCTTTTTCTCGGACCCTGCTGAAGCTGACAACCTTAGCAAAATATTCCCGTTATAATCAGAAGGTGGATAAGATACCCTCTATCTCACAAATTATATCACATCATTGTAAATTTCTCAGCAAGCAATACACATTAAATTAAAGTAAGAAATATTACTTTTAGAACTCCAAAAGGCACAATTATTATTATTATTATTATTTTTTTTTTTTGCAGAGGAACTTATCCAGAAAAACCTAGGGAAGAAACTTAAAAAACCAATTTTAAATATTGTGAAATTAAAGTAAATGGAAAATGCATAGAGGAATCGTGTCTTTCATCAAAACCACTTGGAAAGTGTGATGAAAAACTGTAAAAGATACCTTCATAAGATGAAAAAAAATCATAACATTTAGAAATAAACCATCTAGATTATGGATATGATATTCTGATCCCTTATACATGGTAGATTTCAATAAATATGTATCCAACTAAAAGGATAAGTAAAGGAATAAATAAATGAGTTTATTATTATAAAACAGTTTCACCCTCATGCTAGGCCAGGAAGGATTTTAAGAACATTTTTCATACCTTTATATACATAATATGTTACCATACAGAGTTGGATCTTTTGGTTATTTCAATTTTATATATTATTCTGTAGCACTGTAATGAATATGTGCGCCCAGATATTATTTGGTATTTCCTAGTCTGTTATTAGAGTCGATTGCTGGTCCCCAAAATTACTGGTTCAGAAAGGGGAGCACTATTTTGAGGACCCTTGATACACAGAGTCAGGCTGCCCCAGTCTCACTCCCCGTGCTGAACACGCTGACCTTCCTTGTCCCGTGAGTGCTCATTGATGGCTGTTATGAGGAGGTTCATCAGCAAATGACTAGAAGCAGACAGAAGACAAGCAACAGCGTTGGCCAAAATGACCCCTTTGGGGGTCTTTCTCTGGACCATTTCAGGCATGGGCTATGCCTCCCAGCAGGGAAAACCCCAAGAACCCTTACCAGAGGGAGTCAGAGAACATCAACAGCTCAGGCAGAAGTGCGTGAACTTGCTGGCAGTTTGTGGACTGGACAACGGGCTCTTAAGTGCACCTGTGGACCTTCCTTTATGAAGAAAATGTAAATATAAACCCTTCCTTGTTTTTTTCCTAATTGATTACAATCTGATTCATCAAAAACAGGCCGGTGAGTAACCATCTCAATAATTTTCCATTCTGGCAATTTAGAATCACTTTGGAGCATAAAAGAATGCCCAGGTCCCACCTGAGGCCAATTAAATCAGAATCGCTGGAGGCAGGAGCTGGACAGACTGTGGTTTTGAAAGTTCTCCAGCGATTTAAGTATGTAGCCAGGGTAGACTGTGCCCATGTCCTGCCGCAGATTGTTAACTGGGCCCCAAAGCATGCATTCACTGAATGCCTTGTTCACTCGGGGCTGGCCTTGGCTGCCAAGGAAGGCTGCATGGTGGTGGTGTCACTTGACTTAGATCTTGAAAGACATTTCAGTTGGACTGGAGATGGGATGTGATACATAACAGGCAAAAAGAATGGCAGAAACAGAAGTAGGTCAGAGAGAGAAGAGCAGATGTTGCTCCAGGCAGGAGGGCTGGAAAAGGGAAGACTTCAAACTAAGTGAACTGAGAAAAAAATGAGAAAAGTCAGTGTGGGGCACAACTTCACTTGAAACGGTGGAGTTTTCAAACTGGCGGCCCATGGCCCCCATCAGACCGATAAACATGTTTGTTTATCTCGTGCGATCATTTTTCATTATCTCGGCGATCATTTTTCATTTGAGGCAGCATCTAAAAATCGGGAGTTTTCACATAAAAACGTAAGATCTGTCACCACCAAGCCAGAGCCACATGCTTTACATGGACAAGCATTCTTGGATGTCCTCCCTGCCCTGAAATGCTCCCATGCACTTACATCACCTACTTGCACCTGGAAGTGACTGCCGCCTCTCTCTTCCATGGTCAACATAGCCCCTGTCTAGAGAGGAGGTGTGATGAAGGAAAGGAAGAACTGAACTGCAGTGTCCCACCCAAGTGACCTTGGGCAAGTTGCCTCGCCTTCTAGTTTTCAGTAGGGTGATCTGGACAAGGAGGACATGGAGGTCCACAGTGCCCCAGGCCCTGTAAACACTGAGAGTCTTTGATTCCACCTGGGGTGGATCGATCCCACCAGCAGCTTGCATGCATGCAGTAGGGAAGGCCAGCCCCGAATGGCAGGGGACCCAGAAGTCAGGGGCCACAGAGAGCAATAGGCCCTTAGACTTTAGTCCTTTACCATGAAAAAAAAGGCTTTGGGTCAATGGTCAGCCATGTAAACTTCTCCTTTCCTCTCTACTGGGGCTGAAAGAGCTCTTGACTTCCCCCAACCACACCGCACAAAGATATCAACCATCGCCTAAGGATCCAGTAGTCAAAGGGACAGGGCTGTGGAGTTTAAGTGTCCCGCATATTCTGAAATGAACCCATGTGTCACATCCACCTGGGCCGATGACACCCTCCCTTAACCCCATAGGACTTTGAGTCTGGGGCTGTCATGAGATCAGCAGAGCAGGGATGGGACTGGTGGCTTCCGGGAAAGAGCCTATAGAATTGCAATGATGTGTGATTTAGTAAATGAAAGCAGCAGAGAAATACTCAGTAAGATTAAATGCCAAAAGTTCCCTAAAAATAAATATAGTCAGTGATGAGCACCAACCAAAGTTCGTTGTGAAGGTATAAAAAAAGAATGGATAGCCCAGCCCTTAACTTCATCAGGAAGAAAGATCACGATGGAGAAGTTTTGCCAGCTGAGAGAAAGCTTCATTATCATTGTTCATGCCATGTTCTCAAATAATTAGAGAGCACCAGAAACACCTATTGGGCTACTTAAAACCAGATTGCTAGTCCCCGTGTCATGAGTTTTTGACTCAGTACAATTGGGGTGGGGTCCCAGAATTTGCATTTGATGCCGATTGTCCAAGAATTACACTCTGAGATCCTGCTTTATACAACGTTTAGTTCAAAACAAAATAAAACTCTGCACAGCAAGGAACCTAGTGGATTCCAGCCCACAGCGAACTTCCAGTTATGCTATATCTCCTCGGTATCTTTCTCTTTCTGGCCATAGCTGTTTGAAGTGACAAATATGGCTATCATAAGGGATCCTGAAGTTCAGAAGAAGATAGAGCCATCTTTAGCTTATGCTTACGTTGTTCTCTTCACCTGCAAGCCCAAACCTATCTGAGTATCTCAATAAAAGGTACTTTTTCAAGGGAAGACTTCTCTTTCAAAATGCTTCCTCTTTCACAGCAAGAATTCCCAATCCTCCAGTGCAAAGAATCTTACCCTCCATGAACTACCATCGCATGCACCTTCACTTCTCATTGTGTCCATGTTTTCTTTCTTGGATTATTGGTGTGTGCGTACACACATTATATGCATCGTATCTCCCACCTTCCATACCCTAGAAGATGCTGGGTAATTAAGTCTTGGATAGTGACTAGGCATATCTTTTTTTTTTTTTTTTTTTTTTACAAAAGCCCCCAAGAATCATGATTTAGGTGCCTACAAAAAAAAGCTATTAAACTATTCTTGGATATTGACATTACACACTCAGAAACACATACAGACACATATGCACATGCATCTATATAAATGAAAAAAATAGATTTTCCTAAAGGACCACATCCCAGTAGACGATTTGAGGGAAATGTAGTTGGAAGCTCAAAGTACAAAGGTGTTTTTAGAGAAATGTGGATCTCAAAATGGAGGAGGCTTTCTCCTCTGCCACGGCTATGTGACTCTATGGCTCCTATATATCTTTGTATACCTACATGAGGCTTGAGGCTTGGGTGCATGTGTGTAAGTGTGTGTGTGTGTGTGTGTGTGTGTGTGTGTGTGAACCCTGTTTCTCTCTTTGGCTCTAAGTTCTGTTTTGTATTATGTTCGCCTGCATTAAGTCTGTTTGCTGTGATTCTTACAGATGGCATGAAAGGGTATTATTGAAATGACGTTTCTAACAGTCTGGACATCTTCCAACACATAGAATCATAGAACCAAATTCTTTCATCTAATTAAGTTTGAAGATAATTTAGCTGATTGATAGTTGGGGGTAGGAAGAACTGGTCTAGACCAGGGAGCCAAAAATGGCCCATGCTGTAAGTAATCTCACCTCCTGCCACTTTCAGAACTTTCCATAAATTAATTCTGCTAATGTATTTCCCCAAATGTGCCAAACTATCTGCAGCAGAAATCATAGTGGGAAATTTGATCCATCACCTCTCTGATGCTTGTCAGTTAAACTCAATTCTGTACAACCGCTGTAATCTCATTTTCTCTTTTCATGTCTTTATGAGTAAACAATATGCAAACTTCAGGGGCATAAATTAACAATGAAATGTTTTTATTAGCAGTTCTCATTTCACATTCTATTAATGCTTCAATTAACTAATTCAAAGCCATACAACCCATTTAATAAATAATCCATTATTAGGATCACCTGCAGATGATTACGAGCCATTCACTTCTTACTCTAGTTTGCAAATCAAGACTATTGATCGCAAGGGAATAGAATAGAAATGGATGGATACCGATCAGGTTGATTGCTGGTCAAACCACTCAAAGTTTGTGCCAAATTGAGATATGTCTGCAATAGCACCTTGAGAACACAGAAAAAAAAACACATTAATTACAAGGCACTTTGTCCCTAGTGAGGAGCCCCCTCTGGATAGATTTACTTCCCATTCACTGGTGACACCAGTCCTTTACATATAATATGCACTTACTATGTGTTTATAGGAATGAATATAAAACCTACATTGCTCTTAAACTTCCACTTAGTGTTCTATGAAAGTGAAAATGATGTAACCTTAAGCATAATCACAGAGAATTTGAATTCTGACATTATTTTGTTTGTTTGTTTAATTATTTAGCCAGTTGATTATCGGGTTAATCTTTTTGTGCTATTAAATGCTTTGAATAGAAGAAAGTCCAAACATGTCTGTCTTTTCAAACCAGAGAAATCTTACATTATCTTAGATTATCCAGATAGTGCCATATTTGCTAAATTCAAAAGGAATTCTCAAGCAAGACAAGGAATCTCACTAGTGTTGTCAAGACTCAGTTATGTTACAGAATACGTTCCTTCCCAAAAATATAGCTGACAGCATTTTTTTAGGCAAATCTTTCATCTCTGCACCAAAGCCACCCAATTTTCATTATCTAGTATTTTAAGAGCAATTATATTTCAATATGATTCCAAAATTATTCTCAAAGCCGAAGTAAATGTTGGCTGCCTTAGCCATTTGATTTCTTTATAGAGTTATTTAACTAATAGCTGTAAAGCCACAAACAAAACCTAGGGAAAAAGGACGAAAAAATGCTACAAAGCTCTGCTCTTCCTTAGTAGTTTTAATCGCTCGAACCCAACCATGTTAAAACTATGAGCTGCACATAGAAACGCAATGAAATATTTCACCGAAGCTTTGTTTCTCTTAGAACTTCTACTTCTGTTTTCTTTTTCTTTTATTTTTTAAGCAATTAATTCTGCAACTAACATTGTGATGTATGTCATTCAAACGGCAGAAGCTTATTGGGGAGTTAAAAGGATAAAATCAAGTAGTCATTCTACTAATCCCTTTACAAGGAAACAGCTTTCTGCATAAAAAGTGGAACTTATGTGGCCATTAGCAGATGCTACATCAAGCGACCAAAAATATACACATTTAAATTCTTAAGCACAATCTATGAACACTACACAGATGGTTTCCAAGAAACTGTACCTAAATTGATTACGATAAAAATGATCTGCTGCAATTGTTTCTGTCAAAAGGGAGAACAGAATTTGTCCCAATGTGTCGCTCTGCCCACTCATGCAGAGAACCCAGCTGCTGGGACAGATGTTGCTCTAAGCACTTTATTTTAGGGTCATTAAAATGGTTACAGGGGTTAGTCATTCACTGTTTTATAAATTGTGCTTACTAGCTGAGCTCAACAGATGCTGGAAAACTTCTTTGTAGTTGATCAGAAACAAAGTTTCATGTCAGATCCCATCTACCTCGTGTTTAGATGCAAAAATTAGGGACAAATGGGAGTGGATAGTCAAACAAAGACATGCATGCAGATTCTGGCACATTTGATCTAGGAAGGCATCTTTACATGCCTATGTTAATAACGCGAAGACTCGCCTCTAGCTTCCTCTGGCTGGAAATGCGAAGCTTTCTAGAAGGCTTGCATGCGTTCGTGTTACTTAAGAAGTTTGGGGGGGTCTCATATTAATATCGTATAAATGCTTTTTAAAATGGGCTCGGGGCTGTGTCATTGTCCTCAGCATGGTGTCCCACAAAAATCTGTCAAATACTCATACAGACCTTCCTTCTACTCCTGCAAACCCTCTTCTTTAAAAGATTGTTCCTAAGTCTTTCTGGGAATGTTGTTTTGGCTTCTCCATCAGACACGACGGTATCCACATCAACTCTGACTTTATATCTTGATGTATTGAGATGTCACCTGGTAGATCAACAAAAACCCAGGAATATCAACGGAACCCACATGAGATGATGGGCATGGGTGTTGTCCTGGCAAGGCGGCTGTCATACTTAACTCCAGGCGATCCATGTTGATGGTGGTTTAAACTATTACCGCTATTGCCCTTGAGGAAACTAGGTTGCAGAACTGATAAACAACACTGACCAAACTAACAGTGACCAAAGGGTAACACCAAGTCCCATTATGTAGAAAATTCAGAAATTCTGAGAGGACACCTTGCTCGAGAGCAAAGTAGAGAGAGAAGAGAGAAGAGGAAGGAAGGGGAGACAGTGCCAAGCTGGGCACCATGATAGAGGGGAGCATGGTCTAGAGTGTACAGAGCTGGACAGATTGTGAGTTTAATCTGACTTTCCAGGAAGGACAGATGGGCAGGGGCTTTAGCTACTTCAAGAGAGTCCAGGCTCAGCCTAAAGTTAACAACAAGAATTGAATGTGGAGAAATAAGAATTCTAGCTTTGGAGTGAAGGCGGGTCAGCGATTTGTGGAGTCCCCAGCTTGTAGGAGTCATTTGAGAGCTTGCGTCGATAAGAAAAAGAATACAACTATTCAGAGATGGTTCCCATCCGCCAAGTCTGTGTTTGGGTGTGAATGTGTCAGGGAAGCAGAAGGGAGAATAACGTAACTGTAGGCACTTCCCAGAACAGGCATTTCATGATCATACAGCTTGAGGCATGGATTTGAACCTTGTTGGGCAGCTGGTCCGGCTTCCTAATTCTTTTAGGAAAAGAAATCCAAGTACAGAGAGGTCAAATCCAATTGTTGATGACCTCTTCAGTCTTGAGATTGCATCCCACCCCCCAAAAATGTATTTTACTGGAATGAGGTTGTCACTGTCCAGGAGATTTTTCTTAGCCTTGCACTTGATCTCAACTAGGCTTTACTGCTATCTGTCTTGTCCACATTTCTCAGCCACATATTTACTTTTTTAAAGTTTTATATAAATTCCAGTTGGTTAACATGTAATACACTATTAGTTTCAGGTGTACAATGTAAAGATTCATCACTTCTATACATCACCTGATGCTCATCACAAGTGCTCTCCTTAATCTCAGTCACCTGTGTCACCCACCCTGACCCAGACCCACCTCCCCTCTGGTAACCATTGGTGTGTTCTCTATTGTTAAGAGGCTGTTTATTGGTTTGCTTCTCTCTCTCTCTGCTCATTTGTTTTGCTTTTTAAGTTCCAAATATGATATTAGTCTTTCTCTGACTTATTTAGCTTAACATAATATTCTCTAACTCCATCCATGTCATTGCAAATGGTAAGATAGATTTCATTCTTTTTTATGGCTGAGCAATATTCCAGTGTGGGGTGTGTGTGTGTGTGTGTGTGTGTGTGTGTGTGTACACCACTTTTTTATCCATTCATTAGTTGATAGATGCTTGAGCTGTTTCCATATTCACACTCTGTGGACCATTTATTATAAACAATACATACAAGAGTTGGTAAGACACATAGCTGATGTTTTCCTTCTATGTATCTACTTTCTATCCCCATATAAAGATTCACATTTTCCCATTTTGTATGGGAAAAAAATTCCAACACTACAGTATCAATAATACCTTTGCTATTGGGACATTGGGGAGACTGTTTTGTTATTCACTTGTTTTAAGGGATTGCTTCTGTGCATTAAAATCCTGTTGAATCACACACTCTTCACACAATTGATTCGGTTCTTCACAGTTTATACTACACCTTCATATATGTTAAATCGCCATGCTTGCATTATATTTTTAAAATAAATTTGGAGGTGGAATATGTGAAAACCCTTGATAATAGTATTTTAAGAAAAATATCCTTTAAATAATTTCCTCTCTCTGGTATTATTTGGGCATGCAGGACTGCATTTAGACTCTTCCATTTTGAGTTTCTTTATACAATAAGGAAGCTGGATTCACTAAGAAGCAGTTCAGTCTTGCATTGAGTGGTTATTATTATGGTCTTTAGAAGATGGAACTTTCCTAAGATTAAATATGCCAAGTAAACTTTTGGACAGGGGACATACACTGAGCTGTTTTTCCAATATTTACAAAGCAACATAAAGAAGTTATGGAAATAAAGCCATTAGTGAGATTAGAATCTGTGACCAATATCGTGCTATAGAGGTCTTAGCTCGCATTCGTAAATGCTTTAGAACTGACCATTCTACCCCTGAGCACCAGCTTAACTTGGCCCTTAACATTGCATATGGGATGTATGCATGTCCCATTACTGAATGCCAAGTCCTGTAAAGACAGTGACTGAACTTTACTTCTCTCTGTAACTGCTATGGATGCAATAAGCACAGTTTGTCTTACCCAGTAGGTGCTCAATCAACAATGAGTGAATGGTAATCAAAAGAGATAATTGCAGCTTTTACTTGGGAGGAAACCATAGGGCCATGATGGAGAAGATCACACTAACAAATTGACATATAGAGATAACATATGGCAGTGATGTTTAGCTTAAGTGTGTGACCCCTATTCCAGGAAATATGGTGGTATAAGGGCATGTGTTCAGACTGTTGATGGCCTGAAACTGTGTAAAACAAACCTAAAATGCATGCAGTCCAATTTATTAGGCAGTGGGATACACATGGCATTTCTAAAATACAAGTTTTCAAGAACATTTAGACTCTTCCACATTGAATTTCAGAAACAGTGGCCTGTTATCAAAAAGTGGGTGAACAAAAGAAATATTTGAGGTGTATACCCTTAATTGTAATCATACCCTTTCTCACCGGGAAGGGTGCACTCTCTCAACTTAGTGATGTCGAGACATAATGCAGTTACTATTTAGAAGAAATTATTTTAAAAATCCTAATTTAATCCTTTTAATTGATTTGGCTTTTATGTGGAAAACTGATTGGAATAGATTGAGAATGGCCTCAGTAAGATCAGCTGGGAAGCTGTTGTAAGTAAAAGATGTTGATGATTTGGACCAGGCTTGTGGCAATGGATATTGGAAAGATTTGGAGATTCAACTACTAGAATTTGATGAAGGATCAGATGTGGCATGAGGAGGAGGGGAAGACATTGTTGACCCCTTGGCCTGAGGAACTGAATGCATGGAGATACTGTTTCTTCAGATCGAGAGAGACAGAGGGGAGGTTATGAGGAAGAAGATCAAGAATTCAATTCTGTTCATGTTAATTTTGAAATGTCTATGTGGCCTGTCCAAGTGCATAAGCCCATGAAGAAGCTGTGGTTCTGGAATTCAGATGATAATTCCTAGCTGGAGATAGACATTTGGGAGATTTCAGCTTATAAATAATATTTTTAAAACAAAATATACTCCTTTGAATTTGCCAGATGGTAAAAACTTGAAACTTGAAAGTATACAACAAAAGATAAACAAAGGCAATAGCAAGTAACAGAGCAAAATAAGAACAAAGAAAATGTAACGTTGGAAGACCAAGCAAATAACTTGCAAGAATAAATGTAAATAACAAAAAATAAACTACTGGAAGAAAAGAGACTTTACATTGGGTAAAAAAACTAAGACCCTGAATTAAGAGGGATAATCCTTCAATAAAATGGCCTAGAAAATCTGAAGGTAAAGGACGAGCACAGGCTGACCTGGCAAATTCAAGCACACAGGGAGCAAGGAACAGAAGTGAACACTACTGAGGTTCAGCCTGAGACGCAGCAAAGGTCATGTGCCCAGAGGACATGATAGAGTTGGGGTGTGTGGGAAGGCTGCTCCAAGACATAGCCTGAAGACAGAAGAGCCATTCGTCACATGGGACTTGTGAGCTGCCCC
This sequence comes from Crocuta crocuta, assembly GCF_008692635.1. Lineage (NCBI taxonomy): Eukaryota > Metazoa > Chordata > Mammalia > Carnivora > Hyaenidae > Crocuta > Crocuta crocuta. The sequence continues at coordinate 3,925,088 of NW_027551571.1, read as the reverse complement.
CAAGAGTTTGCAATGGGGTCGTAATTGAATGACCATGGGTAGTTTGCCCCTGTGTTCAAGGGGGAGATCAAGGGAAAGGAGTGTAAACCTTCAGATGATATCGCTCCAACTTTGGCATTGCACTAAGATTCCTCCTTCCCTCCATGTCATCAGTCTGCACAATCTGAATGAGCTTTAAAAAAGATGAAATTCTATAACCTCATGGTTCTGGTGAGACTCTTCTGCTAGTAGGACTCTAAGCCTAACTTGTCAACCCAGCCTCCATCTGATGGGTCTGCTGATTTTGCTCACTCTGTGCAATTTTTTCATATTGCCTTCACTCTACACAAACTAGTCTTGCATGTTCTTAAAAGATCTTCATTGCTGCAATGCTGTTACACAGGTTTCCATCTTTCTGGAAGACCATCTCCCCTCCAGTTTAAGAAATGTTCATGCCATCCTCAGATATCAGGTGAAAGAGGGCATTGGGGAAACCTTTCCTGACTCCAGCCAACATTTCTCATCCCTACCTGTGCTTCGCCTTAAACCACATAGTAATTTATAATCATGTATTTGTAATAGTGTCACATTGTCTAGTAATGCTTAAAGTATCTGATCATCTTCCCTAAACTACACACCTCATGAGGGTACCATTTTACTTAGATTTTTATTCCACGTGTAGTTCAGAGCCATCCACAGAAACAAAACTGTTTGCTCTGCACTAAATCAGTGACTGTGATGGTAGATGTATGGTGCTACATGGGGAGATGGAAAGTTGATGGATGAATATGTATTGGGTGGATTAATTAGCCCTGGAACATTCTTTCTGGCCAATGTGATAGTTGCTAGAAATAAGAGAGAGAGAGAGAGAGAGAGAGAGAGAGAGAGGTGAGCAGGAATGAGTACTTAACTAATTCTCCCTTTGACTCATTTCTATGGGTTAGTATCTGTGCATTTGTTTCCATACTTAGGTGATAAGAGCTAAGCGCAGAGATCTCACTTGTTTCAAAAAGGGGTGCTGTATTGTTTTTTCCATCAGAGAAACAGAAAAAGAACCAGAAGTACTTATATCTAAAAGTAGTGATGCATGTTTAGCCTCATCCTTCCCAGTCTCTTTACGATGTAATCCACGTAAACACAGAAGATGTTCAAATGACCTTTCATCCCTGCATTGTGGCCAGAATCCCCAAAATCAGTTACCAGGGCCACGGGCAGTTTCAGTTCTACTCACCTGCCACTTCCTGTTTTCCTCCCCCTTCATCCTTAGGACGCCTGACTGATGCGCGGGCTGGCTCTGTTGGAGTAAATTTGCTGTCCGTCTCATAAGCTGATGGAAGGAAGGTTCCTCGGTCTTCCTTGATGATGGGGATGATGGTCTTTTGAAGATCAGTGAAGTGATTTTGAAGATCAGGCAGTTTTGGAAAAAAATAAACCATACAGATGTAATAGATTAGAAAAAAAATTTAATCTCTTTATTCCTGGGATACTATCTAGATTAATAACTTATTGTTCACCTTCTATTTCAAGTTGGGGACAAAAAACAACAGATGAACAGGCNTCCCCTCCAGTCCCCTTCCCTCCCTTCCCCTTCCCTGCCCTTTTTTCTTTTCTTCCCCCACCTTTGTCCCTTCCCTGCTCCTCCTCCCTCAGTCCCTTCCTTCCTCTTTCTCTTCCCACTTCCATCTTGTCTTTATTTTTTGAAATCTGTCTGCAGAGCCTGCTTGGGATTCTTGCTCTCTCCTTCTCTGTCTCTGTCTCAGCCCCACCCCCACCCCCACTTGTGCTCTCTCTTTTTCTCTCGAAATAAATTAACTAATTAATTAAAAAAAGAAATCTGTCTGGGCAGTCTAAGATACAATGAGAGCAGGAAAATCATTTCAAATCTAGTTTATGAAGCCTGTGAAAATCCAACTGAGTGGTTGTTGCCAGAAAATGAGGTGGGCTTTGTTTCAGAATCATACCTATTGAGAGAAAATGCTTGAAGCAGATTTTTTTTTTGTTTATGAGACAAAAACAGACAATAAGAACCCCAAAGACTAAAGTTACAAATTCACTGAAATAAGGGCAAACATTTTTCTCATAATCTAGTTGGGTCACATATCATTTTATATAAATTGGTTTTGTTATGGGCCTGCCTATTATGTTTCTTATAAAATTAATTATGTATTTCTTTTTTTAAATTTTTTAATGTTTATTTTTGAGAGAGAGAGAAAGAGAGAGACTCAGAGACTGTGAGTAGAGGAGGGGCAGAGAGAGAGGGAGACACAGAATCCAAAGCAGGTTCCAGGCTCCGAGCTGTCAGCACAGAGCCTGACACGGGGCTTGAACTCACAAACTGTGAGATCATGACCTGTGCCAAAGTTGGCACTTAATTGACTCAGCCACTCAGGTGCCCTAATTGTGTATTTTTTAAAGATAGAAAATGTATTTTCTTTTATATTTTAGTATAGGGCTGATCATAGAATTGTTGCCAAGGTATTTTTAAATTGAGTATTATAATAAAATATTTAGCTAGAGTGTCTAAAATCATGTTTTCTGTCTCAGTCACTGCCTTGTAAGGTCTAGCGCCTGGACACCCCTCTGATGCACAGAATGCGAGAAAATGGTCCCTTGATATAATTTCTTTGTTCAGGGATATAAAGTGCTATGAACTACTTGTTGGCAAAGAGGCTTCTCTTTTCTGGCACATACACCATAGACAAAACTAGACATACAAAAGTGTCCTGCGACAAGATCATAGACTTTTATTTATTTATTTTTTAAATGTTTTATTTATTTCTAGGAGAGAGAGAGAGAGACAGCGTGAGCAGGGGAGGGTCAGAGAGAGAGGGAGATACAGACTGAAACAGGCTCCAGGCTCCGAGCTGGCAGTCAGCACAGACCCCGACGCGGGGCTCGAACCCACGAACCGCGAGATCATGACCTGAGCGAAAGTCGGACGCTTAACCGACTAAGCCACCCAGGCGCCCCAAGATCATAGACTTTTAAAGTAATAAGGATGCAGGGCGCCTGGGTGGCTCAGCCAATTAAGTGTCGTGCTTTTGGTTTCGGTTCAGGTTATGATCTCACTGTTCGTGGTTTTGAGCCCCACATCCGGCTCCGCGCTGACAGCATGGGGCCTGCTTGGGATTCTCTCTCTCCCTCTCTCTCTGCCCCTCTTCTGTTCTCTCTGTCTCTCAAAATAAATAAACTTAAAAACATTTTTTTAAAGAAGTAATAAGGATGGTATTGAATTCTCCAGAATCTAGTCACATATTTTTTTCTGTTGTTTTGTTTTTTAATGTTTATTTATTTATGTTGAGAGAGAGCAAGAGAGCGAGAACCTCAAGCAGTTTCCACGCTGTCAGCACACAGCCTGATGCAGGTCTCAGTCACCCAGTTTGTGAGATCATGACCTGAGCTGAAATTAAGAATTGGTTGCTCAGCCGATTGAGCCACCCAGGTGCCCCTCCTTCTGTTATTTTAAGATATAATCATGGAGAAAATATTGTTTGTAAAAAGTTTTAATAAAGTACTATATAAGTGTACATGTATTAAATATTAAAGCAAGCACAAAGAAAGAACAGAAACAATACCATATTCATAGTTTAAAATAGATTTAATTTTTTTCTAATTGCAAATAATACCTCATAAAACCTTTAAGAGATACAGAAAGTAATTTGGAAAACAAAATATACCAAAACCCATCACCAGATGCTCTCCACTGTTAATATGATTCTTTGTTTTTTTCTAGTCTCATGAACGGTATGTCAGGAAGCCCATTAGCATAAGACTCGAATGGAACAGCCCATTTCTCTGATCCCTGAAGATCCTAGGGATTGACAACTTGAGACAGATGGCCTGTTGTAAAGGCTCCAGTTCAAGGCCAGAACCTCTATGTGGGTAAAAATCCTCCTTGCCAGGACTTTGTCTGTGCTTTCCCATGGTGTGCCCTAAAAGTCTTTCCACTGGAAAAAATTTTGGTAGCAGGTACCCGGGGTTGTGGGTGGAGGACAGATCTGGTCCTGGCGTACCTCGAAGTGAGGCCCCAGGGTAGACCGGGATGGGAGAGTGGTCTTCTGCTGGGCTGCATGCTGCCTGGCTCTGGTAGGCATGGCTCAGGGCGGTACGGCTTCTGTTTCTTTGGCACAAATACATGCTAGTGTTGCTTTCTGCCACAGCGTTTCTTTCCCCATTAATCACAGAAGATCTAAGAAGGCTTCCTTGCTTTCTAATTTATTTTAAAATTTTTAATGTTTTATTTATTTTTGAGAGAGAGAGAGAGAGAGCATGAGCAGGGGAGGGTCAGAGAGAGGGAGATACAGAATCTGAAGCAGGTTCCAGGCTCTGAGCTGTCAGCACAGAGCCCGACGCGAGGCTCAAACCCATGAACCCTGAGATCATGACCTGAGCCGAAGTCTGACACTTAACTGACTGAGCCATCCAGGCACCCCATCTAATTTTTTTTAACGTGATGCCTGATCTATAAGAAGCACCCACGTCACGAGATATCTACATGACAGAGTGAAATCAGAAAGACTTATGGCTTTTCATTACTTATGTAATTCCCTCTTCATAAAATATGAATCTAGGAATGTTCTGTATATCAATATGTAATATTATAAGAAAGCATCTAACATCTTTTAAAGAAAATGTATTAAGAATTTGGGGGAATTGACATCCATCCCCAGACTTTCTGATGGGATGCTTGAGGTAGGCAGATGCTGCAATAATAACCCAGAAACAAATCTGTGTTCTATGTTTCATGGAGGTGATACACGTGTGTCACCTACTGAGAGCTCAGCCATAGGAAGCAGAAAGTAACTTCCTGCAGAAACGTACCCTGCAATACAGAGAAGTCACCAGGCAACACTGTATCTGCATACTTTTGTATTTGGTGTTTGCTATGCTCAGAATGCTTTTCTCCTCCGTTATCCATTTGGCTAATTCCTACACTATTCACATTCCCTTCTAGAAAGGCATCCTTGACCTCAGCAGCGCCAGTTGCCAGTTGGTACTGACCTTCCCAACTTACATACTTCTCTAGATTCTGGTGGTCCAAACATAGTTTCTAATAGATTCTTAGTTCTTTTTCATGCCATCATAATATAATAAATCAATTCATTGAAATGAAGAATTAAATAGTGAAATTCACTCAGACATTGATATCAAAAGAAGTGAGATCAGTGTAACCCTTGAATACATTATCCAATTTAGATTGATTTTTGCATATGGTTCAAGGTAGGGGTGAACTTTCTTTTCTTCCCCATAACAATACTTAGTGGTTTCAGCGCCGTTTGTTAAAATACAAATTATTGTACAAATAATATATTCATTCTACAAAAACATGAAAGGAAAGGAAAAAGTTGTGTGAAAACTCATCAGTCTGAATTATTTACTATTTTCCTTGGGTTTGTTTTATATTTATAAATATAATTGTATCTTGTTTTTATGGTTTCCTTTCTTGCTGTCTCTTATGATAATCCTATTTCTTCAGTATAAAATGCAAAATTTTTACATTTATGAAATGGATGAAAATCTTACAATTTTTTTAAAGAATACATAAAACATCTTCTAAGGGCACATAGAGGCATGCCTGGGTGGCTCAGTCAGTTAAGCGCTCAACTTTGGCTCAGGTCATGATTTCAGGATTTGTGAGTTTGAGCCCCGCATTGGGCACTCTGCTGACTGCTCAGAGTCAGAGCCTGGAGCCTCCTTTGGATTCTATGTCTCTCTCTCTCTCTCTCTCTCTCTCTGCCCCTCCTTTGCTTGCACACACACTCTCTCCCTCTATCAAAAATAAATAAACATTAATTTTTTTTTAATTTTTAAAATTTAAAAATTAAAAAAAATAAGGCACATAGAACTTACCTCTGTGTAAAATTTTGTATTTTTTTTACTGCCACCCCAGCTGAGTTATTCTCATTGGAAGTTCCAAATATGATTAAAATTTAAGTTAGCCTCAATCTCTGATGCATAGGGGCACATGTACCCCAATGTTCATAGCAGCACTCTCAACAATAGCCAAAACATGGAAAGAGTCTAAGTGTCCATCAACTGACGAATGGATCAAGAAGATGTGGTTTATCTATATGATGGAATACTACATGGCNAGGGAGGGAGGCAAACCATGAGAGACTCTTGAATGCTGAGAACAAACTGAGGGCTGATGGGGGGAGGGGGAGGGGAAGGGGGGTGATGGGCATGGAGGAGGGCACCTGTGGGGATGAGCACTGGGTGTTATATGGAAACCAACTTGACAATAAAGTATTTAAGAAAAAAATATTTAAGCATTAAAACAAAAGACCTGACATGTTTAGGAGTACGTGGTATTGATTTGCCTTTCCACAAAAACAGGTAGAAAAATAGACACAAAATATGTTATAACTTTTTCAGATATTGGCCAAAGGAGAAAGTATAACTGTGATTCCTGAAATGAGGAAGACAAATGAACTGAGACCTATTATTACCCTTGTTTTTTCTCTGGAAAAAATTCATTTTCTGCTATGAATTTTGTGTCCAGAAAGAAAAATGCAAGCTGAGAATGGAAAAATCTTCAAGTCCGTGAAGCAGAGATGGTAGTTTATGGAGATGCAGGTGAATGGAATTTGGGTGACAATGTGCCAAAGAGAAAGGAACTATTCAGTCAAGGAATTCCAAAAATGTATAGAGTGATCCCCTTGAGTCTGTTGCTGGAGTCTTAAGTTTTGCATGAATAAAGTGAAATTTCACAAGGCTGGACAAAGAAAAGTAGTCACTGTAAGCTGATCAATTTCTAGAGCTTAACATGGTTGGAGGCCCAATCAGAGTAAAAAGACCATATTGAATACCTAGAGCATTCAGTACGTACTCCAGAAGAATTACATCATGTAGACTGGGTTAAATTAGTCCTTGATTAAAGGGTTTTCTAGACATGCCCTAATAAAACTTCAAATCAATCTCAAAATAATTATGACAATCCACAAATAACTTAAGTCCCTGACAAAACAAAGTTAAATAATATGTAAAGGAAACAGCAAAGCATAAAGTCAATATTCAGTAACATGTCACAATATCCATCCTCCAATAAAATACCACTGGCTTCCAAAGAAGCAAGAAACTGTGATACATAATCAGATAAATAAAAAAAAAGAAAGAAGAGACCAATACAAGGGAATTAAGTAATAACAAAAAATACGGAATTAGCTGACCCAAACTGTAAAACTGATAGTATAAATATGTTCGAAGATTTAAAGGACAAAATAAACATAATATGCAAGAAATGAAAGGTTTGTAGAGTCAGAGCACCTGGGTGACTCAGTCAGTTAAGTGTCCAACTTCTGCTCAGGTCATGATCTCAAAGCTTGTGAGTTCAAGCCCCACATCAGTCTCTGTGCTTACAGTTCAGAGCCTGAGGCCTGCTTCAGATTTTGTGTCTCCTTCTCTCTCTGCCCCTCCACTGCTCATGCTCTGTCTCTCTCTCTTGCTCTCAAAAATAAATAAACATTAAAAAAAAGAGTTTTAGAGCCAAGTTGAATTTCTATGTCTGAAAGTGATCTGAAATGAAAAACTCACTGACTGATCTTAAGTGCAAATTATATATGGTTGTAGAAAAGATCACATACTTTGAAGATAAGAAATAGAAATTATACAAATTGAAGCATAGACAATTTTTTAAAAATGCCTGAATATTTAACAAAAGCTCAGTGCCCTGTGTGACAATATCAAATGGTCTCATATACAAGAATTTTGTGTTCCAGAATGGGAACAGAAAAGTATTATAAGAAAAAATGAATATATATTTTCAAAATTTGATGAAAATTAGTATATACTTGAAGCTCTTGTATATACTTCAGATGGACCCCACCTGAAAATATGGTTCAAATGTGGAGACTTATGATATGATGCCACACACACATACACACACAAAGTGTGAAAAAGTTTACTACTCACATAATGAGGCTTCTGTAGGGATTAAGGCAGGCTTCCCAAGCTGGCCTGACAATGGCTGGAGAGAAGAGGTAAGGGAACAAGAATGGCTGGAATGTTTATTATGGTTATGGGGTAAGGCCAGGTGAAAGTTCACCAAAGGAGGAGCACTTGGGCTTTCTCACCAGCTTTTCCAGATTAGGTCAAAAAGGAAGAGGGAGGAAGGGCATTTGGAAGCTGTCAGCCCTCAAACACACCAAAAAATAGACTCAGACGCTATTACAACCCACAAAGTCAAGAACCTTAAGAAAACTCAAGCAGAATAAACACAATACCACACCAAAGCACATCATAATCAAATTGCTATAGTACAATTTGAGAAAGAGAAACATTTTAAGGAGCAAGAAAGACATATAACATATATAAGGACCCAGATAAGAATGACTACAGCTTGTCAGAAACAATACAATGCCGTGTATAATGGATCAAGATCTTTAAAGAGACAAAAGAAGCAATCTACAAAGCAGAATTATCTTCACAGCAAAAACTCCTTTAAAAATGAAGGCAGAGAAAAGTGTAGACCTTTTGGGGGGAATAGCCAAGTAAGATCCTGCATGATTCATTTTCCTGCAGATGACATGTGTAAACTTAGAACCTCACGCAAAACGCACTATGTGAAGACATTGGAGAGTCACCAGGGCTTTCAGATTTTGAAGGGTAATACACAGCTATTGGGAAAAAAATTATACACCGTAGAGTTTCTATTATCGTAGCTTTCAGCAGGGACCTAGGTAAAATCAGATGCAAATGGAGAAGGAACAAGAGAAGAGGAGAGAAGAGAACAGAACAGAAAGAAGACCCAGAAGGAAAATAGTCAATTTGGGGAACCCCTAGTATTTCTATCCATATCTCCAGCGTGAGCAGGCTCAAAGGAGCTCAGCTGAAGAAAAAAGTATGTCACCTGGGTTCACAGATGAAGCAAATAAATGAATATTCAACTTGAGCCCCATCAAGATAATTTCCTACCAAAACAAAACAAATGACACACTTCTTTAGAAAGCTAACAGAAACCAGAAGACCCACAGCTCACAACTCATGATATCTAGAATAGATTCTCTGTTATCTGATCAATAAAACAAATATAAGACACAAATTACTGCTATATGGAATAAAAGAGAGGACTTTACCAAAGGTACTGCAGAAATTAATAGGATAATAAAGAAATAGTATGAGCAATTTTATGCCAATAAATTTAATAGATTAGATGAAATGGAAATATTCCTTAATTTTAAAAAAGTATCCTAAGAAGAAATAGAAAAAAAAAATGAATAGACTTCTATCCACTAAAGAAATTGCATTCACAATCCAAAACCTTTTGAAAATAAGAACTGCTTACCTAGATGATATCACTGGTGAATTCTATCCAAAATTTAAGGAAAAAATAATGGCTGTTACAAAATTCCTTCAGAAAATATAGGAGGAAGGAACACTTCCCAACTAATTTTGTGAATCCAGAATCGCCCTGCATAGCAACTAGACTGAGGTATTACAAGAACTGAAAAATCCATCATGTACAGACACCCCACAGTCAGCAAAGTAGTAGCAAATTAAGTAGAGAAATATGTACGCATTTACATATATCATAGGCCATGCCATGAGTAGGAGGGCTTTACCAAATAAATGCAAGTTTGGTTTAACATCCAAAAATCTATTAACACAATTGATCATATTAGTAAATGAAAGAAAAAGAAACACGGCCATCTCAATAGATGCAAAAAAGTATTTGACACGATCCAACACTATGGAGAGCTACATACAGAGCAATGGTGAAATTCGCTCTGTAAGATGGGTGCGGATGAGAAAAGGAGGGACAAATTGGAAAACAGATGGGGAAGTGAGGTGACTCAAGGGTAGGGAGGGGGCCAGCGACAAGGAAAGGGATGGGACACAGGTGAACAAGAAACAAGCGCTGAGCAAGTGACAAGCACAAAAGAGACATAAAAAATGTGAGAAATCGAGACAAAATCAAGGCAGAGAAGAAAAAAGAGATCATGAGGGAGAGGAAGGGGCTCTTAAAACGTCTGAAGACTGATTTGAATATCCATGAGGATTTTTTGCTTTCATTTCATAAAGTATGTATTTTATAGGGCTTATTGCTCACACTGTAGTAAAATGTAGGTGCTTACTGTTTGCATGTTCTAATGGACAGTTTCCTAGGTGGCATTACCACTGTCGGTGGCTCACGTGTTCCAGAACAATCTTTCTCAAGTATGATCTTCACACATGTGCATTAGAACCACTTGGTGGCTGTATTAAAGGGTCACGTCCTCATGCTCAGCTCCAAACATCTTGACTCAGAATCCCTGCAGGGCGACCTAGGGAATTCCATTTTAACCTGCGTCCCCCAGCGATTCCAATATGCACGAACGTCTAGAGAAGCAGTTGAAACCCTTAATCACACCCAGAAAACATAAAACAACAAATCACTTAAACGGTCCCCTTCACGAGTTCCTGCAGCCTGAGTTGAATCTATCATTTGGTCTCTATGGCACACAGAGAGTCAACGTGGAAGGGAGACGCCAAGCATTACGCATGAGCACCCGGGCTGCAGGGCTGTTGTTACCCGTGCCTCTATCCCCTCCCGTCTTCTAAGCTCAGGGCCCTTCTTCAGAACCAACTGCTGCACAAATCTAACCCGTGGTCACCATTTCTCCTCTGAGCTCCTGTGGTAGTTAATGTCTCTGCCCCCTTCTCCGATCGCATCGAGGTTGCGTGCCAGGCCAGGTTGTAGCGTGGTCTGTGCTGGTTTTCTCTCCTAACCTCTCTGGAGGCTCCTGCAACGCAGGAAGTTAGTGCTGCTCTTTTGCACATGCTCGCCTCCCTGTGCAAAGTCAGTACTTAGAAACAGTTTATTGATGGGGACAGACAGCGGATCATCAGTGGCAGTTGTCAGCTGCTCTCTTCACAGCGTCCTGGTCATGGGCAATGACATTCACCACGACTCTCAATACAGACACTGGGGCATTTCTCTGCTGCCTCCCTCCTCTGCCCAACTCATGTAGGATTTGAGGTTCAAACATCTTGCAGATCCATCCTCCACATCCCGTCTGCAGGCAGCTGCCTCTCTTCAGCCCCTGGTTCTGTCCTCGGGAGTGAACATTTCCACCTCCCCTCAGCTTGTGGATCCTCCAAACTGTCCCCCTCGCCAATCCCGTCTACACAATAGCTGCACAAGGCATCTTTTTAAAATATCCACATGGTGAAGTCCCTCCCTTGCTTCAAGTGCCACAAACACTCCCAGGCTCCTTTGTATGATGACTAATGACCACAGCCTGATGCTGAGCCTGTCTGTCTCAACTCCACAGCTGTAGGTCACGTACTGGGTCCCAGCAGTGTGGCATGAGGGCCTCCATTTCTGGAATGCAAAAGAAACCTGGGTTCGAACGCCACCTGCATTGCTTCCTAGCTGTTTGATATGAACCAGTTCTGTTCCTAAACCTCAGTTTGATCATGAATGAGTACTAGTTATCTTATGCCTTTGTGTCTCTATGCAGTTCTTCCTGATTAGATTAAGTCTGATGAATCCTTTCTAGCAAACTCCCACTCTTTTGTTTCTGTTCAGCTACCACCTACTCAAGTCCTGCTTTTTCTGCAGCACTTACTGATCCTCCGGTCTTCTTGGTCTCCTAATTTCCATTAGACACTTGACCTTGTTGTATTCTCAGTCATCTAACTCGTTGCAGTATAGCAGAGTTAAAGTATATACCTTCCTTGATAGACAGGAGGGAAGGAGAGTGCTCTTTATCGTATGAGTGTGTGTGTGTGTGTGTGTGTGCATGTGCATGTCCCCAGAAGCTACAACAGTAATGCTATGACTTTTAGTCTTCAATCAGTTGGTTGGAAGAATGAATGGCTATGCAGTTTTAATATATGAAATTCAATGTATGAAATATAACCACCAAGAGTCGTTGTCATCTCTTTAAACATAGTAGAAGTAGCATTACAGTGTGCAGGATTTTCAGAGCAGAAAAAAATAATCATTTATTTCCTTCAAAATCCAACTGAACTGGAGGGATGGGTGAGTAGAGAGAGAAACAATACTCGGAGTGAGTTCTGTATGATCCCTGGTGCATCTAGATGCCAACCATCACCCCAGTGGGCCTGACACTGGCAAGCACCATGTTCCTGTGTAGGTGGTGGTGATGACGCTCTTGCTCAAGGATTCGGGTGCAAGTTGTGCAAGCCCAGCTCTAGCTTGGAGGAAGCTGCCGTCCAGCATGTGAAAGAGGCTCTTCTATAAGGTTCTTCTTAGTAATCGGAGCACAGAAAACTGCGCTATGCTTTTTCTTCTTGTAGTTTTCCAAATATGTTGGACGGTGACAATTTCAGGAAGGGGGCTTGCCATCCCGTTTGGGGCAACGTGTTAGGTTAAAAGACCCATTGTGTGTGCCATGGAAGCATGGGTTTCCCAGGCCTCTGCAAACGGGCAATCCTCTGAAAACAGCTTTTGTCTATTGCCACGCTGCAATCACTTGCCTCATTGTTGAAATTCAGTGTGAGAAGAAAAAAAGGAGAGGAAAGAAAAGGAATTGTCATCTGCAGCTGCAAGCTCCAAAACCTTCTAGGGCTCAAGATACAGCAGAATTGCTGAAGCTCTTAGAGGAATCTTTTCTCTTTGTTACTGGACTTTTCCACCTTCGGTCCACTTCTCAAGTCTTCTCAAACCCAATGAGGATTATGCTTTGTGGTTATCTAACCATATCAGAGAATCTATGATTTTGAGCCAGGAAGCAGAGATTTTTTTTTTTTAAGTAAATAAAAGTGTATCCGATTACTCTACCTCTATACCTTTAATTGGGTTCACATTTTAGCAAATAACTGGATTTCACATACATTTTTGAAAGCTTTTAACTGATATCTTGGCAAAATAAGCACCGGCCAAAGTATCTTAATTGTGCACCAGATCCTTCTCCTCGCTGTCATGTTAATTGTAGATTTCCCTAATTGAGAATCTGTGGGTGGGTATCTACCCCGGAAGCCTCATATGTGTCAAGACATCTGGTTTGCTAACCATCACACTGCCTTTCAGAGGCGCCTAACTGCAAACACCACTTCTCCCAGAGACCCACAACGCAAACACAGAGTGCTTAGATCTGGAGCTGGCTGGCTACGAGGCTAGGAGTGTGCAAAGAAGTGTGTTAGGAGGCTGGTTCCCATGTCAGGCTCCTGCTCTGGCTGTTGCAGAGTGATTGTTGTAATGATACCACCTGCAGGCCATGCTGATCCATTGGTAATTTTTAAAACAGTGCTTTTAAAGAACAAAATGCTTTGTGGCATGGAGCATGCCTGTCAAGTTCAAGAGAAACAGAACATTTGGATCAACACGTTCTGAGGTCCACGGAGTTTGTGTGTGTCTTCCCCTTGCAGTGTGCCAGGATGGGCTGCAGACCTCACAATACACAGGGACAATATTCCATGAAAAAAATGTGTTCTTATTTAGCCAAAATACTTGCTTTATCCTAAAACTAGAATTCTGACTCAGGTAAAACAGTACTTATTTTCTGTCGGTCTCTCTGTGTGACATTGGATGAATTACATAATCTCCTCTTCTCACTTGTTCTGCCTGCGATTTGTCTCCCTCAAGTCATTAGATGGGGTGGACGGAGAGGTGAAATGGCTAGTGTATGTCACACAGCATTCCCGAAGGGTGCTGCTTCCCCTCCATTGCCAGAAGTCCTAGCTCATTAAGTAAAGACCTCCCTAAGCCTCAAAACTAAAGTGATAATCAGCTTAGGTTGGAGTCCTCTGACTCTGGGAAAGTTGACCGTGTTGGATTCAACACAGACACAGCAAACCTTTTCCAGCCTCCATCAGCCATCTGGTACAGAAAAGGACACACTTCTGTGGATAATTCAAAAAAAAAATAATAATTTAGACAGAGATGGCTGTGACATGTACCTGGAGAGAGCCACAGAAGTTAGGTCACCAGCCCCAGAAAAGCAGAAGTCCCAGTGCATAAGGCTGAATTCAGATCTGCTGAAGTCAGTCTTCTCCCGTAGAAGTCAGTGGAAACACCGAGCAAGTGTGTGTTCCTGACCTCAAGGAAAGCACTTGGCACACTTTTGCAGAGAGAGATTTAAGCAGTGGATCACATGATGGGACCGACAAGCCATGGAAGTTGACACTGAAGCCGGCTAATACGTTGGTCTCACGCACCATGTTGCACGTAATTGTTATCTTCCGGTTCTCTGACTTTGACCTTACGTTCCACGCAGGTGCGTTCTTCCTTGTCACCTCTACCCCAAAAAACAGTGTCCCTGAACAGATGAATCAAAATATTGTGGTCAAATACTACTCCACAGTCCAAGTTCACAGAGAAGCACTGTACGAATCAGTAGCAAAAATCTCTAAACCATGCTGCTTCAGCAGATAGATACATGGGAAGGAAACACCCGTGCCGTTTGGTATTGTTTATAAAAAGTTTGCAAACCTGCAAATATATGTTAGAATTTCTCATGACAAGCAGTAGCCCCTTAGACACTTGCTAAGGAGGATAAACACCACTGAGTGCCTGACAGTGATCATCTCTGTGGGGGAATCCGGTGACAGGGGCCAGTGTAGTTCACGGGGAACCTCATCAGCTGCGTCATGTTAATCCGTTCACAGAATCCTCCTCTGTGGCAAAAGTGGCACAGGATGGCCATTTGATAAAGTTGGGAGCGATGCATGGTCTCTGTTGTGTTATTCGGTTTGATGTCAAAATATTGATAGTGTTTCATACAAGAGAATACAATAAATAAATAACATTCGTTTTAAGGAATGAAAAATCAGATTTTACTTTGGCTGCTGAAAGAATTATAAGCATCTCTGTTCTGGTGCGGTGTCTTAGCCGGCAGGTGCGCTGTGGTTGGGGCACGCAGATCGGTGTGCTTCACGGCCCTGCTGACTTTGGAGACTGCCCCTCCCCTCCAGAGAGTACACACCCATTCAGAAGAGCTGGGTAAATATTTACGTTGAATTCAAAGCTATTTTTGAGCCTGGCATTCAAGAACCTTCCTGATCCTGCTGGAATGTCCTTTTTGAACACCACGACTTGTCAGTTCTCAACATCAGTCATGTGGAACCAGTCACCAGCATCACAGCCTTCCTCTGATACCCCTGTGTCTTAGGCTGAAGTCTCCGCCCTTCTGTCTCTTTGTCAGTTGAGCACCTCTTCAGTGGCATGGCCAGATTATCAGCGAGCCCTTCCCAAGAGACAGGGTGAACTAGGCTCTCCCATCTCAGTGCACCCCATTGTACAGATATCTGGTCAGGGGTACTTAGCTCAGTACTACACTCTAGAAATCCGCCGACTCACCCACCCACCTGCTCCTCCACCCTCCGTGCTGTGAGACCCTCCCCAGCAGGACGGTTATTTACCTGTTTGGCACCTGCTGGCCGTATCATGGTCAATTATAAAATGCCGAACAAAATGTCTACCTGAGATATTAATTATGTTCTGATGACTCTTCAAAAGGTGATCATTCTGGAGACTGACCATTTCATGCACCACCAGCAGATTCCCATGTGTTTTTTTAAAATGTGTGTGTCTGAATGAGTTAGAACACCAGGAGCAACAGCTGGCGCCTCAGAAGAGCTGTGCCGCGGCAGTGCGTGGCTGTTGGCCAGCCAGAGCTACCTTGTCCTTTGNTGGGGGGGGGGGGGTGGGCTCAGAAGGCTCAAAAAGTCCCTGCTGCTTGGTGCCGCCCCTGCATGCTCAACCTGGCAGGCAGCGCTGTGTGAGGGGCACAGCGATTCCGAGAGTAAGCTTTGCAGGCGGAACCCGGGCGAGGCCGGCGGTACTGATCCCCACCCCAAAAGACACAGCCCACGATCTGGCCAGCCTTCACCATGGTGGGCACTTCCGAGAGTTCTTCTGAAGCCTGAGACAGCCCCGGGGAAAGGCCCCAGCATCACTACCTCACCCGGTGGAGCACAGAGAGGCCAGGCCCCACCCCATTGAAAGCCCAGCAGCCAGGGGCCTAGAGGACAGCCAGCAGCCATGGCATACCTCCAGTACCGACATGTCTCACCATCCAGGGAACTGTGGCCTGGGGAAAGTGGGCCTAGGCTTAGACTTAGGAGTCTGGCTTCAAAATCTGGCTTTAACACAAATGGCAAGACTTCCGTAGAGTCATGTAAACCCTCTTAGTCCCTGTCTCTTCCATGGTTAAATGAGCGTGAGACCGACCTCTCAGCGTGGCTGTGAGGCAAAGAGAGGCATGGACGCCAACTATGGGTCAGAGTAGAGACTGTGCATTAGGGAAGTATGAGAACATCTTTTTCTGTCACCTCTACTACAGATTAGAGAACAGATACGCATCGACCATGTTTCGTGCCGGGCACTGAGCCCATTGCTAATGATGCAGCGGGACACACAATACCACTGCGTTTCCTGCCTTGTTGGCTTCTAATCTCTTTACCAAGTACTACACGTCTTAATTAGACCTACTTTCACTTCATCCTTAAAATACATTTAAAAGTGAACATATCTTAACTCTATTATGGTGAGGGAGACAGAAATCTGAAAACGTTAAACAACACAAACAAACACAGCACGTTCTGAAGTCTGTCGGAGCGCCTTCAACATAACAGGCACAAAATAAAATAGATGTCAACATCTATATGGAGAATTCGAAGACACGAGAGTGTTTTGGAGATGGGAGTTTTCTAAAGAGAAACTACGGAGAGTGTCCCCAGAACTGATGAGGTACATGCTGTATGTCTTCTCCCCATTTCTGGTCTCTTAGACACAGGGCTCTATAGGCAGGTTGGTATGTACATTCTCTTAACCTAAATGAGAGAATGCTAGGATTGTCCCAGGAAAGGGGGTCTTGCCCACCTTGGGGCAAGGGTGTGTGTGCCTCTGGGCCAACACCCAAGGCTGGTGAATGTAACTCCTTACTCCCCAAGCCCACGCTCTCCCTCCACACCCTTACACCATTCAGACGTGGGGCTGCTTAGCAAGGAGGGTGTGCATTTGGCAGATGAAGGGGGGGAGATACCGGTAGCCTTGGTTCTTCGGCTGATGCTTTTGGGCAGCAGGTGAGGGGCAGGAAATTCTGGGCTGGGAAGAAGAGTGTGTGCAACTCTAAGGTGGGAAGGCAAAGAGAAGTGCACCCTCGATGCCCTCCGAGTTTATGCTCAAGGAGGCTCGGCCTGTCACGCGTTAACCGTGGGAGGAGACCTGTGAGCTGCAGTCCAAGGAGCTCCACACAAGCCAGAGGCACAGACGCCCTGCACTCGCCGTGCCCCACAGTCCGCTGCACCTGGGACTGCGTAGGTGTGTTTTTCTCCTCTTGTTGATTTGGTTACCGAAACGAGCTTTTGATGGAGACCACATCCTTTTACTGAGTATCAGGAAAGTTTATTAAAAGTGGCTTAGAGAACACAATAAAACCCCCAGCTATCTGGCTCACCTCAGCCTGCCTTACTTTCTTCTCTCTGTCACCCAGGGAGGGACACGCTCCTCCATCAGCTGTATTTTCCCAGCTGAAAGAAGGTTTCGGAGAGTGAGATAAGATAAACAGCAATGGTGGATAATAAATCAGAACATATATAGGGTTCTTTCTAAAAGATATGCTGAATTTTCAATCAGTGTATGAGAAGGCACGCACAGCTGGGTGACAAACGCTGATATGCTTTAACCCATTCGGTGGTGATGGCCAGGCAGGAACTATGGAAGGTGGAAACCGCTCTAGAAGAGTCCTTCCCTCTGGTTTGCATTTTATTGCCAACAAGGTGTGCTGCCCCCTGGGAAAGCGGCTTCTGCTCCCTTCCCCCTCACTGTGCTGCCTCCTCTCCTCTCTGCAATGTTAGCCTGGATGTCACTACCCCCAGGACAGTTTTCCCCACTCCCCAGAGCTAGTCGAGGGGCCTCACTCTGGCCCTCTTGGGTCCTCTGTGTCCCCTGACTTTGCAATGGCCCCTGTTATGATTCCCCAGCCCCTTGTTCATAACGCCCAGTGAGGTCAGCCTGGTGAGGACAGAGACCATTTGGCTTTTATGTCTCAGTGTGTCCCCGGCGTCAGGCACACCCCGTGGCTCTCAATCGGTGTTTGTCAAATGAACCACATACAAATGAATCCATGAAGAATGAAAACCTCCCTGGCCCGCATTTTCCACTGAAGCCTTGTCACAGCCAAGCGAGGTGATGCAGGATATTTATGCAGGATGTGTGATGAGGTCAAATGTCAGAACAATGACATGGCTTGCCAGGACCACTGGTTAAGTGGAAGAGACAGAGCCAGAGCCCACAGCTCTGGCACTTGAGAGCCAGGACGCGTGGAGTGAGTTATAAGCCTCAGTTTCCTTACCTTGATAACGTGCATGCTTCATGCTTACTGTATAAGACTTGCCTTAAAGCTTAAATTAGGAAAAAGAGGTAAGTCCTAGAATCTTGGGGCAGGTGCTCAGTAAATGTTCTTTTTATTCTCCTCCCTCCCCACCTTTCCCCACAACCTTCTCTTCTGCATTAGCGTCACCTCCCCTCCACAGACCATTCTACAACCTGTTTGTGGAGTGTGTCAGATCCTGCTTGCCCTGGAACCTGTCCAGTGCCTGGGCCCTGAGCAGTCTCCTCTCCATCCCACTTCTCTTGAAGCCCACACGGCTGCCTCACTCCCTTGCCGCTGCCCTCTGCCCTCTGCCTCCTGAACCACCACATTCACTACCAAGTTCAGTGTCTGAGTTACATACATCTTCATCACCTCGGAGCCCAGTGTTTAATAGGGGTTTAACACGTGCTTGCTGCTGCTGTGAGTCTTTTTCAAGTCAGAATTAAAGAGCAACTACAGTGTCAGGGTGAAGGTCAGCTGCTCTTTCTGTGATGGTTAATTTTTAATAGAGCCAGAGAGCATGGTGTGTTGATGGCATCAAGGCGACGGGGCAGAAAAGTCACAGGAGCATAAACATTTCTGCTTTCAAAAAAATCATTTTTAAAAAAGAAGACTTTTGGAAAATGTCATTCTTTGGAATGAGCTAAGGCATTAAATGCATATAGCTGAGTCATTTCTAATTATTAAGGAGCAGATACAGCAGGGATGCCAGCACTGGTAAATCGCCCACTTAGCATTCAGCCCATCACCTTCCATATATTAGCCATACATTATCCCATTTAATCAGTATTCCTCAGATGCTCCACAGAAGAGATATATTCCAGAAACCCAATGGCAGTGTATCCTGAGATCATATCACAAAAATCACATTTTTCTAAAGAATTAAATAACCTACAGAATGAAATGCCCATTGTATTACTTAGTTTTGTTGCTTGATGTTGAGTAAGAAATAACCTTCTAACCTCAGTGGCTTAAACCACAAAGGCTTATTTTTTTGCTCAAGTTATAAATCGGCTGAGGTCAGTTTCTTCATTGCAGCATCCGGAGTGAAGGAGCAGCTCCAGTCTGGAACGTGCCCATCTCCTGGCAGAGAGCAATGCCATGGCCACACCACTCCAGGGTTCTCACACCTTCTGCTTGGACATGGCCCATGCCACTTCTGTCCATGTCTCATTAGTCAAAGCAAGTCTCGTGGACAAGCCCACATGAATGGGACAGTGAGAATACTCTTGTTAGGTGGGCGGGGGTGAGGGGTGGGGAAGGAATCAATGCAAGCCACAAGCAGTGGGAGGTGGTGAAAATTCTGGAATAGTATTAAATCGTAAGGCTGAATTTAGAAACACAATGATGTCTCTTTCCAGCTGATGGAAACCAGATACCATTAAATTCTACAAACTATGACTTTCTCTGACCCTATCCCCCTTGGTCTTCCAAGGTAGCCAGGCCAGTTTGAGAGGTGATAAAAATTTGTCTTGAATGCCGAGAACAAACTGAGGGCTGATAGGGGTGGGAGGGAGGGGAAAGGGGTTGATGGGCATGGAGGAGAGCACTTGTGGGGATGAGCACTGGGTGTTATATGGAAACCAACTTGACAATAAGCTATTTTTTAAAAAAATGTCAGGACAATGTTATGGGGAACTTGAATTAAAGAAGGAGCAGAGAGAACACAAAAGATAGATTTGAGCAACATTTAAGATGATCAGTAATCAGTAATGATTAGTAATAGTCCATAGTGATCAGTCTGTGATCAGTAATAGTCCATGGTGATGAAACTCCCAAGGGCTCCAAAGGAGGAATAGCGGAGGATATCTTCAAGGTTTTGGAGTTTTTTTAACTGGCCATTTGGATGTGAAAGGTTTTGTGGTATGTGAAGTGGAAGAGCAACTAGGTCATCAGTTAATTTTTGCAGGTTGATTTGATTTCAGTCCACCATCGCTGTTTGAAGGTTTCAGTAAAGGTACATCTCGAAGCCGCTTTGTAGTTCATATTCTCATAAAAGTTGTAACAATTGGCTTCACTCAGGAAAGAATGGTCATCAGTGGACAGAACAGGTGGGAAGCACCCTATGCTTAGTGCCATGTGGGCAGACTTGAAGGGGAAACTTGGCAAGCCCAGCACCAAGGGACAACAGTCTAAAAGCTGCATAAAATGGTAAATCTTTCTTAGGCAGCCTTATTTGAGTCTCATCAGAGATACTAATATTTCAAAGTTAAAAATATGGACCGGAATTTAGAGTTTTAAGTGGCATAGAAGCAGATTTTTTAATTTTTAATTTTTTTCTTTTTTTTCTTTTTAATTTTTTAAATGTTTATATATTTTTGAGATAGAGAGAGAGAGAGACAGACAGACCATGAGCAGGGGAGGGGCAGAGAGAGAGAAGGAGACACAGAATCTCAAGCAGGCTCCGGGCTCTGAGCTGTCAGCACAAGGCCCAATGCGGGGCTCAAACCCAGAAATGGTGAGATCATGACCTGAGCCGAAGTCGGCCGCTTAAGCGACTGAGCCACCCAGGGACCCCAGAAACAGATTTTCTAATTTAACTTCCAACAGTAATTAAATTTCAGTAAAAAGGTAATAATACCGTAGCATAGATTAGAATTTCTGTCAAGATTTGTCATGGCAATTCTTTTCCCTTTTTCTGGCCCTTTAATTTTTCTCTCTAATTAGGGTTTGCTAACATTTCTTCTTATAAGAATGAAACCAGTTGGGATCCAAGCATTTGTTTGAGTGAGAGCTGAGTTTTATGTTAATTTCCCCAGAAAAAAAAAAAAAGGTCTCCAAATGGGACATCTTAGCCTCTAAAGGCTGAGCTGTATGAAGGTATTGTAAGAACCCAGAACTGAAATATCCTGAAAAAAAATTGGGAGCAGTGATTTCAATTCCTTTCAGAAGAGCAGGAAACCAACAACCTCCCTGATGGGACGATGAGACATTATTTTACAAAACTAAACAGAAGGAATGAAGTCCATTCTATAAGCTAACAGAAATGGATAATTTACTTTAAAGTCGGACGCCTAACCGACTAAGCCACCCAGGCGCCCCTGGATAATTTACTTTTTAAAAGATCTGTCAGGGGTGCCTGGGTGGCTCAGTCGGTTGAGCGTCCAACTTCGGCTCAGGTCATGATCTCGTGGTTTGGGAGTTTGAGCCCCACGGTGGGCTCTGTGCTGACAGCTCAGCACCTGGAGCTTCCTTCAGATTCTGTGTCTCTCCCTACTCTCTGCCCCTCCCATGCTCCTGCTCTGTCTCTCTCTGTCTCTCAATAATAAATAAAAATGTTAAAAAAATGTTTTAAAAATTCTGTGTGAATCTCCTCTATTGGACAAGGCTCTGTGCTAGGTGCTCTGGGGGTTACAGAAATTAAAACAGAAGTTCTGCTCTCCAGAAGCAAATAATTTAGTGTAGAAGACAAAGCATATAAAACAAAGGATCTTCATATCTGGTAGAACTAGGTAAGTCCCAAGAAGTATGTTTTGGGGGAGGGGTTGTGCATTGATTTATATGTTTAATCTGCAAATATTTTGGGAGATCTGCTAGGTCTGAGCACCATGCTCTATATTTACGATACAGCATAAAGAAGGCAGAGTCCCTACCCTCACCTGGAGGCACAATCGTAGTTCAATACCTACTTGCTCACACACAGGCAGAAATGAAACACTAGCGAAGAGTATCGCATATGTTTTGATATCAGAATGAGCAGAATTTCATGACTTCCTCGCCAATTACTTTCGTGATAACTCGAACCTGCGTGTCCTGGGATTGATTTTTCTTGTTTGCAAAATTAAGAATATTTTACTTACCTCAAAGTACTAGTCTAACAGTATACTAGGATTGCATAGGTGAAATGCAAGTCTCCACACCTGGGAGAAATTGCATATGACAGCTGTGGTCATAGTATGAAAACCAGTGGAGAGAGCAATCCTTCCTTTTTGCCAGGTAAAGGCAATGCGTCCTGAAAAGTAAAATTGCATCATGCACAGACACACACACACAAACACACGTACACACACACACACACGTTAGGATTGGAGGCCACTTCTCCCTTTGAACTTCCTTGTAAAGTCAATTTTATCCCTTAAAACTCATGGTATTTCCTTCCCCGAGAAAGTTTTCTTCCAAGAAGAGTCCATACCACCTTCCTTTCTCTTTCTACTATACATAAGCCCTACTGTAGCTTTATCACACCCCATTGCCAGGTGGGAAAGCATGCTCCTCTTCCATCAACCTGTAATGTCTTTGAGAGAGGGAATCTTGCCTCTGTCATCTTTGTGTCTCTCGCTTCTGTCTCAACCCAGCATAATATGATGTTCATTGAATAGCAATTAAGGAGCTGGAGCGCCACTGAACTTTCTGATACGTGAGGAAAGAAGGGATCACAGGAAGAAGAAGCCGTGGCAACATTTCTCTTTTGCTTTAGGATCTGGTTGCGCAGGCACTGAAAAATTAGGCACACTCTGCCCGTGACAGTTACTTCCCAGCAAAGATTGCACATTGAGTCAAGTATCAGCTCACCGATTCTTGCCGTGGTCAGTGTGTTAGTCTTACACAGACTTGATCTGGCCACTGTTCTCAAACTCGTCTGTATTGAATTAAATACAAATGACTCACCATCTTTTCTGAAGACTTTCCAAAATTGTGCTATTTTCACCCCAATCACCTGAAGCTTGTCCCACATGCCTCCCACCCCTGTATGTACAGAGTTTCTGCACTTTCAGGAGCCCTTAACACTCCCAATTTTCAATGATAATGATTGATTTACATTTAAGTTAAAATTATTCTTTCCTAGTCACCTAATAATTATACCTTGTTGCATTTTTTATACTTGTAAGATGAATAATTGTTATGTCTGTTGATATTTGCTTTTCTCTTTGTGATTTATTTTTATATGCTTTGTCTCTGTTTATATTATTGCATTTTTGGTCTCTTAGACATATACACTATGAATTTTTAAACTGTTCTTTGTCATTTGTTTCCACAGTGTGCTGTTCAACTTTGCCTATGACATTTCTGATATGTCGATGGCTTTTAAAAGTGTAATCAGACCTATCACTCTGCGTTTGCTGTTATGCTTACAAACAGTAACTCAGTTTAGCTTTAGATCCAATGATGCAAAAAGCTGCACCAAGAAAGAATTATGAAATTTTTCATTTTGAGATGAAATCTTTGGTTTATTTACACATGTCAGATTGTGACGAGGTATGAAGAAGATTCGAGGATGCCCATGAGGAGGTGAAATGGGGATGTAAGCCAGACTGAGCTGCAAGGTTTGTTCGATATCACAGTCAAGCACCAGACTGACCAGGGGCACAGCGAGTGACTCAGAATTGCGACGGCCTTCGACTCTACTGGAACATCTGGCTTGTTGTTTGGGAAAACACCAGATCTGAGCATATTAAAACTGACGTTTTCAAAGAGTGCGGTTTACCTAGGCAAAATGCTTTCTGCCTGTAACTTAAAGAAAAGATAGTACAGAACGAGAAGTTTAGAAACCTAGCAGTAGTTTTTATTTTGCTCAGTTTGGGGCCTCAGATTATTTTATTTCTCAATGAAGAGTTAAACTGTAACCGTCCCTGGGATCTTAATCTACGAATCTGGTGAAATTTACATTTTAAATAATCTTAACTCCATGCATAGGGCAATAACACCTTTTTTGTGACCTCAGACAATGAAGAAACTTGGCATTAGGTTATCGTCTGGACATCTCTGCCTCTGCTGGAAGACGATGCTCTGTGTGGCATGGCTACGGCAGAAGAAAGTGGGTTTTAGAGCTGGAGTCATTTGAAACTTACTTCTGCCTCTTGTGACCTTGAGAACTTTCTTTGAGACTTTCTTTTATCTGTGGCAAAGATGTTGTCATGAGAAGTGTCAGATGCTAGACACACGCTAGACCCTAAGTAACACACCGTAGGTTGTAACCTTGCCCAAAAGGAAATAGCATGGAGAGACAAAGGATCTCCTGCTGACGAGGGCTGTACCCTCTCGGCCTCTCGCTTTGCATTTATAGACTTGGGTAAAAAACTGACTATCTCGTAGGAGTGCTGTCATGAGGAAAAGAGATAAGGTATATTTCTCATAAATCTCAAGTACATGTCCCTTCTGTATTTTCCAAGACAAAAATTTTATACTTCTACTCTTTACTCTACCCTTCATCATGAACCTATCCCCTTCAGTCCCAAATAACCTCACTTCTTATTCCACTGATGAAGTGGAAACAGTGAACAGGAACTAAATCATCTTCCTGACATCCAAACTACCAGTCTGTAGCATTGGCTCCCACACTCTGCGTTCTCGTTTTCACTCTGGATTTTACCATGAGTGACCTTTCTTTCATTTGGAGGACAAGCCCTCCAAATGTTCACTAAATCTGATTCCCAGGAGTCTAATGAAAGGCTTTGCTTCCTTATTCATCCCCCTGTTTTCTGCATCATCAATATTTCTCTCATGGATAGTCCCATCAACATTCAGACTGCTATATCTCCCATCTTACACGTGCATTCACATGCATTTCTTTTATTTTACGTCCTACAATGCTGCTTCCATTTTCCGCTTACTTTTACCATGAGACTCTTAGAAAGGGCTTTCCATATGTTTGCACGTATAGGAGGACTAGGAGGAACTTAAAGGAGGACCATGGGGGAGAAGAAGGGGGGAAATAGAGGGGGAGAGGAACAGAGGCAAACCATGAAAGACTCTTGAATGCTGAGAACAAACTGAGGATTGATGAGTGGGCGGGGAGAGGGGAAGGGGGTTGATGGGCATGGAGGAGGGCACTTGTGGGGATGAGCACTGGGTGTTATATGGAAACCAACTTGACAATAAACTATTTGTAAAAAAAAAAAAAAAGAAAGAAAGAAAAGGCTTTCCAGCTTCTCTCTGTATTTGCTACACACACCACAAACTTTCTGGTCAAGGCCACTAGTGACATACTGTTCGAAGGTACCATCATATCTGGGCTGGAGACGTACATTAGCTTCCTGTAAGGTCTCTAAGCGTTTATGTTTGCCTTCTTCTAATTTATGGTCTAAAATAAAGTGCAGAAAATCTTCTCTTTTTTTAATTGAAAAAAGTTTAATTGTGATAAAAATATACATAACATAAAATTTACCATCTTACCAATTTTAAGTATACAGTGTAGTAGTGTTAGCCACTTTGGGGTTGCCGTACAACCATGTCCAGAACATTCTCACCATCCCACACTAAAACTCTGTCCCCATTAACTTGTCTCCTCTTCTCGGCTTCTGGCTACTTTTTATTTCTATAAATTTGGAGACTCTGAGTATCTCATATAAGTGGAAATATAGACTTTGCCCTTTTGTGACATGCTAATTTTACTTAACATTTTGTCCTCGAGGTATATCTCTGTTGTCTCATGTTATCAGAATTCCCTTGCTGTTTAAGGCTGAATAATATTCTATTGTTCTCATACACCACATTTTGCTTCTTCATGGATCCATCGATGGACAGCTGAGTTGCTTTCAGCTTTTGACGATTGTGAACAATACTGCCATGAACACTAGCGCACAAATATCTCTTGAAGACTCTGCTTTCAATTCTTTTGGGTATATACCCAGAAGTGTAATTGCTAGATCATATGGTGATTCTAATTTTAATTTTATGAGAAACCGTCATACTGTTTTCCATAGCAGCTGCACCATTTTACATTCCCACCAACAGTGCACGAGGATTCCAAGTTCTCCACATCCTCACCGACCACAAACTATCCTTAAAAAAGATAAATTAGATCAAAGCGTTCTCCTGTTAAAAATTGGTAACAACTTCTCATATACCAATGTGTGTGTGTGTGTAATCCCTGCAATGTTCCATGAAGACTTACATGGTATTCCCTTTGCTTACATATCCATCCTCAGTTCTGAACCCCCCCCTTTTTTTTTTTTCTTACTCGAGCCATACTGGTCTTGCTTGTAATCTTTAAATATGTCTACCCCTGTCTCTCTCACACCTTTACATTTGTTAGGTCGTCTAGCTGGATGCTCTTTCCCCAAATCTTTAATCCATCAGATTTCAGCTCAAATGTTTCACGTCTACCTAAAATACTGCCCTTTACCCTTGTCATGCTTTATTTTCTTCCTAGCAATGATAAGTATCAGAAATCACTTAATGGAAGATTCAGAATTGTCTGTCTTCCTTGCAAGAGTAAAAGCTTTCAGAGAGAAGGAACATCCTCTGTGTTGTCCCCTATGTTTTCTACTCCTTGAGCAAAGCCTGGCCCAGAGTAGGCCTCCAAAATTATATGGCGTTTGTTGAAAAATACATGCACATAACATGTGATAACCATTTTAAATAAGGAGGGAAATGATAATGAGGGTAATGATAATAACGACAGTTCCACGATGAAGATAATGTGTTTTTTTCCATCCTTCCATTTCTTTAGACCCCCAAGAGAGGTGCAGTTATCATACATGGCATGATTGCTTTGTCTCTACCTTTATTTTGAGTTTTTGGGAGGAATAAAGCCAAATGCAAAGATAACACAAAGTAGGAACAAATTTCCCTGGGATACGAAACTCTAGAGGAAACATGAGGTAAGCCTGGGATCTGAAATAGACGAGGATTTACAGTCTTGACACTGAAGAAATCCTAGCAACTTCTGAAGGGCTGTAACCAAGGAAAAAATATACCCATCTCGGCAATGGGCCAAGGCTAGGCGATGCAGGGCTGTTCCCAGCAGCCCTGGGTCCGACGCACAGGCTGGCTACCTGATGAAGCCTGGTTGGAGTGGTGTTTGCAAGAGCACAGGGCACAGGTAAAGGAACAGCCTGACAGCGTGCTGTGATGAATCACTTCCAGGCCCAGGCAGGGGCAAGCTCGGCTCTTTGATTCCGATTGCTTTTTCCCTTCAAACAGTGAGTAAATAAAGTCATAGAATTAAGGAACTGAAATACTAATGCAAAATTAAGCACTGATATGTTGCTGTCCTGATCCAGCTCTCTCTTCTATTCAAAATCAGCTTGACGACATCTTGACCAGACAACAAAAATAAAAATGTGGTCTGAGAATACATCACCCTGATTAAAGGAGGCTCCAAAGGAAAAGGAAACTATTCAATCAAGAGGAAAGCAGCTCATTAACAAACAAACACAGGCTCTGTCTTCTTGACCGAAGGGGCTACAATCACTTCTTTCTGACTTCAATTTATGTCAACTGTGAAGCTTCTAATTTATATGGAAAAGTTAAGACGGCTCAGTAAAATAACAAAATTCAGTGCCTTCATGGAGAACACGATTTCTTAAAGCATGCCTGTTCTACATTTAACGTTTACTATCACATTATAGATACATCAGCTGTTGACATAGGCCATTTTAACACTTCTGCCGTCTCTCTCCTGGCTGCATGTGGCCCCACAATCCCATCAGAAATTTAATTGGACAAGCATCCCTTGAGCTCCTACTAATGCGTGAGGCAGTCTTCTGGGTGCGAAGGGCATGTAAAGACCCTAAACCCCTTTGATGAACTTACACAATTAAGCTCTGGAGATAAACATGTGACATAAGTCAGAAAGGGTCCGAAAAAAATTATGAATCTGTATTCATGTTTTCTTTTTCCTGTAGAAATCTGTACACCTGGTTACTGAGCTTTCTCTTGTGATAAGGGGAAGTCTCTTTTGCCAGCAGAAGACCGAGGGAGCTGGTAAATCAGGACTGATTTGAAATAAAATAAAAAGGGGGCGCCCGGGTGGCTTAGTCGGTTGAGCGTCCGACTTTCGCTCAGGTCATGATCTCGCGGTTCGTGGGTTCGAGCCCCGCGTTGGGCTCTGTGCTGACTGCCAGCTCAGAGCCTGGAGCCTGTTTCAGAGTCTGTCACTCCCTCTCTCTCTGACCCTCCCCTGCTCATGCTGTCTC
This sequence comes from Crocuta crocuta, assembly GCF_008692635.1. Classification (NCBI taxonomy): domain Eukaryota; kingdom Metazoa; phylum Chordata; class Mammalia; order Carnivora; family Hyaenidae; genus Crocuta; species Crocuta crocuta. The sequence goes on along the minus strand of NW_027551571.1, from coordinate 3,896,986 downwards.
TCTCTCTCCTAGAAATAAAAAAATAAATTAATTAATTTAAAAAAAAAAGAAATAAAATAAAAAGAGGTTCATTCAAGTTACATTCTGGTTCACCCCTTGAGGCTTCCACTCTGCTTGAAAGACATTATCTTAAAGAAAAAACAGAAAGTGAAACTCTGAGAAAACAGAGATGATGCAGGAGCACAGGAGCATGTCACATATCAGATATGCTACAATATTCTCAGAGGAAATAAAAAATGCATTGCATCCAAGAGAAGAGAATATACTGCACCATAAATTTGGAAGTGGATGCTGTTTAAACTTTGAACGAAGACGAATAAGAAACACACACACTTAAATATTAGTGTAAAATACTATAGAGGAAATTTCCTAGAAAGTAAAACAACAAATATAAACAGAGACAACAGGGAGAAAAGGTAAGAAAATGTCATCGTTTTTGTGCAGAGACAAAGATGAAAGATCATATAAAACTTTTGCTTTTGAATTCAAATACTTCATTGAGAAACACTAAAGAGATACGAGTTTAAAAAAAAAAAAAGCTGTTTAAAAGCATCAAGGAACTATAGAAGCAAAAACAGACTAGGGGAAGGAGAAACATTCCAGAGGAGAAAAACCCAGGGAGGGAAATTGACATGCCAAAGCCACCTTCTTTCTAGGGATATTTATTTGCTGATTCCAGGCAAGGGCAAGAGCGGAGAATCCAGGCTCTGTCCAGCAGAGGATCACAGCTGCCCCAGGACATAAGAGTAAGAGGATCTGGTGATCTTATGAGGCTGATGAGCAAAACTGAAGACAGGAAGGATAAGATCTTAATTCCCAGAAAGAAGTCCAGCAATGAGAAAATCATACAGCCACTTTCTCCTGGATGATACTCACTAAATTGTGAAAGTTTCTTGGGGTAGAAAGCTAAAAATAAATCTAAGCCTCTGAAAGTTTCTAGATGCTGCTGGGGCCAAGGATTAGACTTCAGGACCGATCAGTGCTCAGGACTCTAGTGAATGTACCAATCTTTCAACTGAAAATCCCAGCAGATCTTGTATTAGGAGCAAGTGCAAACCAGAGATAAACAGATCCTTACCCAAATGGAAACTGAACCTAGACACAACCCAATCCCTAATCAAATTAAGATAATCAGCTTCCACTTTTTACTTACAGTGGGAAAAATGGTGACCCTTTCTGTGGTGAAAAGTTACTTTTACCAGAGCTTCTATCATTTTTTAAGTGCTTATTTATTTTGAGAGAGAGAGAGAGAGAGAGAACACAGTGGGGAAGGGGCAGAGAAAGAGGGAGAGAGAGAATCCTAAGCAGGCTCTGCACTGTCAGCACAGAGTCTGATGCAGGGCTTGATCCCACAAACGAAGAGATTGTGTCCTGAGCCAAAATCCAGAGTCAGACACTTAACTGCCTGAGCCACCAGGCGCCCCAGAGCCTCTATGATTTTTATACACAATGTCTAGTATTCAATAAAAATGCACTAGACATTCCAAGCCATAGAAACCAATGATAAAAACCAAAAGAAGAAAGAAAGAGCAGAAACAAACCCATATTTGTTTTTAATGTTAGAGCAACTGTAGATTCACATGCAAAACAAAAACAAAGAATATAAAATTTGATCCATATCCTCAAGATATAAGCAACCTGACTTCAAGTGAATTAGATGCCTAAAGATAAAACTTACCTCATAAGACATTAAGAAAAAAGAGGATATAAATTCTGTGACCTTGAGTTAGGTGAAATTTTCTTATATATGACATAAAAACCACACTCCAGAAAAGAAAAAAAAAAAAAAGACAAATTGGGCTTCACCAAAATTAAGAACTGCACAGACTGAGAGAAAATATGTGTAAATCACACATCAGATACAAGAAATGTATCCAGAATATATAAAGAAATTTTACAATTCAGTAAGAAGAAACAACAAAATACAAAAATAAAGAGGCAAAAGATTTGAACAGCTATTTTGCCGTAGAAGACAGGGAATTGCAAATAAGCATATTAAAAGGATACTAAACCTAATTACTCATTAGGAAAATACAAATTACGACACAATAGCGAATTGGGGTGCCTGTGTACCTCAGTCAGTTGAGCGTCTGACTCTTGACTTCAGCTCAAGTTATGATCCCAGGCGTGGGATCAAGCCCTGTATTGGGCTTTACACTGAGCATGGAGGCTGCCTAAGATCCTCTCTCTCTCTCAATCTCTCTCTCTCTCTCTCCCCTCTCTCTCTCTCTCTCTCCTCTCTCTCTCTCTCTCCTTCTGCCCCTGCCCCATTCACACTCACTTTTTTTCTCTCTCTCTCTCTAAAAATAAAAAAATAAAAAATCAGAATAATATACCTATACATACTTAGTAATGTACCTACTGTACCTACTATTAAAAAGACTGATTACACACATGTTGATGAGAAAATACAATGGTTGAAACTTTCATATGCAGCTGTGATTAAAAAATGATATAAAAAACTCCAGAAAATAGTTTAGTAACTTTGTTTGGTGAAAGCCTGTGTCCACACAAAGACTTATACATGGATATAAATAATAGGTTTATTTGTAATAGCCTCCAAATTGGAGAACTCCCACCTTATGATTTTAAGCCTTGCTACAAAGATGAAGTATAATCAAAACAATGTGGTACTGACATGAAGTTGGACATATAGACCAATGGAATGAAGTTGAGAGTCCATAAATAAACTAATATGTCTATGGTCAATTCGTTCAACGAGGACACCCAAGTCCATTCAATGGAGAAAGAATAGTCTTTTCAAAAAATGGTGCTGGAATAGCTGGATTTCCACATACTATAGAATGAAGCTGGTCATTTCCCTCATATCATATACAGAGATAACTCAGAATAGGCCACTGACTTAAATATAAGAGCTGAAACTACACAATTCTGAGGAATGAGTCTTCATAACTTGGATTTGGTGTTAGATTCTTCGATGTGATACCAAAGCACAAATGATTAAAGAAAAAACTAGATAACCTGAACATCCTTAAAACTAAAAACTTTGGTGCATAAGAGAGATTAAGAAAGTGAAAAGAATATCGAGGCCACTAAGCCATGAAAATACATGGAGGAAACTTGAACGCATATGGCTAAGTGAAAGAAACCATTCTGAAAAGGTGATGTATCGTTCAATTTCAAAGTAATGACATTGTGGAAAAAGCAAAACTAGAGGCAATAAAGACTGGTGGTTTGTTCAAAGTGGAAGGGTATGGGGAAGGAGGGAGGGGAGATGAACAGGTGGAGCACAGGACATTTGCAGTGCAGTGAAACCATACTGTATGACAAGGTAGTGATGGATGCAAGATACACAATGTGGCAAACCCCCAGAATTTAAAACACAAAGAGGGAACACTAGTGTAAACTGTTGACTTTAATAATAATAGATCAATATTCGTTCAGCAAATATAACAAATATACCGTGCCAATACATGACGTTAGTAAATAGAGGAAACTGTGGGCAAGGAGGACAAGGAAGTATATGGGAACTCTGTTCTTCCCATTCATTTTCACTGTAAATAGAACACTTCTCTAAGCAATAGTGTCACATTAATGGGGGGAAAATACAAGTGAGTGTGACCCAAGGAACTATCAGACTGATAATAATAATTCTTTTAGGTTTTGTGAAGTGACCCTTTTCAGTGCAGTTTGGGGACTGGGAAGATGGGCCTCCATCATCTTCTCTATTGTTAAGAAAGCATAGTAATTTGAGTTCTGTCTTCCTTAAAATGTCTGGCAATAGACATACTGATGGGCTATCTGTAATTTTTACTGTGCCTTTTTGTTTCTTCAAAGTACACCACTACTCTAACTGGCAAGAATGTCAAGATGAGATGAAAACCCTTAAGTACAGAACCAGTCAAATAAGAATGATCTTCATCCAAACTTTCCACATTTTTGTCTCTTAGATTTAATCATATCACTCACTCTTATATGGCATGTGTCTTACTATAAAACTGATTTTGATCAAATATTTTGTTTTGTTTTGGTTTTGATGTGGTGGCTTGATCCCTGATTCTGTTTACTCTTTCCACTGAAGTGATCCAAGCCTCTGCTTCTGATTACACTATGTAATTGTAGCTTGGCGAGTTATTTGGTCAATAAAGGATTTTTTACTTCAACAAAAATTGATGTTTTTCCAGTAAAAGTCATTATAATGGAAAAATTATGTTGTTCTTGGATATTCATGTGAATTTGTAGGATTGAGGATAGAGTTATGGAATGATGATTCCTTTTGTGAACTGATTGCTTACAATTGTTTAAACATTTCATGCTATAAGAAATGTTCCATATTTTGGACAAACCTTCTTTAATAAAACCTCCTCCTTCTGTCTTAAGTTAAATGTTACTGAATTCAAATATCTGCAGCAAAAGATGTTCATCTAGATGCTATATTTCCTGTTTTATTTGACTTGACAGAAAAAGGAGAACATAAGAAATTTTTGTCTTATCAATCCCTGGGATTCTCTAAAGCCAACAAATAAACAAAAAAAGCAAACAAATAAGGAAAGCTCAACAAATATGTATCGAATGTCTACTTAATGCCAAGCACTATTCTAGCACAAAAAGCCAGTGACTCCTGCCCTCCCAGAGCATACTTTCATTGGAGGAAGAGAGACAATATATGCATACATAACTGCTGGTATAAAAAACTCTGAGAAAACAGAGTATTCATGGGACTGAGGGCAAATGATGGGGGAGTGGTACTACGTCTCTCAAGAGACAGCATTTGAGTAGAGGTCTGAATGATGAGGAGCTATTGCAGAAGGTCTGGAAATAATCTCATGGTTGGCTTCCCACCATTTCATGGACCCTACCAGAAGATACATGACACCAAGGTCAAAGATGAAGGACGGCATGTTATTTGCAAAGTTATTGATACCAAAGACTCAACATTTCGAGGCCATCTCCAAGCTACGATTCTCACGAGGAGATGCAAAGAAAACTGGATGGCCCCTGAATATGCAGTGAATTGCATTATGGCACAGAAATTCTGAATTTAGGGTAACCAGCTTTTTTGGAATAGACAGTAATAATGCCTGAACTTACTATTTCTGTCTTCTGAATGTTCACTATACAAACACCCTTTGTTTGTGCAGTCGGTTCCTTGCTCATGGGGTATGTAGAAATATAACAGATTTGTGGAGATTGGATTCCTACCCCCCTCCAATTCTACAGTCTCAAATTCTGACCACGTTTCCCATGAATATGCCATTGTATCAGCCATCCTGATTAATCTTATTGACGGAGTCTGCGATCCATTAAACTGTTTCATATATAATTTAATGAAGACTACTGGCAACAGGACTTCAAGTAGCAGAATGGGGCCAAACTACAGTGTTGAGCTCAAATCCAAGGATTTCTGGAGCCTCAAATCCAAATAGCAGAGCAAATTCTGTAAACCATCTAAGTCCACCTTAGAAAAGAGGTCTTAGAAACCATTCTTAAGGTTTTTTTTTACTGACTTTTCTACTTGATCTGAGGAATTAGTATAGGAACAATGGAACATCTTAGTGACTGTACAAACTACTTTGGCCTACAAGGAAGAAGGCACTGGAAATCCTGTCACCACCAACAACCCTGGTCAGTGAGTCAGGCTGACTTCAAGGCATTTCGTGGCTGAAGTAATGTCACCGACCTCTTCAACCACAGGGAGGAACATATTGTGTATCGCTTTTATAATTGAATGACTCCGACCCTAGGATGACTACCTACAGAGTATGCACAAATAGAGTCCATTATCTTCTGTGGAGGGCCCTGCCTACAGTCACCTGAATGGTAACCAATCTATGGCAGCTTTCGTAAACACTTACAGAGATCCCTTATGACTGCCTGAAGTCACCACATTTCCACAATGAAGGCAAGTTAATACCTGGGCCCTACACACGTACAGCTTGAAGTGCCCCTGGACAGAAAGTGTCATTTAAAATTGCTCAGGGGTGCCTGGGTGGCTCAGCTGGCTGAGCGTCTGACTTCAGCTCAGGTCATGATCTCACAGTTTGTGGGTTTGAGCCCTGCATCGGGCTCTGTGCTGACAGCTCAGAGCCTGAAATCTGCTTCAGATTCTGTGTCTCCCTCTCTCTCTCTCTGTCCCTCCCCCACTCATTCTCTCTCTTTTTCTCAAAATAAATAAACATTAGCACATTTAGAAAAATAAATAAATAGAACTGTTAGGAATCCCACAACTTCCATCAGTCAGAGAGCATAAGATGAATCCAAAATGACCTTCCCACCAGCTTAAAGGCTTTGGGCTGCCCAGCTCAGTTTAAGTAACTGGGTTTAATCTTTGTTTGGGGAACAACTGAATGATGGAAGTCTAACCTGCTCCATTTGCCCATAGCATCAGAAGAGTGACAGGTGTTTGCCCTCAGATTGACGGAGCAATGGCCAAGAGATTGGAGAGTAGAAGGACATTCCAGTGGAGGTGTGGCCAGATGTTTTGTATGGAAGGTGAAGGATCTGGGGCCACACTTTGCTGTTTGTGGTAGATTTCTCACGAATGGCAATTCAAACCTACAGCTTGCCTAGTGGAAGGTGCCTGAGCCGGCAGTCATGTAAGGCATAGGCAACAGTCTGGGACTGCTGTGTTGAAGGCATTTTCCTTTGTGAGGAAAGTTCCAAGGATAGTTGTGAAAGATGCAGATCATTTCTATCCTTCTCTCCCCCATTCCTCTCAGAGTTTGGGATGTTCCCACTTCAGGTACTAGGGTGGTTCTCACTCCCCCACACAAAATCTGTGTCTCCTATTCTGGCTAAAACATTCCATCAGTGCCAGCAGAGAACAGGCCTTTACCACAGGCATCTCCATGATGAGTGGGAACTAACGTTTCCCACAGCTGGGGAGCTGTCACTCTTACATCTACAGATGGGGCCAGCTCAGCTGTGTTCTTGAATATAGCATTTCCACTAGACTCACAGAGTCTATTGGGTTACCACCTTTTCTCTTCCAGAAAATTCTGTATCTGTCGACACCCCACACTTGTAACTGACACTGCCAATGGCTATGAAGGGTTTGAGATGTTACTTGCCTACAATACTTGCCTGTTTCAATGATATTGGAACAACAAAAACCACACAACAGAAACAAGTAGGCCCCGAAGTCCTAGAGGAGGCTAGTCTTACCCACACCTATAGCAAGACCAGGGCATCAATATATTGTGCCAGTTGCTCATCCCCCATTCCCATAGGGCTGTGTAAAGAGGGGGCGGGGTGGGATCACACATTCAGTGTCCTGCAGTATAGAGGAGAAATTCTCGGCTTAGAGAACTGAGATTTTCTATAATGGGTAGTAAGTATGTCTGCCCATTTCTCCAGAGAAAAACACTCTCCCTATATTTCAGGCTTGCTTGCTACACATTCTTGAAATGATGATCTGAAACAGGGCGGTCAGTGCCTCTCTCATAAAATATGCATCACACAAGAGACTTGTGGACAGAATTGTCCCCCCTGAAAACTTTATGCCAGAAAGTACAGCAAGTATGAACACCTGGAGGTTAGAGGTGGAAAAACCTTGGCATGTTGCAGGGATGGGAAGAAGCCAATATCTCTAAACTAAAGGGCAAGTGGTAAGACATGAGGGAGGGGCCTCGTGACCTATCTTAGGAGGTCCCATAGGGGATCATATGGAAAACCATAAATCTATTTTTTTTATTTTTTATGTTTATCTTTGAGAGACAGAGAGAGACAGAGTGCACATGGGGGAAGTGCAGAGAGAGAAGGAGACACAGAATCCGAAGCAGGTTCCAGGTTATAAGCTGTCAGCACAGAGCCCTGAACGGGCCTGGGACTCATGAACCACAATGTCATGACTTGAGCTGAAGTCCGATGCTTAACCAACTGAGCCACGCAGGTGCCCCCAGAAATCTATTTTTCTGCCTTTCATTTTGTAAGATGTGGACACAGAAAAAAAAATTTATTCTATCACATGAAATGCTATTAATTTAACTGTAGGTTGAATTTAATTTTTGTTTACCCTACTCAAATCAAAACTAGGATCACAGGGCACCTGGGTGGCTCAGTCGATTAAGCGTATGACTTCGGCTCAGGTCATGATCTTACGGTTCGTGGGTTAGAGCCCCATGTCAGGCTCTGTGCTGGCAGCTAACTCACAGCCTGGAACATGCNTAAAACATTAAAAACATTAAAAAAAAAAAACAACCTTGGATCAGCATCAGGAAAAATGGCAGAGCAAAGATTGCAACCAAAATGGACATTCCAGAGCTTGAGTTCAATGACACGTTCGCAGAATGACCTGCCTTTCATTTCAGAAGATTAATCAGTTGTAGGATTCTAACACCTCAAGGAAAAGATTGGGAGAGATCTCATAGCATGGATCATAAATGTTAGCTGTGATTAAAGAAAAAAAACCACACACACACTATTAATCATAGAGATAATTTAAATCAAAGTAATCATGTCCGCTGGCACTTTTAAAAATAATAATTATGGTACACTTTTTGGGCAATAATTCATGATGTAACATAACCCTGCATAAATTACCTTGCGATCGAGTCCATTTCATCCATATTTTTAAATTTTCTGGTTGTAGTCTGCTTTTCTTCTTAAATTTTTTAATGTACATACATATTTGATACTGAAGGCACAAATTCCTATATGTATGAATTTTTCCAGATAGAAAAGTTGGTCTTATTTAAATGTGGCTGCCTTCTTAAGCTGCCAATGGAGTCCCAGCCCTAACGAAGATTTAGAAGGGCAACCAACCTTTAGAGCAGAAGTGAGGACTATTTTTGTATCGCAAAAGCCTTGGTTTTATGTTTATTTGTAAGATTTTGGCAGCTATTTTGAGATGTTTCTGAGTTGCAATAAGAAACATTATGTCCATGAATTTGAAAAAAGAGGGAAAAATTAAAAATAAAAATGATTTTAGCGTATGGATTTTTTTTAATTTAAATTCATTATCAAACAGATTTTGATATTCTTGTGTGGGTTTTGTGTAGGGGGATGTGTCTCTTCTAGCTGGCTGCTTCAGGAAGATGCTTGAGGGGGAAAATAAAGATCTTTTTAAAAAGATTCTATGTTCTAGTTTTCCAAAGTACATTTTTAAACTTGTAAGAAAGTTTACGGAGATGATGATTTCACAGTGACTATAGAGACATGAGCCTCAGGACTATGGGACCCATGAGTTTACTGGACAGTAGGGAGAAGAGAAAAAAGTCCACACAGGTTTGGGTTCTGAATTCAGATGAGCCACTGATCCATTGCCTTGAACAAGTCACTTTGTCTTTCAGAGCCTTAGACGTCAGGTGGATAATTCATGGATAGTTAACGAATATGCATTAAAAGTGTCCTAGGGGACCCTGGGTGGCTCAGATGGTAGAACTTCCAACTGTTGATTGCAGCTTGGGTCTTGGGTCATGATCCCAGGGTTTTGACCCCACGTAGTGGGATTGAGCCCCAAGTAGGGCTCCATGATGGGTGTCAAGCCTGCTTGGGATTCTCTCCCTCTCCCCCTCTGCCCTTCTCTGCTGCTCACACATGCTCTTTCTCTCTCTCTCTCTCAAATAAAAAGAAAATCAGTACCTTGTTTTAGGAAGCATCGAAGCAACTAAATTAGAACATGCTTAGACTTTACATCTACTGCATGTACTGTTACCGATAATATTTGCAAAAATATCAGTTATAATTTATTGAAACATGTTACTTAATGAAACACAGTCAAGCTTACAACCTTTATATCTATCTCCTCCACACTGTTGATGGTTATAAGTAGCCATATTTTTCCAATGAAGAAAAACTGTTTGTCATGCAAGCATAGAAAATTAATACAATCTACCTATGTCTTTGAACTTCAAAAAGTGCTGCTAGAATAGCCTTTGTTGAGTGTCTTCATAGAGAGATATCATTCTCGACACCATAATATGTGATTTTTATATTTAATTCCCTGCAATGCTGTGAGGTTAGTGAATTCCTACCTCCATTTTATAGATGGAGGAACAGAGAATCATATGTTTAGAGACTTTCCTAACATCTCAGTTATAACAAGGGACAGGTTGGAGTTTAAACCAGTCCACCCTGATCTTTGTCTCCTGCCTCTTCATAAATCCACCTTGTCTTCTTAAGTGGCATGCTGAGTGCTACTTTTCTCTACTACACCACAATGAATATCTGCTCTACAATAATAAACTCTCCCATGTATGGAAAACATAAGAGTGGATACCCTCACATATCTGCAAGAAGGATTTGGCTAAAATAAGTGTTAGGTTTAGAAAGAAGAATACATTCTGTAAGAACACTTTTTTTTCTTTCTTTCTATCATCCTTTATATTTAATTGACTACTTTCCCAACATTATAAAGTATAACAAGTATTATAGTTAGGACCACTTCACAGATGAGAAGCATGAGGTTCAAGAACATAATGCCTGTTCCTTCTACCTCACTTTGTTAGTTCCCCTGCTCATGTGAACAGAGAGGTGTGTCAATGACAGGTGCTTTTCCTAGTTTGCTCATTTGCTCCTTTCACAATGTCAAGGTCTCCAGTGAGGGACTGGTGATTCCAGGGAGGGTCTTAAAGAAACTGAAAGAGTTGGTAGCTAGCATTATTGCCACAATAAAACACCTCACATCACCATGAGAGTCCTTTAAGATTCCTAACCTCACAAAAATTTGAATTTCAGATATTTTAAAATATTCTTTTTTAGTAAAAGTACATCTTGTGTAATATTTTGGACATACTTATACCAAAAGTTATTCTTTATTTATCTGTAGTTCAAATTCAAACATGGGCATCATGCACTTTATCCGGTGACCCTAATACCAATTTTATAATTAGCCCCATGCCACGTGCTAGAGATAGAGAAATAAATAAGGAACAGTTCCCTTCTTAGCCAACACAAAACCCATCTTCATGTCTTCTTTGGAAAAGTGTCTTTTTGTGTCTTCTGCCCATTTCTTCACTGGATTATTTGGTTTTTGGGCATTGAGTACGGTAAATTCTTTATAGATTTTTGATACTAATCCTTGATCTGATGCGTCATTTGCAAATATCTTCTCCCGTTCCATCAGTTGCCTTTTAGTTTCGTTGATTGTTTCCTTTGCTGTGCAAAAGTTTTATTTGGTGAGGTCCTAATAGTTCCTTTTTGCTTTGATTTCCCTTGCTTTTGGAGGCATGTCAAGTAAGAAGTTGCTGCAGTTGAGGTCAAAGAAGTTGCCTGTTTTCTCCTGTAGGGTTTTGATGATTTCCTGCCTCACATTTAGGTCTTTCATCATTTTTAATGTATTTTTGTGTGTGGTGTAAGGAAGTGGTCCAGGTTCATTCTTCTGCAAGGTGCTGTCCATTTCTCCCAGAAGACATCCACATGATGCTCAACACCGCTCATCATTAGGGAAATACAAATCAAAACCACACTGAGATACCACTGCACACGGGTCAGAGTGGCTAAAATGAACAACTCAGGCAACAACAGATGTTGGTGAGGATGCGGAGAAAACGGAACCCTCTTGCACTGTTGGTGGGAATGCAAACTGGTGCCGCTGCTCTGGAAAACAGTGTGCACGTTCCTCAAAAAATTAAAAGTGGCATCACCCTAGGGGAGCCTGGGTGGCTTAGTCGGTTAAGCGTCCGACTTTCGCTTAGGTCATGATCTCGCGGTTCGTGGGTTCGAGCCCCACGTCGGGCTCTGTGCTGACTGCCAGCTCAGAGCCTGGAGCCTGTTTCAGTCTGTGACTCCCTCTCTCTCTGACCCTCTCCTGCTCACGCTGTCTCTCTCTCTCTCTCTCTCTCCTAGAAATAAATAAAACATTAAAAAAAAAATAAAAAAAAAAGTGGCATCACCCTATGACCCAGCAATAGCAGTAGTAGGAATTTATCAAAAGGATGCAGGAGTGCTGATGCATAGGGGCACATGTACCCCAGTGATCATAGCAGCGCTCTCAACAATAGCCAAATCATGGAAAGAGCTCAAATGTCCATTAACTGATGAACAGATAAAGAAGATGTGGTATATATACACAATGGAACACTACTCGGTGATGAAAAAGAATGAAATCTTGCCATTTGCAACAACATGGATGGAACTGGAGGGTATTACACTAAGTAAAATAAGTCAGTCAGAGAAAGACAGATATCATATGTTTTCACTCGTGTGGAATTTAAGAAACTTAACAGAAGACCATGGGGGAAGTGAAGGAAAAATAAGTTACAAATAGAGAGGGAGGCAAACCAGTGTGTTTTAAAAAAATTTTATGTTTATTATTTATTTTTGAGAGATAGAGAGTGTGAGTGGGGCAGAGGCAGAAAGAGGGGGAGATACAGAATCTGAAGCAGCTCTAGGCTCTGAGCTGTCAGCACAGAACCTGATGTGGGGCTCAAACTCACGAGCCATAAGATATGACCTGAGCCCAATCAGGACTCTTAACTGACTGAGCCACCCAGGTGCCCCCAAAAGACTCTTAAATACAGAGAAAAAACTGAAGATTTTAGGGAGAGTGGGAAGAGAGGGAAAATGTGTGATGGACACTGAGGGTGAAGGGGGCATTTGTTGGGATGAGCACTGGGTGTTGCATGTAAGGAATGAATGACCAGAATCTATTCCCCAAGCCAAGAGCATACTGTATACACCGTATGTTAGCTAACTTGACAATAAATTATTTAAAAGAAAATAGTAATAAAGAAAACACAAAGCCTAGCAAGGAAAGACACACTAAACAGACACAATGTGGCATAAAACTCCCATAACAGAAACATGTGATAATGATTTTTGTTTCTTGGGCCCTTGTGCTGTACCAGGCACGGAGCCAAGGGTTTATGGGCATTATCTCAGATGAATTCTCACGGCACCCTAGAAACAGCTGTCATTATTGTTATCTCTGCTTTGTAGGTGAGGAAACTGGGGCCAAAAGAAGATAAATAAATTGCTAAGATCAAGATAATGGCCAACCTGGGAGTAAAACCCAAGTCTGTCAAGCCAAGCTGCCTGCCTACAACCTCTGTGAATGACTGTTCTCACGGACCACTCAAAAAGTCGGTCCAGCCAACTGGACATGGGCAGTGATAATAGAGAGAAGGGACATTTGTCCCTTGGTGACAGGGTCTTGAAGGATAAATTATTATTCACTACATGGGTAAAGGACAAACACCTGACTTTAGCGAGAGAAAACACAGCAGGAAGAAAACACAGCAAAAACAGAGACATAAAGGTGTGAAGTGTGTGATGGTCTGGGGAACAGCAAAACAGTTTGGAGGAGAAGGTATGCAGAGAAAGCAAGAGAAGCAGAGCTACATATAAGTTTAGAAGAGCCTTATGAGCCCCGCTAAAGAGTTAGAACTTAACCCCAGTGACATTGAGAGACACAATGAAACCTTTATTTTATAAAATTACTTTGTCCGTCAGAGAAGAGGAGGCGGTGGAAAAAGGAAGCTCTGGAGAGGAGAGTTGGCATGGGCCAGGTGAGTGATGGACGATGCTCAGCCAGTGGGGATGAGCACAGAGTGGGGACATGGATGGAGGAAACAAAGGATGTTTGTATTGGAGCATCCGTAAGGCCCAGTTTCTCAAGAGACAAGAGCAAAGTGCTGAAGAAGGCTTTGTAGATCCTTACTGGCTCCACTGGGTCAATGGCTATAGGATCTACCCAGCTTCCACACACCTGCTCTGCTCCCAGACCCCGGCCCCGACACAGTACGTGCCTTCCTCAATGTGTTATGGGTTTTGCAAAGGCCATTTGGACACCTTCCTGCAACTTCTTAAAAAAACCACCATCGACCTTGTTTAGTATCAAGGAAAGGAAGCTGACAAAAATGAGGACACAGGTGACTGATTCCCAGTTCCGGAGAAAGCTGACTCCATGCAAGCCTTTTCGTTTGACAAACCTAAAAGCCAAAATATGACAACTCATATTGTCACTACGATAAATTACAAATTGGTGAAATAAAATAAAACACAATGGACAGGATCCAAGGAAATATGGCTCAAATTAATATATCCACAAAGCATGCTCTGCGTGCCTTATTTGTCATTAACTTTGGCCCTGAATCGACCAAACACAGCCAGTGGCCAGGCCCTTCTCTCCAGGGCCATCCCACTAACATCATGGAGTATGGTCGGGAAGCACCAAGAACTGAACCCAGTCTTCCCTTGACCTGCGCACTTACTTCCTCCCCAGACTGGAGATAATTCCAGGGCGTAAACCAGTTGAGTGCTTTTCAATCACTACTACATGGAGTTAAAAATACACAGCTGTTGCCCACCCTTCATTCCTTAGAACACTCCTGGAAACAGGATGTTGCTTCTGCACACTTTTTTTTTCCTTTTTTTTCTCTCTAGGGAAGGGATTTAAAATAATTTGTTCTTAATATTATGCCTGCCTCGGATCTGAGAGTGAAGATAAGCTTGACTGCAGTCCTCCAGAGAAATTGCCCGGGCAGTAAGAGGCTGGCTGGTGGGGGCTTGGGATTACAGTGCACCCTGTGTACCTCACTTCTGGCTTCCGACCCTGAACTAGGTTGAATTCCTAGGTTCACTATGGCTGCGGTGTGGGCCTTTAAAATGTACTAGTAGATGCACCGGGGAAAGGGCAAGAGCAGGGGTCACTTGCTTCACTCCCAGAGCAAACGCACAGGGTGAGTATTTCTCAGCACCAAACACAGTGGCCGCGGCGCAGGTGAGCAGGCTTTTCGGTGCAGGCTCAGAGATCAAAGCACCCTGTATTCTGCCTCCAGTGACCTTCCAAGTAAACGGAGACCTTTCCCTGACTGGGAGCTCGCCTCCCCTCCCGATGCCTCTCCTGGAGCAGAGTTGAAAGACCTGTGCCAACAAAACTCAGGGCGTGTAGGAGTGAGACTCAGGACCCTGGGGCGCCACCAGCAATGTCGGTGGGAGATGTCTTCAAAAGAGGCCACTCGGCTTTGCTTCTCACATGTGTTTGGTTAAATATTTGCCGCTGATACGTGATTCCCATTTCACTATGGGAACAGCTATAGTTGTTGTCCTATACTGTTTGTTCCTGCACCAAACATAGATCGCCCCTCCCCCTTCATCCCGGGAAGACTGTAGGTTTATGTAGGGTTTTTGGGGTTTGTTTTTTGCAATTTGTCTTTAGAGGGGGAGGGTTACTGGGGGGTAGACGGCAAGCGTCTGGTATCTTAATATGAGAAATTTCATGTCTTACACATACCGATGTCTGTGTCATGCCTTTCTTAGTTTCTGGAGGACTTTCTTAAGTCAAAGATACAGAATACATGAGTGTTCCTCACAGTGTCATGGAAAGAAATGGTTTACAGTGGATACCTACACCGTGGGCAACATACTAAAAAAAATGGTAAACGGTATTTTGAAGTCAGTCTATTGTCCATATGCATGTAGCTTAAATATTGAGTCTTCAGTGAGCTTAGGCGAGCTATGAACTAATGTATATGTCTGAGCACCCAAAGGGATAAACAGCAATTAGCAATTAAGTGCATTTTTAAAATCCGCAGAGGACGCGCAATAGATTCGTGTTTCGCCAAAGCGGCATCAATAAATTAATTTTCCCAAGAAAAGGACTGGGATGGGAGCCTTCTTATGAAAACACTGTGCCCAGAGCAGAAAAGCTGCCGGCCAGGGAACACAGACAATATTCTCTAAGTGGAAAGTACTGTGTATTGTAATAAACTTAACATTTTGCAGGTATAAAGGGATATACCGTTTAAAGCTATGTCCCTTATTTTTGACTCAATTTTCTTATTGTTAATAGGAGAGGTTTGACTTAAGTTCTCTTTGAAGTACCTGTGCATTGACAATCATGAGACCATAATCCTTGGAATATATCAAACTGAGCATTTGGAGAAACAGTAAGAGCGGGAGTGTATTATTTATGCAGTGAGAAGATCGGGCGCCATGACCAAAAGGCCAGAACTACAATTTATATATTTAACCTCGGTCCAATCTGGCCCATCTTCTATGGTCTCACCAAATTTCATAAATCACAAAGCTAGGAGTATCAATTTCACTGCTTAACCAATGTCAAAAAAGTAATATCATTCTCCAGAAATGAGCTCAGCTTCCCAGCTCCATCTTTTCCTTCCACCACTTCATTACTCTGTGTCCTCCAGCTGCACGAGGCAACCTGGTGACTCCAGGACACACCTTGGGCCCCCGGCCCCCATCCCTTTGCATGTACTTCATTAATGACCATCCACCACAAGATACCTCCTTCCTTCTGCCCAACCCGAGGACTTTCCCCATCTTTGCTCTTTTAACGTTCTTCAAGATCCTTTTCCAGTACCATTCATCCCTGAAGAAATTCCCGATTCTCCAAACAAATGCAAATTTTCTCTCCTTTTAAAGTCCTTTTAAAGCACCTTCTAGAACCTTATGCAGCCTCTACTCTGCATTGCACGTGCCCATTGATAATGTCATTCCCTAACTGCTGGATTATAAATTCTTTAAGGAAGGACACCATGGAGCCCTCACGTCGGTACTCCCCGTCTCCTGTAGCTGTTTCTTGTTCTTGGTAGCTGTTAATACATATTTATTAATGAAAATGAGTCTGTGGTAACAGATTTGGTGAGATTCTACGAGCAGAAGGGACATATGATGGAAGGCCAGGCGGCACAACGGAAGGAGACGCAGCCCCCATCACGCCACTTCTAGGTTATACTGACATCGTCTGCAGTCGCTTCTGTTTCCTTGCCTGCACTGTGAACCCTGTGAGGAGCGGCCATGAGACTTTTCATCTGCGTATCCCCGGGACCCTTGCCTGGGACATACTGCGTGGAAACTATTCAGATGTCTGTGGCACCAAATTGCCACTTAGTGAGAATTTGTCTGGGAAAGTCTCTCCAATTCTGTAAGCCTCAATTTCTTCCTGGTAAGATGAGGGTCACTGATTGAGTCATTGCTCTTCTGATTGTTTTCACATTTTGGGTTTGTAGGGTTGTTTGTTTGTTTGTTTGTTTTTGTCTCCGATGCGTATAACTACTAGTTTCTCCAGTAATAATTAAATTACCTTTTATGTTAGGTGGGTTTGATTTGTTGTTTTTTGTTTTGTGTTGTTGGTTGAATTCAAGCCTCCTGTGTAAGCATGCTTAATCAGGATTCCATGATTGCAGTTTTAGAGGAGTTAAAGGCGATCGCAAGGCAGAGGTGTCCACAAATCCAACATCCCACACGGGAACTTGGGGACCACAGGGTTTCCCCCACTCTCACGTGGTCTTCTTCACTGACAAATACCGTTCGGACGGATGCACTAAGGAAAAGATAGACACTCCAGACCTGGCTTTGTGATTTCAAACTCAGCAACAAATTCCCTCTCCAGCACATCAGCAACTGTGATGCATCCTTAAGATAAAAACCCATAATTCTTGGTAGTGGTATCTTTGACCTGTCAGACGAAGCATCCTTTCTCTAATGATGATTAGGTGGAAAATGCATTGTCCAGGTGGCGGATTCTGTGAGCTACTTCAAAAAAAGAAAAAAAAAAAGGGAAAAGGCAAATCACTAAGCTACGGCCACTATTGTGGTCTAATCACTAGTTTCCCGCAGTAAATGACAAGCCCGCCTCCCCGTAAGTGGCAGCCACAGTGGTCTTCTTGCTGCCCCTTTGCACTTAAACAAAGCGAATTGCTTTTCATAGTTCGACAAGTGTGGGAGCCTAGCAGAGCCCAGTTCTGGTCTTGAAAAGTTCAGGCCATCTTTGCTTTGACATTCCTGCTTTAATGCCTTTTGCTACAAAATTAAGGAATGCAAAGCTCTCTGGGTAGCACACAACTAAGGCCCGGGCTCTCAGCCACATAGAGGGAAATATTTGTCAGTATCAAAGGGTCTCCAGAGTGGAAAAGGAGGTTATGCAGGAACCTAGGAAGTTTATTTGGAATTTCTTGGGGGTGGGGGGTGGGGGTGGGGACGGCTGCTTAAAAAGGGCTGGGATGTGTCTCTCAGTATCTAGACATGGAACAAAGAGGGTGCCTGCTTCATCCAAACGGAATGTGTCTTTGAGAACGTCTTCCCTCTGGCTCTGCCGTATTGCATGCAACGCGACTTATGTCTGAAGCCTGCTCTCTGCTACAGTGTGATGACAGAGAAAAATACAAAAGAAAAAAGGATAGACATAGTCGGTCTCTCCAGGAATGATATTTAACACCCGTCCATTGTAAGGAAAAAATAACGTTTTCAGTGCAATTCTTCTTAACCATTTCTAAGGGGCCAAGAGTTGCAGCATTACGCGATATAAAATGTCATCTAATACTTTATTTTGGACTCTGAGGAGGAATTTGAAAAAAAAAAAATCAGTAGTGCATGAAAAAAATACCCAAAGCGTATAAGTTATTATGTAATAATGTGTCACTATAAATTACAGTAGAGTATGGATTTCAAATTCATTTGTGGTATTTCAAAAATAATGGTTTGTAAAGCTCATAATCCTTCTCTTAAAAAATTTCTCCCTCTGTATATATATTTTTTTGTTGGTGGTACAACTATTTCCCATGAACCCAACCTCAAGGCCCCCATGCCCTTGGCTCTCCCTGACCTTGTATGTCTATTACTTTATTGGGCCTATCATCAAATGTTCGCTCTGCCTTTGTATATTGCTTTTGATGGCTCCAAACTTCAATCCTTATCCCCGTCCCTGTTTTTTTAAGGTCTAGACCCAATGTACATATGTATTCTTATTTCCCATTATTCTCCACTGTAACTCCAAACCAACACTTATGTAGCAAGGTTAAGGCTGGGAGAAACACCAAGGTCATCTGGTCTTTATACCTCCATTTATAACAAACCCCTGGGGATTCCCCGGGGTGCCTGTCCAGGAACTCCACTTTGAGTAGCAAGCAAGATTAGAAGAACCAACTCCGTGACTCAGCACTAGCTGCCCTGGATTCCAGATGTGATAGATAAATGGCTCTCTTCTGCCTTATCTGGAAATCCAGTGCTTACTACATATTTGGCTGGAGTCCCGACTGTACTGTTTCTCGTACCTGAAGAATGAATGTTGTTCATTCTTAGCACCCAGTCCTTTTCCAGGGCTAATATCCTGCGTCCGTCCTGCAAAACTTGTGTCAAAATCACAAGTAGTGCCCTCAAATCCCAAATGCAGTGTTTAGGACTCTGATGCTCCTGATAACATCTGTCCTGAGGCTGAATGCCCGCTGGGTAGCTCCTTTTCCCAAACAGGCTGCTGCTGGATTTATCAACTTCCTGTCATTCACCTGTCCGGAGGCTCCTGACCCTGAATGCTTTTCTAAGCCTCACGTATTACTCATCACAGTGCCTTCCTGAGCCTTCCTGCTCACACGGGCTCCCTCAGGAATGAACTTTTAAAGAGTAAAGTACCTCAGTCGTGTTCTACAATTATGAAATTCCCCTTCTCAAAGAGGTTATCAGTAAACTGAGTAAATGTTGAGAATCAGTGATTCCAACCAGGGTTAAAATAGAAATTACTTCCCCAAAAGGGATAAAAATCAGAAATATGCTCTATCTGTATTAGAGCTCCCTAATTTTGTCTGCAAGACTGGGGTTTGAGTCCTATGCTTTCAATTTTGCTCATTTAAAAAAAAAAAAAGATGTTTTTTGATGAACCTCTAAATTATCTGCTCATCCTCCCAAGCCCGGTCCCTGTGCATGTCCCAGATGTGGCCACATTGGAGTCCCGATGCCACCCAGGCATGTTCCTCATCTGCCCCACACATCATAGCTGTCTGCCTTTGGTCAATGGCCACCGCATCCTTCATGGCCACTTGGGTTAAAAATATGCTCATCTCCGCGTCGTTCACTCTTACCAGCCACACTACACCAGTTACCACATCTTACTGCTTCTCTTTCCCCAGTTTAGCTCCAATCCACCTGTCTTTTCCATTTCTTTTGTCATTAGCCAAGGGGAGGAATTATTACCTCTAATCTGTACCAGTATCAGTTGATAAAGTTGATTCCTGGGCCTCTGTTCTCACCTCACTACACTTTTTGTTTGGCACATTACTTGCACATTCATTGTCCAGCTCCAGAACCACCTACAAAATGAAGACCATCTACATGACAAGGCACACACTTCTTAGATGATATCAAGTGTCCCCCAAATCTGTCATAGCCTGCCTTCCTAATCTAAACCTCCGCAAGTGTATTGTCATAGAGTTTATACAACATTCTCTCAGACGTCATTTCCTTTGATAATCGCATCAGCCTTGCGAATCGAGCTTGATCTTTTCATTCCATTTTACCAAGAGGAAGCAAATTTACACACAAGTGTATGCCGGTCCGTATTACCCAAAGGCACACGAGGGGTCAGAGGGCGAGCAAACCTGCAGCTCGCATCCCATGGGTTCCTCTACCTTCCTACCTGTGAATTTTCACTGAAATGTCAGTTCTGAAAATGCCTTGCTCTTTCTCTAGGCGGAACTAATTCTGTCTGCCCTAGGTCCCCAAAGGACTTCTTACTGTGGCATGTATCACCTTGCAAAGTGACTCTTCACTTTCACGTTAGGCCACAGTGGGGCTGTTGCAGGCGGGAGCCATGCTTTTGTTCTTGCTTGGTGTTTTGTCATGTAGCAGGATCTGGCACACAGCAACAGGAAGTGCTGGCTAATGAATAATTACATCTCGTTATTAAGTAGTTTGAGACACGTACTGATTCCAGCGAATTGCCGCTTTCTTGTGCACGTCCAGAACCACAATCATTTTCATTGTGGTGGTAGAGACGCCTATTTGTTTGCTCTGTGGCATAGATAAACGCGGATCTTGCTAAACTTGAGGCCAGAATTCACTTTGGAAAACCAACTAGCCATTCTAGTTGTAGAACAGAAAGGACATTTAATATGACTGACCTCGAGGTCTACCATGAGCCACGGGGTGCAAAGCCCAAAGTCATGTCTACTTTTGAAGGAACACTATACTCTCATGCAAATACCATTATTAAGAATTTGGCTATTAAAGAGAATGAGCGCTTCAAATATTTAACAGAAATTAAATTGATAAGCTTATCCAATCTCTGGATAGTCCCATAAAATGATTAATCTTGAGCATATTAATATTGTATGAATGCTAATTAACATCTTGAATGTGTGTGCTAACGGCAAATATTTTTAACTGAGAATTACAATCTGAAGCTTTTCTTTTTACAATAAGTTAATATGTTCAATCTCCCAAAATTTGAGAAGATGATAAACAGTGAAGCAAATGATTAGGTTATAAGCTGTAGGCAGTGGAAGAGCCCAAAACCAGTGGCAAGATGATAAGTTAGAAAAAAATATAGAGTTAGGCATTTGCTAATCTTCAGTCCTTGAAGTTCACTGGATTGAGTAAAATATGGGACAGATCATAACTGATTGGAATGCTAGTTTCTGATTATCAGTCGTCATCTCTTGGTTATTTAATTTAAGAAGAATTTTTTTAACGTCTATTGATTTTTGAGAGACAGAGACAGAGTGGGAAGTGGGGAGGGGCAGGGTCAGAGAGAGAGAGAGACATAGAATCTGAAGTAGGCTTCGATCTCTGAGCTGTCAACACACAGCCAGACGTGGACCTCCAACTCACAAACCGTGTGATCATGACCTGAGCTGAAGTCAGTGCTTAACAGACTGAGCCACCCAAGAGCCCCCATCTCTTGGTTATTTAGAAGAGCCTCAGGAAGCAGGAATAATCTTAAAATGTCATATGTTTTAGCGAAGGGTGAATATCTGGCTCTTATTCTCAGTAGCTTAATTTAGCACCTTCCTCATTGTCTAGCGTAATTAGCTCATTTAGTTAGAACAAAGTGTTTAGGCATAGGCTGGCCTGTATTGCATCTGCATGGGACAGTGAACTTGAAATGATTTTCATTCTGAGATTTAGGCTTTCATACTTTCAGAGCCAGGGGCCATCACATCATGTGTGTCCTCAGCCTCATCGAACAATTGCTCTGAGAAAAACGGCTACATTTCTTTTCAAAAAAAGGACACAGAAGGCAGGTGTCCCTGGTGTTGAGTGTCTGGTTCTTGACTTCAATATTCTGATCTCATCGTCACAACCTCAAATCAGCACATCATTGGCATAAATACCTATTCTCTCTTCCATTTTCCATTTTATTCTTCATTTTCTTATTTAAAAAAAAACAAACAAACCTTAAGGCTATTGTGGATTTTTAATTGTTAAGCAACTAAAAGTGCTTCTGAAGAAATATGTAATACATATCCCACACTCAATAGACTAAAGTTGAAAAAGCCTAGAGGTAAGATATTTGATATTAAAGATACATTTCTCCTGTTATGTCTACAAGCTTCCTTTTACATCTTATAAGCTTCCTTTTACATCCTATACTGTAGGTTAGCTCAGTCTTTGTTCTAAAATTAGCCCATACCTACCCCCATTGTCTTAGATTCTTTTTTTACCCTCTGTTTGTGTTTGAAGTTCTTCAGTGCTTGTTTGTAACTGAAGTGCTTTACTAGGGGCCAGTTCTAACCTTGAAAACCAAAGGGGACCTACAAATAGAAGTCAACATATGTGGTTTTTACACTTAAGAAGCTCACAGTCCAACAGAGGAAACAGAATCAAACAAACAAACAAAAAAAAAACCCCAAAAATATAATGAAAAAGTTCCAGGAAGACTTTCAATGTATAATGAGAACACCAAGGAAAGAGGAATTAACTGAACTTTTGGGAAAAGAGGAGGTGGTATTGGCTTCACAGAGAACAAGCATCAAAGAGGGACTCAGAGTTTACCTTCCCATGATCTTCCCTAAAACACACCATTTTATGAACCAACAGACTCCAGCTGCCATTGAGAATACCAGTTTTCATGACATTCTTCCTGACATGTTTTGTCTGAGCAAATATCATTAAGGCACTGGCTTAATTGCCAAGTAATAATTCCAATGCTTGGTCGTAGAAGAATTGGAGTTTCAATGTCATGTAGATATTTATAACAAACAATGGTGCTTGATGTAATAGACTTCAAATTATTCTCAATTGTCCTATTGTGTGAATTATTTATGAACTTTTACACATCTGTAAAGCCTTAGAATAAACCACTTTAAATCCTTCCATACATAGAAGGAAAAAAATTAAACGTCTTTTCACATGATTTATTTACAATTCACAGATTTATTTCAAAATAACATTTTACACGTACAAATTATATTGTTTTTTATTGTCTATGTGCTTACCTATTGGATATTTTACTAGTGTATATGTGTCAGTATCCATAGGTTCAAAACCAGTGGGAATCGCCACAGACATATTGAGTTGTAGGACGGTATAAGCATCTATATTAATTTTTTCTTTTTTTAAACTTTCACTTCATGAACAAAAACCTAATTACTATATATTTAAATGTTTTTTTAATGTTTTATTTATTCTGAGAGGCAGAGAGAAACAGCGTGAGCAGGGGAGGGTCAGAGAGGGAGGGAGGCACATTATCTGAAGCAGGCTCCAGGCTCTGAGCTAGCTGTCAGCACAGAACTCGACGAACCTACAAGCCATGAGATCATGACCTGAGCTGAAGTAGGACGCCCAACCGACTGAGCCACCCAGGCGCCCTTAATTACTATATTTTTGTAATAATACTGGAAAAATAAAATATGAGAGGGTAAGAAAAGCATTACTGTTTGTTGAGCATCTTCTGTGTACAAGGTTGTTTCCATGGATTGTTGTGTTTAATCACCACACTACATCAGTAAAGCATGTCATTACCCTTAAGTTATCACTCACTGAATTTTACGACCCCATTTTATCAAAAAGAGTATGTTATTCATTCTCCCAAAATCCACCCATGCAAGGCTGGGCTCATGTGCATATCCACACACGGCCAGTACCATACTGGTATACGTAGCGGTACCAGAAGCTGAACTTGATCCTGACTTTAACCACAAGATAAACTGCATGGTTTGTGCTAAACTTCTGTTTCTCTTTTTAGAGAATAAATGCTATTACCCCTGCTTCTGGCCCAATACAGAAAGTATTTAAATCGTGCTGGATGCATTTGGAAGTCTGTGCTTGACTTGACCAGTGCTTTCTAGGGTTTTCATCTGTGGTGAGCAGAATAATGGTCCCCAACGATGTCATGCCCCAACCTCAGATTATGTTACATTGCATGGTGGGGGTGGGAGGAGATTTTACAGATGGAATTAGGTTATATACTTTAGGATTGGGAGACCATCCTAGGTTATTTAGGTGAGTCCCCTGTAAGCACATCAAGCCTTCGAAGTGGAGAGTTTTCTCTGGCTGGAGTCAGAAAGATACGGCAGAAGGAGAAGTCAGAGAGATTCCAAGCAGGAGAAGGTTCTGATGCACCAGTGCCAGCTCTGGGGTACAGAGACCCGCATACAAGGACCAGAGACAGGCCTCTCGGAGCTGAATGTGGCCCCCAGATGACAGCCAGCGAGGAAATGGGGACCTCAGTCCAAAACTCAAAAGGAAATTGATCCTTCCAACAGAATGAGCTTGAATGAGCTTGCCAGCAACCCTTAATATCAGCCCAGCCAGCTGACACCTTGGTGGCAGTCTGGTGAAACCAGGAGCAGAATAATGTGCGAAGTCGAACAGATTCTTCAACACAATGCTGAGATGATCAATATATGTTTCTTTAAGCCAATAATTTTATGGCAATTTGTCACAGCAACAAAGGAGACTGTACAGCCTCCTGCCACCTGTGGTTAGTAGCCCAGCCTTGGGCGCCCTGCTGGGTATTTCCTTCCCTCCTCCCTTTCTCCACATTTGTCCATCTGACCACCACAGAGCTGCACCTGCCACAGTTAGGGTTTCATCTATTTTGATCACAAAATTCAACTCTTAAACAGTCAACTCACAAGAAGCTACCATTCCTCTCTTCCTACTTTTAACACATGATTTTATTACAAAATACTGCTCTTGAGCTAAATTCAACCTCCCTGGTATGAAAGACTATGACATTAATTTGTGAACTGGCATTTACCACATACTCCTTTATCATCAATACTAATAAACCAAATATAGTTCCTCATTTTTCAATAATAATCTTTTCTTACAATGAAAAGACTATGTTCTCCTTTAAACCATGCCTGGCATACAAAAGCACTCAATGGAAGTTAAGTGGCAGCAGATGACATAGGGGCCACAGAGGTGGTCTGGCTGGAACATCTCAGCCCTGTTCCACCGGACTCTGCTACTTCCTGGATAAGCACCCAGTGGCCACACACCAGGCAGGCTCATTCTGAAAAGCCACGGGGTGTCTGATTTGAGCAAACATTTTGCTGTTGTTTTTCTTCCTTCCAGAGAGCTGTTGAAAAATTGGTTTCATGATTTTACTATAGCTCATCTTTCTCTAATAGTTTTTGGTTGCTAAGTAGCCAATGATTATACACATAGAAGGTTAAAACAACCCACATTTATTATTTCACAGTTTCTCTGGGTTAGTCCAGGCACGGGTCAGCAGGGTTTTACCAGTGAGGAATCCAGGAGTTGGCTGGGGCTGAGTTCTCATCAGAGACCAGGGAAAGATCCAGATAGTGTGGTTGCAGCCCTGAGGACCCTATAGCTTGCTGGCTGTCAGCTGGGAGCTCTACTCAGCTACTAGAGGTTGCTTGGGGTTTCCTTCCACTTGACCATCTCACAACATGGCTGCTGATTTCTTCAAGGCCAGGGACAAAATCTCTCTTGGCTTCAAATCTCTTTTATAATGGGCTCAGGTTCTTATGCCCACTCAGGATAATCTCTTGTGATTAACTCAAAGTTGACTAATTTTTAGGGACCTTAATTACTCCACAAAATCCTTTCTTCTAATCAACCTGCATATTCATAAGCCCCACCCACACTCAACGGGAGGCAATTATAATGGTGGATATACCAGGGGCAGGGTCTCAGGGCCATCTGAGAACTTGCCTATCACAACTTTCTCAACCCATAGCTGGGGGTAACCTCTAGAGAGAAATCATGCTTCCTGAGTAATAAAACCTACAGAATATTATGGATAGGGTTAAAAATAAGAAGCTCTGGGGGCACCTGCACGGCTCAGCTGGTTAAGTGTTCTAGTCTTGGTTTTGGCTCGGGTCACGATCTCACAGCTCCTGAGATCAAGCCCTGCATTGAGCTGTGGACTGACAGGGTGCTTTCTCTCTCTCTGAAAATAAATAAATACACTTTAAAAAAAAAAAGAATTTCTGGTTTCAGCAGGTTTACTGGCCACTGTTCTAGACCTCCCACTCCTAAAAAGGGAAAAGTCAGAGAGCTCAAAAGGAGAAAAGAGTATATTATAATTATGCATTAAGCACATAGTAGTTTCCAGTAGTGGTTTTGCACGTGGGCTCTGGACTCTGATACGTTGCAGTAGAGGGCCAGCTCTGCTACTCACCATGATGTTTTGGCCACGGGGTTAACTTCTCTAGTAATGCAAAAACATTTGTTGAGTATTTCCCAACCCATTGGTACTGAGGTAAGCTCTTCACCTACAAGACTGAAATTATCAGCTAGAGCAGCTGTATGTGGTAATCATTTTACTCCCATATTCTCAATGTAGATACCGAAGCTTGGAGCTCAATTGTATAGCTTGACAGAACAAGTTAAACAGTAGAGAAAAATGTGAACGATCCCAGCACGACTTCCATATCACTTTACCACCATCTGTAGTGATCTCCACTTTACCACCATCTGTAGTGATTTCCAAGCCCCAGCTGCCTTAGCAAATATGGTAGAGTGGGACCTCCCACCTCTGAGGGACATGGTAAACACTGATCGCCATGATGCATGGTAATCATCTAACATGATGACATACATTGTCTTCTAGGGCAGATGTCAGCAAACTTTTCTGTAGGAAGTTAGAGAGTAAACACTTGAGGCTTAGCAGGTCATGTCATTTATGTTGCAATGACTCATTTTCACTGCCTTAGCATGAAAGCACCCACAGACAAGGAAACAAATGGGTGAAATTGTGTTCTAATAAAACTTTATTTACAAAAGCAGGTGGTAGGTTGGTTTTGGCCCTGAGCCCTTCGTTGGTCAACCCCAGCTCCAGGACAACAAATGAAGACTCAAATGGCTCAACTTAATATTGTCTATTTTTCCTGTAAAGATATACTTTTTAAAAGTCATGCTGTAATAATTCTTTAAATATGCTTTTTACTATGGAATTTTATCAAATAAATTTATTTAAATAGTTAAAATAGTTTTAAAAAATTTTTTACTATGTGTCAGATAATATCTGACACACTGATATAAAATTAACTTACTCATTAAAACTTTTCACTGTTTTGTTCAACCACTAAGCAGGTCTTGTTCACTTCTGCTTTATGTGGGCCACAGGACTGTTGCTTCCCTTGTATGTGGTCCACCTTACTGACATGGATTTTTTTTAACGGTTTTATTTATTACAGAGAGAGGCAGAGTATCGGAGGGGCAGAGAGAGAGGGAGACACAGAATCCAAAGCAGGCTCCAGGCTCCGAGCTGTCAGCACAGAGCCTGACTTGGGGCTCGAACTCACAAACCACAAGATCATGAACTGAGCCGAAGCTGGACGCTTCACATACTGAGCCACCCAGACATGGATTTATGTAGTGCTCTCATGTTCTTTACTGTCTGATAAGAGCATTTACAATTGCCAGTTCAGCTTCCACTTCCAAGCATTGTTCTCTTATTTCATCCCACTTGTCTTACAACTTTGCCTGAATCCCTGGGAACTCATTATGTTAGTAAAGAAAAAAACCACATAATCATTTGACCAGAGAAGGCTTAATATAAAACTTAGTAATGCAATGGGGGATTTGGAATAATACCAGACTGGCTAGTCAGGAGTAAAGAGAACTCTAAAGGATAAGAATCTGAGATCCAGGAGCCACGACTAGCCCCAGGGCTGAGGTAGAACACCAAGGAGGAGCCCGCCTCCTTCCCCCGGGCTGAGATCCAGACTCGTTGGAGAGGGTGCACCTACGGTCCCCTGGGTGACAGAAAAGTCACAGTGGTGCTGTGCTGGCAGAACTTGCTGGAGATTTGTCCTCAGAACCTTATAGAAAATGCATCCTCTGGGTCACGGGGGAAAGCTGTTCATGGTAAGAGGGTTAGGAGAGGCACTCTGCTAAAACTATGCCACAGGGGTGCACCAGGAGGAGCCACTAGCCACTGGGCACTCCAAGAGCCAGGTGCCTGGGGGTCTGGGGACCCTGTCAGAGAGCGCCAAGCAAACATCGGAACCAGAACACAAAATCCGTTCCTCCTGCAATGTCCTCTCCACACCTTGCACTGACAGGTCTGAACATCACGACAGCCAGCAAAGGAAAAATTTCAAAGGGCCCAGATTCATTTTCACGAAGCAGACAAAATAGGTAATTTGGAGCCGAGTAGGAGTCAGTCAGTCAACAACCCCCTCAATCTCTAGGTCATCTTTTGTCCCTCACACATAGTTCTTATGTGTTTGTACTTGGTCAACTCAAGGTTAATGAAGTCTCAGATTTCCCTGGTATTTTTCTACAGTATTTCTTCATCCCACTGGACAATACTGGAAGATTCTGCTCTTAGTGGCAGTGTAGTTTCTACCTAAGAGCTGCTGCTGCTCCTGTGTGTAGAGGTGGGCAGTCTTCTATCAAGCATTACCACTTCAGTGTCCCAGGGAACATCTAATTCCCTATGCCCCATGCCAGGGATTGACAGCAGTCTCTATGAAAAATCATAGGCAGAGGCCACTATATAATGAGGGAGAAGGCATTTCTGTCTACAAAAATGTGGTGCCTCTAACCAGTGGGCCCAATCCACCAGAATGCTATACTGGAAAACCAGGTCTGAATTCTAATTTAGATTCAAACTTAAGAACTCAGCTGTGCGGCGCCTGGGTTGCTCAATTGGTTAAGCCTCTGACTTTGGCTCAGGTCATGATCTCATGGTTTGTGAGCATGAGCCCCACATCAGGTGAGTTCCACTTCCTCTCTCTTCCTCTCACTTTCTCCTGCCCCTCATGGGATTCTGTCTCCCTCTCTCTCTGCCCTTTGCTGACTTATACCCTCTCTCTCTGTCTCTCTCTTTCAAAAAAAAGAAAAAGAACTCAGCTCCAACTGACTAAACCATGGTATATCTGTGAAGTAAGTTATTAAGCAATCAGGAATAAATATTTATGATCATCGAATAATATGTGAAGTACCAATAATATCAACTGGAGTTAATAGTCAGGATGCATTTTATACAGTATACACATACACAACACATGAACTCATTAATAGCAACTATTTTTAGTAGTAGAACTGCCGGATTTTCCTCTATATAGTTACATATATTTTTATAAATTTTCTTTAATGAACACTGTTTTACAAGCAAAAATACTGAAATAACATTTGACATCTCTACCCTGTTTTCTCTTCCCTAAAAATTGCATCTTTGTGAAGATAACATTCCCTAGGATTGTGACACATGGGTGTCACCCAGTGAATTCTTATTTCATTGAAATTATTTTACCAACTGAAAATGGATATAACGGTACACTGTTACTATGTTTATCAATTGTGGAAACATCAGTCATCCTTTGAATGTCCCATTCCTCCCATTGGCTCACGTACCACTTCAGAAATTCCATTTCAAATATCTAGAGTTATATTTTCAATGATAATGAGACAAACACATTGTTTTATTTGGTGCTAGAGATTTTGCAAATTTTTGATTATTGCTCAATGAGTTTCAAAAATGATCTGTTATATTTTTCATTAATGTGAAGATGACGTTGCCACACGCCAATGTGGAAGATCTATTAATGCTACCAGGTGACCTTGGAAGAAGACTTCAGAGCTCATTTCAAAATCCACCCTTGGTAGTGAATGCTTCAATGTCCACTTCGATGTTCATGCTCATTTGAGAGTCGTAACTGGAAAACGTCTGGGAGATTATAGGGTCCATTCTTGCAGGGTCCATTCTTCAACCCCTAAAAGCCTTTGCCTCTCCAATCAACGGAAGAAGAAACTGAACATTTTAAAAATGAAAGATGGTGTATAAAGGCTACAGACAAGATCTCCCTGGTAATCTTCAGCCATCAATGCTGCACAGCATAATTAATCAATGAAGCATTTCTGAAATAAAATTTTTTGGCATGCGCAGTTTGTGGAGTGAAATGTTTGAAATAACTGGGATCCATAAATCATCCTATGTAATGTAAGCCATTGGCCTTGTTTTTACCTACCCTTTTGAAGGATTAACAAGGAACTGGCAAAAAACAAAGAAATGTTGATATGGGCTTCCAGCTGGGATTGATTACAGGCTACAGTGCAAAGCTGCAATGTTTTGTGCTGGTACAATTTAACTAGCTACGGCTCACCTACTGCCTCTAGACACTCACCACTGAAAAACTATTTGATATCATTTGGCTTTTAATCTTTGAACACACACATTCTCAAATTACCTTTGCTAGCAAGACGTTGTCCTCTGTGACATTGCTTAATGTGTATTGGTGTGGAGTTGAAAAATGCTACTTCGCTCTGTTTAAATGCTTCTATCCATCCACTTGTTCACAAACATTTATTAAGCACTTGTGTGTTCCATGAATATGCTGACCTGTGAGGACATGAAGATAAAAATATCCTTTCCACGAAGTCTCATAGAACTGGTGGTCCGGTAGGGAAGCACAGAGTAAAAGGATGCTAAAAGAAGATGCTAATTGAGACTCCCTCAAGGCTAAGAATAAAAGGAGTTAAGACTACTCACTGTCTGAAGCAAGACACTACTAATGAAGGGCTTTATTTTCTTAAGCTTATTTGAATTCCAGTTAGTTAACATACAGTGTAATATTAGTTTCAGGTGTACAATGTAGTGATTCCACACTTCCACATGTCATTCGGTGCTAACACAAGCGCCCTCCTCAATCCCCACACTTATTTCATCCATCCCCCCACCCACCTCTTCTCTGGTGACCATAAGTGCGGTTCTCCATAGTTAAGAGTCTGTTTCTTGGTTTGCCTCTCTCTTTTTTTTTTGTCCCTTTGCTGTTTTTTAAAAAATATTTTTAATGTCTATTTTTGAGAGAGACAGACAGACAGACGAGTGCAAGCAGGGGAGGGGCAGAGAGAGAGGGAGACACAGAATCCGAGGCAGGCTCCAGGCTCTGAGCTGTCAGCACGGAGCCCGACGAGGGGCTCAAACCCACGAACCACAAGATCATGAACTGAGCCGAAGCCAGATGCTTAACTGATTGAGCCACCCAGGTGCCCCTACTTGTTTGTTTCATTTCTTAAATTCCACATATGAGTGAAGTCAAATGGTTTATGTCATCCTCTGATTAAGATTCAGAGTCAATGTAGTCATTAAAAGATTTTTCCCCATGAATTCTGATACGGATAATATTGAAAGATCAAATATTACCTTAAAAATGTGGGTTTTTTTCCAAGACTGAGAAGGACTTTTAATTGACAAAAAGGGTCAGAAGAAAACCTATGATCTCTGCCCAAGATGCTGCTGAGGATTGGGGAAAGAGACAACATGAGTTTGTAGAGGGAAGGGCAGGCAGGGGAAGGTGGGTCTCTGCTTCCTGGGGAGTCCAGCTAAGTCTCTGGGGCTGTCCCGCCAGTTTGCGGAGAGGTGACCTCTCCCAGCAGCGTCCGAGACAGGTGCCATCATCATTCTTGTGTCGCACATATCAAGAAACTCAAACACAGGTTCTGTGCCACAAGCTCAAGGCCAGGCAGCAAACCGTGACCGAGGGGCAGACACTGGAATTGACCTGACACCGTTTGACCCCAAAACCCTCAAATGACAAGTCTGATGCGTCACAAGACAGGACTCCCAGAAAAGGAGCACATGATCGCTTTGGGACAGCTGAGACAATGGTGACTCGTTGTAACTGGGGAAGGAACCTGGACTTTCAACCTCACAGGAGGGCCTGGTCTTAGGAACACCACCAGAGGTTTACAAAGGTTCACAAAGTACGTGACGCGTAGCATGTCCCCTTGTGATGAGCTTTCAGGAAAACCCTGGGGACTAGTTGGCCCCTGAGCTCTCTTCTGCTCTCCTCTAGTAAGAGCTATGGTCAGGTTCATGGCCACAAAGCTGGAGACTGAGTATCTGCCAGCCTCTTGGATCTAGCCATGCTATACAATTATTTCTCACTGAAGGGATGGGAATAAAATAATGTGCTCACTTCAGCATCGTTTGCTTGAAAGGACATTACTCTCCTACCTCACTCCTGTTTCCTTCCTACGAGATGGAATGGGGATGGAGCAATGACCACTCTTTACCTGTATGGATGACATCAAAATCTCAGAGGAATACTGGAGCAAAAAGACATAGGAACCAAGGTCCCCAAATGATCTCATTTTGTTGAGCCACATCACCAGCCTGGGCTTTCTGCTTGCCTCTGGTTTCTCACATGAGACAGAAATACACATCCGTCTTATTTAAGCCACTGGAGGTTGGGTCTCCTTGTCAGAGAGTTAGCCTATACCCTCCAGTCCTATAAAAGCTAAACGCGAAGTAAACAATACACAAAATTTAGCTTTGCTGGTCGGCGAATCTCTGACCAAATAAATGATGAGAGTTATAGCCTTCAGAAGTCAGAGATATGGTCTAAAGGTAACTTAAATGCCTACTGAGTCAGTGACAGCTCTATGAAGAGGGAAGCTATTTCTAGCGTGCAAAAGTGTCTATTTGCTTCTAGCTTCTCACTGGGAGGCTAATTGAAAGGTATTTGAGAGCGGAACTGAAATCCACAGAAACGGAAGTGTTACCCATAGACATGTGCATGAATACCAGATGACCAGACAGGAGAGATAGACTCTTAGCTGTTAGGGGTATTCTTGGAGGAGTTTCCATGAGGGACATGAACTCAAAATGCTTATTTCTCAATCTCTTACATGGTGGATATTTGGACAGGGACCAGTTTCCTGCGTAAGTTTTGAGTCCAAAGGGGGTTTGCTACACACCAAAAGTACTTAGAGACAAGAGTATAAATCCAGCCAGAGCAGTATTAAACTTGGGTGTGTTTTCTAACAGTAGGACACAAAATATACCAAATCCCTACCATTGCAAAGCCATTAAATGTAATGGATTAAATATCTAAAAAAAATTTGAATGCATAGATGAGTTTACAAGAAATAATAAATATCCCATTCATAGAGGTAACTAGCTAGAAAATTCTCTGGCTTTGCCCTAGAGAACAAGAAGGATGTCTCTTCTAAGAAGTCACGTCCACATGTCAAATAGCATCAGGACTTGAGCCTTGAATTCACACCTTTTACAAGCTCTGAAAAGCACCACGCTGAGAACCTTACCTCAAAACTCACCGAGATAACAACGTGCCCCTGGAACTGAGCAAACACACATCCACCCTGTGAAAATTCAGCCTTAGCAGAAAGCACCGCAACCAGACTTCCAAAGCTTCAGAAGTAAAATCGTTGAAATCACAAATAAAGAGAAGACAGCTTCCAAAACAGTGACCACAGTTCTGGGAAAGAATTGAATAGAATGTGTCTGGAAATGAGTAAGTAACACTTAAAACAAGAGAAGGGCTAATCACTGGACACAGAAGAAGGGGCAAGCAGTGAACGTTGAAGACAGATGTGAAGGAATGGTGTAGAATCTAACACAGTGTGACAAAAAGCAGCACCCTGAACGAGGACAGGAGAATGGCACATTAAGCCATGCATCTGCAGCCTATGGAGACATGACGACTAATGCTGAAATTGATAAGGACTGAAGATTTTCGGACTGAATAGTCACATTAGTTTTCAAATGTCAGAAGTCCAGCATGTACGAAGCAGGATTGAAGAAAAGAAAATGGCAAGTTATGTCTTAGTCAAACAGCAAAATAAACCAAAGACAAAGAGGTTTTTAAAAAAATCAGATAAAAAAAAGAATCGAAAGGA
Source organism: Crocuta crocuta (assembly GCF_008692635.1). Lineage (NCBI taxonomy): Eukaryota > Metazoa > Chordata > Mammalia > Carnivora > Hyaenidae > Crocuta > Crocuta crocuta. The sequence goes on along the minus strand of NW_027551571.1, from coordinate 3,863,281 downwards.
CAAAGAGACCTATCATAGTTGTCTTTTCAACACTGACAGGTGAATGTTAGAGGGACGTCTTCAAACTATCTGGTTATTATGAAATCAAAGAAATGATTGCATATGCCCATAGCAGGGAAGGTGTTGCCCTCCATGAATTAGTACCTGAAGGGCCAACAATTATTAAACTGCACACCTGCAGATAGAGCCAGTGAACACAGAGGAGGCTTCGGGAGAAAAGGACCCCTGGATTGGGAAGGAATCACGGTGATCAATATCTTCCAACGCTACACTTTCAAGTTTGTGACAATGCTACCTGGAAATCCATCATTCAAGATGCTTGAGCTGCTATAGAGAGATTCCTTTGGCGAATCCGGGCCCAGAAATATAACAAGGAACACAAAGTCAGTTAGCAACTAAACGCCTTTAGCAAGGCTAAATGTGCAACACATCTTTCCTCCAAACCGGTCTGATGTCTAGTAGCGGTAGTTGTCGTGAAGGGCTTCTTTTATCAGAGTGTATTCTTTGCGCTAAATATATCAATGTTAATTTGTAATGCAGCCACCTTCTCAACTGAAATGCAAAATGTTCCAAAAGAACATATGTCCATATAAACTTCTTTAGCTTCAGCTTAAGAAACAGTTTGTGTTTTCTTTTTCTATTCTTTCCTTTCCCCCCTTATCTTTCTCCTCGTTTCCCCCCCTTTCAAGACATTAAATGCCTGCTCTATCCCCATGGAGTGGCCATCTTTCCCCTGAAGTCCAGAATGATAAATCCAACAGCTTATTGAACATATTATGAGACACACTGAGTTGAGTATATAACGTTTTCCACTCTGAAGAGGTGAGCAACTTTTGAGATGAAAAATGAAAGGTGGCTCATGATAAAGAGTTGTTAAACTCCTCAATGACACAAAAGGATGGGAAAAGGAGAGATTTATATTGATCTGTAGTTTTCTGGAAAGTCCTCAGCAGCAGAATTTAAGGAAGCCTACTACAGGAGAGTCATGGGTTTTCACTACAACAGCAAGCAGAAAGAAAATGGAGAAAAAAGATGGCAAAGACAGGCTGGTTAGAGACTGAGTGGTCAAGGACCCAGTGAACGGAAGAGGCTGGCTCGTCTGAACTGGGAGTTGTTAGAAGTTGAATTGCATCCCCTCCAAATTCATTCATTCATCTGAAAATCCTATTTCCTATATCTCAGACTGTGAAGAGGCTTAGGAATAGGGTTGTTGCAGCTCTAATTAGTTAAGATGAGGTCATATAGGAGTCGGGTAGACCATCAAGCCAATATGACCAGTGTCTTTATAAAAAGGGTGAACACCAGAATGCACACAGGGAGAATGTCATGTAAAGGTGAAAACAGAGATTGGGGGATGCATCTGCAAAAGAGGGAACCACCAGAAGCCTCAAGAGAGGACTAGAACAGATGTTCCTTCATCAGCCAGAAGGCCTTCTACCTTCATCTCTGAATTCCAGCTTCCAGAGCTATAGGAAAGTGCATTTCTGTTATTGAAGCCACCCAGTCGGCCCTTTGTTACAGCAGCCCTAGCAAGATGATAAAGAGATGTGATGTCCCAGGTCAGGGCCTCACCTGCGATACATCACGTGTCCTTCAGGGGCTGGTGTTAGACTCCCTGCATAGAGTCGTCCACACTTGGTGACAGTCCCCTTTGCTTCAAGGCACACTTTGGCGGACGTTGGGAGGCATGCCACCTTCCAAACGTCTTTGAATATGTACTATATGTTATTAGGTCGCCAATAAAGGCTAACCCAGAAGTCTCTGCACCTCATTAACGGGCCCTCAAAGAGAACATTAATTAAATCCTGGAAACTACAGGGTTTTGAACAGTTGGAATTTATATTTTAAAAATAGGCAACTTTGCTTCCTCCCAGCTCTAAAATCTATAATTCTGGTTGTGACACACTTATCACCCACCAGCTCTTATGTTCGTTTGGATCTTTCCAGATTTCTTAGAAAGTGCCAAGAAAACATTTGCATCCCAGCATACATACGGAACTGGACATCGTCCTGAGAGCTTCAATAACATGAAAGAAGTGCATGGTTTCCAGATAACGCTCAAATTCTGCCACCTCTTACTGTTTGACAGGAGAGGGGTACTACTTTTTAAAATAATTAATTTTCAAGTGTTTTCTAAATCTTGGTGAGATTTCCTTTAATGGGTGATCAAGAAATTATGTGATCTTAAAGGCTACAAGAATTAACACCGGGAGGGCCTTAAGAAATCTCTTGGAGGGAGAGCTTGGGTTGATTATATTTACTATATTTGTGGGCACTTTCTCCAACAGCCTCAACCCCAGGGCAATTACTGCTCATTGGTTCTCTCCTCTTCCATCCTCCCTTGATACCTAATGCAGTAGAGAAAATAGAAGGTTTACCATCCTGAAATAAAGTCTGCCTCAGGAGACATGAATAAGGTCAGATGCATCATCAAAGATGTTGACCTTCAGTTTAATTTTGTTTTGGACTAGAAGGGTCATTTCTGCCTTCATTTTTTAAGTTATTATATAATTTTCCACCTTACTTTTCAAATCCTAGACAACTTGCTATTTCATGATGTTCTCTATTCGCTTTCCACTGCAAGATAAATATGATACTTCCTAATGGTTAATAAATTCTGTGCCATATGAGTGAGTTAGATGAGTAATTTGTCCTCTCTCAGCTTCAGCATGTTCATCAGCAGATGAGAATATTAATACCCACCTTACAGTATTGTTGCAGGGACTTCGTAATATAAGTGAAAGCGCAGCTCTGATAGGGATTCTCCATCAGCAGGCTGATTTAAAGAAGAAGGAGTTTATTGAATGGGTAAGGAGTGGTTAGCAAAATCACCAGAAGCCTAAAGAAACAAGTTAAGGAGAGGGGGATGATGTGAAAGGGGGAAGAGTGGTATGAAAGGGAGACCAGATGGCCGGAATCCCAGCATCAACTACTCTACAAGATGAGTAAGATGAGACCTTCCTGAGCATAGATGCCAATAGTGGACAGTGACTCCCTACTACACCCAATGTTGTTGTTGCCACTGCTGACGTCATTGTGGCCAGATGGAAAGCTTCCCCCTGCTTGATTCCTTGTATTACTGTCCTGACTCAAATTCCTGGCTACTGTGTCTGATTGGCTAAGCCTGATGACATGCTCCTACCTCTTCACAACAGGGAATCTGCGACATTGAGTACCTGACATTATCATTTTCTGTAGAGAGAGGACAACTCCACCTACCAAACAGATTGAGATAGTACAGAATTTTATAACTAAGAAAGACATTAAGAAACAAACCAAAAAGCAAACAAACCTAGGTCCACAAATGTCCATCACTTTCTGTCACAGAGTAAGGTTTAGAAATAATTATTTAAATACATTATTATAAATAATTACAAGAAGAGAATAAATAGAAATAATTCCCAGGTGAGAAAAATCAGGTACAGTTTATTTGGAAATTTAGGTTTATGATGAGACTTAGAGTGAGTAACATTTGGACATGCCTGAGGATAAAGAGAAGTTTGGGGATTTCAAGATGAAGCCATCTTTATGGACAATGGTTTGATCCTTAAAAATATAAGTGTGTACTGAAAATGAGCAAGACTGTATCTCTGAAATAGACTACTCAGGAGATAAGTGGGGGAAAATGAAAATTAAGTCTAGGAAGGTAATTTGTACCCTAAATTCAGGATATCTTTAATTTTATATTAACGATTCAGTGAATATTCAAAGACTTTAACAGGGAGATGGTATGATAGGAGCAGTTATTTTTTAATTTTTAAAGTTTTTTAATATTTTATTTATTTCCGAGAGAGAGACACACACACACACACAGCATGACAAGGGGAGGGTCAGAGAGAGAGGGAGATACAGAATCTGAAGCAGGCTCCAGGCTCTGAGCTGTCAGCACGCAGGGCTAGAACCCACGAACCATGAGATCATGACCTGAGCCGAAGTCGGATGCTTAACTGACTGAGCCACCCAGGCGCCCCATGGAGCAGTTATTTTAAAATAGGGAGCACATCCTCAGAAAGGTCAGCAGATTCTTTAATGACTTGCATGTGATTTGAGGAAAATGGACAGCAGAGGACGCAGTTGAACAACTGAGATTTGAAAATGATGTTACAGTTAAGAGCAATTTGTCACTTATGGCAATGACAATCTGCTTGAAAGTACTCATCAGAGATAAATGCCTCAGAATATTCCTTCAGCGGGCTTTGAATCTTCATGACATAAACTATCAGAATATCTTTATTATAGTTTTACCTCTTTTTGTCTACAATGCAGATTACAGACAGGCTATGTTGTAAACCAGCATTTCCTTTATATTAGTCCTATATCAGTGAGGACATAAAACTTGTTTAGAATGGTGATTTGTGTCAGTCCTGGAAACTAAAATCCACCAACTGGTGAATGGCAAATGAATTGTAGAGTATCTATAAAATGGAATACTGTTTAGCAATAAAATGGAAGAAAAACATTTTTCCTGAAATAACATGTATGAATTTCAAAAAATTGCCAAGAGAAAAGCACAAGGAATTTAATCCTATATGCTGTATGATTTCATTCATATGACTTCCTGTCAAAGGCAAATCCTGAACCATTTAGTCTTTCTGCTTTTGGTATCAAAGTGATCATGGCCACATAATATTTTTTCTTAAATCTATTTCCTTCTCTTAGTTTCTGGAAATGTTTTTATAGAATTGGTATTATTTTCTCCTTTAAGTGTTGGGTAGAATTTTCTAATGAAGTCATCCAGTCTTGGAGATTTATTTGTATAAAGGTATCTTACTATTGTTCAAATTCTTATTAGATGTAAGATTAGTTAGGTTATTTGAGAGTGAGCTTTCTGCTTTTTTGTTTTTTTTAAGGAATTTGTTGAATCTAACTTATTTTAAACTTTTTCATAGATTCCTTTATTATTTAATAGCTGTAGAATCTGTAATACTATTCATTATTTCATTCATGATACTGGTAAATTTTGTCTTCTCTCTTATTTTTTTCCCATCAGTTGATGAGAGGTCTAACAACTTTATTCATGCTTTTAAATAAGCAGCTTTTGGTGTCATTGATTTTACATCTCAATGATTTCTACTCTTATCTTTATTACATTGTTTCTTTTGTTTGATTTGGGCTTAATTTTCTTTTGTTTTTCTAGTTTCTAATGTGGAAGATAATTTATTTGAGACCTGTCTTCTGTTTTATATGAGCATTTGATGCTATATATTTTCCTCGAAGTGCTGCATTAGCTGCATTACTTGGCATATATATCGGTATAGCTATCAAAATTTGATAAACTATAAGATTTTGACTCTTATAACTTCATGTGTTTTTTTTTCAACTTGAGATTTTAAAGGAACTACATACAAGTTTACATAATTATTTTGCAGATTGTTTGCAACTATTATGTCCTCCCCATATACTTTTCTACAATATGACATTGGCTTCATCTATTCATAGATGCATTCAAATTACCCTACTCAAGAAAAAGGATGATTAGTGATTATTTGACCACTAGAACACCACAGAAATGACTTTTTTTTTTTTACTCCTGTGGCTAGTTACAAAATATTTTGAAGTTTCTGTCTTACTCACTGAAATATTAATTTTTTATTTAAAAAATAATGTTTAAAGCAATGAGATACTGCATTAGATGCCCAGCTATCATGAAGCTGCCATGTTGTGAAAGTTAAAGAATCATGATGAATCCGCATGAAGGAATTTACTCTTTGGTTCTTTCTGGTCCAGGAGCCATTCATGTGTGTAAACAAACTTTCATGATAATTTGACCCTCCAGCCATCAACTTACTCCTGGTATTGGAATTTTTCCAGTTGAGGCCTAGATGTTATGAAGCAGAAATTGTTATTCCTGTGCTCAATGCTAACTCACAAAATCTAGGAACACTGTAAAATTTTAAGCTTCTGAATCTGGGGGTAATTTTTATGCAACACTAATAAGCAGGGAAAATGTATAATTGATTTCATATTTCAAAGCCAATTTTTTAATAGTCTTTACTTTTTAGAGCAGTTTTAGGTTCACAGAAAAATTGACCAGAAAGTGAAAAGAGTTCCTATATAGTCCCTTCCATCACAAAGCCACAGCCTTTCCCATGATCAGCATTTGAAACAGAGTGTTACAATCCATTACTCTACATTAACACATTGCAATTACTCAAAGTCCATCATTTACATTAGGGTTTACTCTTGGTGTTCTATATTCGATGGCTTTCAACAAATAGTGACATATATCCATCATTATAGTATCACATGGAGTATTTTCACTGCCCTAAATCTCCTCTGCACTCTGCAAATTTATCCTTCCCTCTCCTTTCCCTGCCCCTGGCAATCACTGATCTTTTTACTGTCTTCATAGTCTGCCTTTTCTAGACTGTCATATAGCTGGAATTATCCAGCCTTTTCAAATTGGCTTCTTTCACTTAGTAACATGCCTTTAAGTTTCTTCCATGTCTTTTCATGGCTTGATGGTTCATTTCTTTTTAGTGCTAAATAATATTCCATTTTCTAGATGGACCACAGTTCACCTATCCATCACCTACTCAACGACATCTTGGTTGCTGCCAAATTTTGACAATTATGAATAAAGCTATTATAAATATTCACACATAAATTTTTGTGGACTTAACTTTTCAACACATTTGGATAAATACCAAGGAGTACAATTGCTAAATCATACGGTAAGAGTATATTTAGTTTTGTAACAAACTGCCAAACTGTCTTCTAAAGTGGCTGTACCATTTTGTCTTCACATGAGCATGAGCAAAAAAAAAAAAAAAAAAAAAAAAAAAAAAAAAGAAAGTTCTTCTTGCTCAACACCATCACCAGCATTAAATGTCAGTTTTCTGGATTATGGCCATTATAATAGGTATACAATGGTACCTCTTTGTTTTAGTTTGTATTTTTCCCTGATAACATGATGTGGGACATGTTTTCATGTGCTCATTTTCTACCTGTGTATCTTCCTCAGTGAGGTGTGTCTTCAGTTAGTTTGCCCACTTTTTAATCTGGTTGTTCATTTTCTTATTGTTGAGTTTTAAGAGTTCTTTGTATGTTCTGGAAAATGGTCCTTTATCAGATCTGTCTTTTGCAAATATTTTCTTCCAGTCTGTGGCTTGTATTTTCAATCTCTTGCCTATCTTTCTCAAAGCAGAATTTTTTTAAAGTAGGCTTCATGCCCAACATGGAACTTGAACTCATAACTCTGAGATCCAAGAGTCACATGCTCTACCAACTGAGCCAGTCAGGCACCCCAGAAATTTTTATTTTTAAAAAAGTACCCTGTATTATTGTTTTCTTTCATGGAACAAGACTTTGATGTTGCATCTCAAAGGTCAGCGCCATTCCCAAGGTCATCTAGGTTTTCTCCTATGTTCTCTTCTAGGAGCTTTGTAGTTCTGTGCTTTATTTTCAGGTCTATAATCCATTTTGAGTCAATTTTTGTGTCAAAGAAAATTTGTGAAAACACTTTACTAATTCACAGTCCATCCAATATTTTTTAAGGGTTCCAAAGTTATGGAAACCAATAAAGTAAAGAGTGGCTTCCACTTACTTATACTAAACTTAACTAGTGTTGATGCATATGAAAGTTAGCCCTGGAATTTTCTGACCTTGCAGATGAGAGCATTTTCATTCAATCATTCTTTATACAATATTCACTCAGAAATATTTATTAAACTGTCTCCTTGTGTGTAACATTTTTCTAGGGTATATACTCTATCTAGAGACATATTATGTAATGAAACAATCACAAATTTTTATTTTTATGGAGCTTATATTCTGGTGGGAGAATGCATACAATAGACAAAATAAAGCAGGAAACCATAACGTATATTAACTATTGCTAAGTGTTGTGTGTGTGTATACATATCCACACAGACAATTTGCAGGGAGTTTGGTTTTTAGTATGGTCATATAAGATTCATGGATAAGATGAACTTTTGAGGAAACATCTGAAGGAGATGAGGAAGAAAGTTGTGCAGTTATCTGGTTATCAGTAAAGAGCAGAAGGGAGAACGTGAGCAGAAATTAAATCAGAGAAGTAATGAGTGGGGAAGATTAGGTAGGAATCTATGGGCTTTTAGTCTTAATGAGATGGAAAATGACAGAGAGTAAACTAGAGGGAAGTAAGTATGGACGCTGTGGAAGTAAGATGGGAAGGGTCCTAATAGCTGGAGAATTCCACTACCAGCTTTTCTAGGTCTCCAGCTTAGAGATGGTAGATCATGGGACTTCTCAGCTTCCATAATTGTGTGATCCAATTCCTCATAATCAAGCAATCGATCTCTCTCCTTTCCTCTCATATCTATATTATACATTACATAAATAGTATATATAATATATATTCTATGGTAGTGTATAGAATATTCTGTTATATATACATATTCTATGTTATATATATATATGTTTTATGATGTTATATATTTTATAGATAAAATTTTAATATATTTTAATATGTTTTATATATAAGTAAATATGTTTATAAAATATGTATGTGTATGTGTATGTGTATAGATAGGTGGATAGACAGGTACTCCATTGGTTCTGTTTCTCTGGAGAACCTTGACTAATACAGGATTTAAGTTTGGATTTTTTCGCACATGGTTTATCATGTAAGATGATTCTTGTTTGAGTGCCTCTACTGTCTCTATAAGCGTCATCAGCTGGTGTGTGTGTGAGTGTGTGTGTGTGTGTGTGTGTGTGTGTTGGGGAAAATTGAGTACTGAGGATGACCGTTCTTCTGGAGAATAGCTACGCAGATGGCTTAGGAAAATATACTGTAAAATCTGACTGCTAAGCCACGAGCATGAGGATAACCCTTTTGAGAACGTTGAGAGTATGTCAATGGAGTAATTATAATAATGGACATTAGGTTCTGAGGAAGGAAGTGAGGATATGAGGGTAAGACCAATAGAAGGAATTCGTGAGGTCATGTATTGGAAAGTAGCGCTGAAGTCAGCGTGCCAGAGGAGAATGGAATTCATCAAGAATGTGTGTGTACGGGGCTCCTGGGTGGCTCAGTGGGTTAAGCGTCTGACTTCGGCTCAGGTCATGATCTCCCGGTTCATGGGTTCAAGCCCTGCTTCAGGCTCTGTGCTGACAGCTAGCTCAGAGCTTGGAGCCTGTTTCTGATTCTGTGTCTCCCTCTTTCTTTGACCCTCCCTTGCTCACGCTGCCTCTCTCTTTCTCTCAGATAAATAAAAAACCATTAAAAATTAACAAAAAAGAATGTGTGTGTGTGTGTGTGTCTGTCTGTCTGTCTGTCTGTGTGTGGCTGTATCTGTGGCTGGGGGGCGGATTGTGTGTGTGCATGTTTGTGTGTGTGTGTGTTTCATCCAGCAACATGAACCTACACAGAGGCAGCCACAGAGAAGGCAGAGATTGGATTTCACAAGGTTCAGGTTAGATTTTTGGTCTTGAAAGGTAGAGGCTTAGGGCAGTTGAAGGTGTTCAGTGGAGTCATTACCACCAAAGACTCTGGACTGTAAACTGGGTAGGAGGGAAGTGGGAATACGAAGATATTTACATCCTTATCCACAGTGTGTGAAAATGCTAATTCCTCCCACATTCATTAGATGGTCCCAATCATTTTAAAAGCATCTGTCAATCTGATGGGCAAACAGAGGCATTGAATCTAGCATTTACCTTGTGTTTCCCTGGCTCCTAGTCACAGTTGAGCCACATTGAACCACTTGTTGACCTTGCTTTATTTTCTTATCAACTGACTTTCATACGTCCCCAATAATTTTCCAATTATTTTAAATTTTAATTTATACTTTGTCTTATAATGTTATTTTAAGAAATTTATGTATATTAGGGTTATCGATTCATTGTCACCTATGTTACAAAGATTTTCTCTGTAGATTGTTTTTGACGAAGTTTTTGTGATGATTTTACTTATACAAGTTTTAAACGTTAAAGTAATAAATTGGTCATTATTTTTTCAGTAGCTTTTGGTTTTCTCCTTTGTGTCTAGGAAAGCTTCCCTCACGAATGCTTTAAAAATAATCTCATATATTAATTATAATACTTGACTTCTTTAAATATTTTAATTTTTGGAATTTATTTCTGTAGGGTGTAAAATAGGGATAAAACTTATTTTTTCCCCAAATGCTTAGCCTATTTTCTCAACATCATTTATAGAAAAGCTGCATTTTTTTCTCATCTTTTTGCAATACCAAATGTGCTATAGATTAAATTCCATGCATTCTTGGATATCTTTATCAATCCTCTGTTCTGTTCTTCTGGGATTGCCACATTTTGTTAGAATTTAGCTGCTTAGAATATTTTAATATCTGATAGGACAAATTCACCTCATTTATGCATATATTTCACATTGTTTTTGGCATCCTCACACATTTATTCTTCCATATAAATTTCATATTCAATTTGTCCAGTTCCCAAATAGATCCGTGTTAAGACTATGACTCAAATTTTATTAGATTGAATTATTTGTTTTGGAGAATTGACATTTTAATTAGGAACAAAACCTGTCATTCTTAAGTCTTCTTTATATCTTTCCATAAAATCTAGTTATTTTGTTGCACTTAATATTATATTTGTTATTTTTCCATTTAATTTATTAAGTTCTTTTTAAAAGAAACCAACTATGTATGCTCTCTAACCTGGCCTTTAGAGCAATTATGCTATTAGTGACAGTTATTTTATCTCCTAAACATAACAATATCTGTGAATAAAGAAAATTTGTCTCCATTTGTGGTATTTTTTTTAAATGTTTTTTATTTATTTCTAGGAGAGAGAGAGAGAGAGAGAGACAGCGTGAGCAGGGGAGGGTCTGAGAGAGAGAGAGATACAGACTCTGAAATAGGCTCCAGGCTCTGAGCTGGCAGTCAGCACACAGCCCGACGCGGGGCTCGAACCCATGAACCGCGAGATCATGACCTAAGCGAAAGTCGGACGCTTAACCGACTAAGCCACCCAGGCGCCCCCATTTGTGGTATTTTTATCACAATTTCATATTTTTTAATTCCACCACCTAACCCTTCTAACACCATTTTGAATAATTGGTATTCTCATATTTCCTCTTGATTTAAAAAAAATTTACAATTTATTCATTTTTGAGAGTGAAAGAGACAGAGCATGACTTGGGGAGGGGCAGAGAAAGAGGGAGACAAAGACTCCGAAGCAGGCTTCAGGCTCTGAGCTGTCAGCACAGAGCCCAACACGGGGCTCAAACCCACAGACTGCGAGATCATCACCTGAATCAGATGCTTAACTGACTGAGACCCCCAGGCACCCCACATCTTGATTTTAATGGGACTTCTCTTAGCCAGTCTCCATTTAGTATCACATTTGCTGTTGGTTGCTGATAAATACTCTTGCTGTGGCCATAGGTTTTCCTCTTTTCAAATTGGACTTTTCATTAAAAAAATAATAAAAACAGGGTCTGCTTTTACCTTTTTTTTGCCTTGACTTATTGATTGGCTTTGTTTTCTAGTTGAATAATCTGTTTTCATTTTTATTAATTCTTACGCACTCTCTTTAGGTTTGTCTTCTTCTTCTTGAGTTTCACAGGTGACACGTGACAGCGTCTTCATCAGCACCTCCTTCAAGGTGGGTGCTTTGTGGAAGTGGGGGAGGGGGTCCTGCCTGCTGCTCCTCAAGGAGGCCGGGCCCTGCCTGCAAACACCCTTGTTTCTCTCCCCAGACCTGGGGAAATCTTCCATCAAGCAAGACTCTATGTCAGAATCCTTCATTTTCCACAAAAAGAATGAATTGTTTTCTCTCAGCTTGGTAGAGCATATTGATCTTCCTTCCGTCAATAACACAAAATGCCTGCCCTTCTGGTCTTCCCTAATGACAGCCATTTGGGTAGTCTGCCATGCTGCACTTGTCACAAGCCCATCCGAGACAACTGGTATCCGAAAGGAATAATCTAACAATTATGTTGACTATTCTCTTTTCAAGATTCTCCAGGCTTTACTCAAAACTCGGGCTAGGAAAACAATTGCACGCCTGAGACAAACACATTTGCTAGATACCAGCCCTTGTCCCAGCATATCCTGCCATCAGCCCTGGTCCAGAACTTTCTTTAAAGGATTCCTATGAGCTTATAATGTCGCTGGCTTTTGCTGGAGGCCAGTGTAAGAAACAGGCATGTGGACTTTCTCTGTGTTTTTAAAGGATGATTAGTGAAGACTTGTTCTAGCATATTCTGAATCTCACATAGGTAAAGATTTTACACGACCTATTTCTCTAAGGACTTTGGGATGGGAATTATTTCTCCTATAAAATGGAATACATTTCTTAACTAAAGAATGAGTGTTCTATCATTCATGAGATTGGATTATCTGTCATGGTCTATAGGAAGCTCAGTACTTGTTTCTTTCTTCATCTCTTACTTGCTTGCTCTCCTGTCTCTCCTTTCACTTAATGTGTCATCTTAAAGAGTTTTAATCTTATTTATTCTTTTCTTTAAATTTTATTTAAATTCAAGTTAGTTAACATATAGTATAATTCTGGTTTCAGGAGTAGAACCCAGTGATTCATCACTTACATATAACACCCAGTGTTCAACCCATCAAGTGCCCTCCGTAATGCCCACCCCCCATCCAACCCAACCCCCCACTCCCCTCCCCTCCAACAACCCTCGGCTTGTTCTCTGTATTTAAAAGTCTCTTATGGTTTACGTCCCTCTCTGTTTTCATCTTATTTTTCTTTCCCTTCCCCTATGTTCATCTGTTGTGTTTCTTAAACTCCACATATGAGTGAGAGCATATGATAGTTATATTTCTCTGACTGACTTATTTCGCTTAGCACAATACACTCTACTTCCATCCATCCACATTATTGCAAATGGCAAGATTTCATTCTTTTTGATCGCCGAGTAATGTTCCATTGTATACATATATACCACATCTTCATCCATTCATCAATCAACAGACATTTGGGCTCTTTACTGTAAGCGCCTTTGTGAAAATATATCAGGTATAATCAAGTCAATAATCAGTCTTTTATTTATAAGAAATAAAAATAAGTAAAAGCAATTTCAAGATTTATAAAGAGAAGGAAAGGAAACTGCTGTATTTGTTTTTAGTTGCCTATGGTAATTGTGTGGGGATTCTGATGCTTGGCATACCTGTGAAAAAGCGTTACAAAGCTTTCCTGTAAACAATGAGTTTTTAAACCTGCACTTTATTTCTGTCTATGCACGGGAAGCTCAGGGATTGATATAACACCTGAATCCAAGAATGATGTATCAGAAAGAACACTAGAAGAAGGACTTGTTTGCCTGTTTTGATATTGCCATGTGGGGAGCTTCAAGACCAATCTGTAGATCTAGTCTAAGAGGTTTTTAGCAGGGCTGAGGCCATGCATCACTCAGGGGCTCAGAAGAAGGTAGCAACTGTGTGACCTCAGAGCCATGCCGCAGTGTTCTCACATCTTGGCCATCCTCTGGGCACCCTGCTTCTGGACCCCGAGGCAGGTAATGAGTTGAACTGCTAAGGAGACAGTCAGGCAGCGCTCCAGATTGGCTGAAGGGTCTCTCATGGGCTGTGCAGCTCTGTGCCTCTCCTCCAGGGAGGCCCTGGCACTGGGGAAAAAGTACGTTACCTTAGGCTCATCACTTTGAAAACAGAGCACTTAATTCAAACAAACCCCTCCCAGGAATGACTGGCCATGTGTGACCCTAACTCCTCTGAGTTTGGAAACACTACCAGAGTTAGGGTTTCTGGGGCAATTGTGTGTTATTAAGGGTTCAGTAGAACCTCATTTTAGTGAATTGGTCTGCAGGAACCCTAATTTCTAATAAGGTCACAATCAGAAGTCATGGGGATAAAGACTTCAACACAGTAATCTGGAGATGGGGACACAATTCAACTCATAACAGTTCTTTTAGCTTACTTTAAATTTTAATATAAAAGATTATAAGGAGGCACCTGGGCGGCTCAGTTGGTTAAACATCTGACTCTTGATTTTGGCTCAGGTCATGATCTCACAGTTCATAGGTTCAAGCTACTTGTCAGGCCCTATACTGACAGTGCAGAGCCTGCTTGGGATTCTCCTCTCTCTAAACCATGGAAAGTCTGTGCAATCAAAAAAAAAAATGTTTCTGGCTCACTGTCTGTAAGGAAGATACATTCACTCTTCTGACCTGCTGTGGCTTACTAGAATACTTGCTTAGGGTACATATCAGCAGACCCTTACTCAGCTCCAAGGACACAACGTCCCAAGTGAGTTCAAGTGAAAGATCTCCCTTTTTCATATTTCATAAACCTCATTATTTTTGCTATTATTCCTGGAGTTCCATTTTTCACATACAAGTACCAGAACACACAAAAGAACAGGTACTCTCTCTCTCCATTGGAGAAGTTTCAAAAAGGAGATTTACTTTACATTTTTGGTAGACATATCCGTTGAAATATATCTGGCAAAACAGGGATATTTTCATTTTTCCATATAAGGGGTCAATAAAGAAAGCAAGAACCCTAAATTACACGAAAAAAAATAAAAATAAACTTTATCTGAGGCATAATCTTTCAAAAAGAAACTTTAATGTTTATTTATTTTTGAAAGAGAGAGAGAGTAGGGGAGGGGCAGAGGGAGAGGGAGACAGAATTTGAAACAGGTTCCAGGCTCGGAGCTATCAGCACAGAGCGCAACGCGGGGCTTGAACCCATGAACTGTGAGATCATGACTGGAGTCAATGTCAGAGGCTTAACTGACTAAGCCACCCAGGTGCCCCAAGGCACAGATAGTCCTAGTGCCATCCTTAACATGTCACAAGAGTCAATTTTAGTATATGTGCTGCCGAAGCGAGCACTCATGTCACAAGAGTCAAAATAGAAGCAGCCAGCACCAAAAATTCAAGAGCACGTTCAATTCATAAACTATCCTGGCTTCCAAAGGCTCCAGGAAAAATATTAAATCATAAAAATATTAAAAGTCTATTCACTTCCATTGTAGCTATATTCTCAAATACATATTTTAAAAATAAATCTCAGAGGGAAAATCTCTTTTCATCAAAGTGTTTCATAAGTACCCATCCGAGGAGATGCAAATATGTATTACATGCTCCTCTGCAGATGGTAAATTCCGTACAAAATAGTTAAATATCCCTGCCGTGTAGAAGTGTACATTTTCTGTGTGTTCAAACTTTGATAGATAGTGTCCCAGCTTAGGGCTTAACCACCTACATGGGCTTGGTAGAACTAAGCCATTGCTCTTACAGTGACCACAGTCATACTCCAAGGAATCCCTTGATTGTACTTAAAAAACACAACAGAAAACAAAATAATATCCACTCAAGCAATTTTTAGGTCTAAAATCCTCAGAGGAAGGGAATCCAGGGATGAGGAGACAAGGTGTTGAGCGTACCTCTGTGGGACTTCCAGCTGTGAGCAGCTAGTTTTTCATTTGCTTTCTCTGAGCCCCTTCTCCAAAACAGACACAGACAGAATGGATCACGTTTAAGGCCGGTACAGGTTCCCAGTTAGTTGCACAGTGAGATCAGGTCTAACTTTTAACCTGTGCTCAGATTCTTCCTTTAACAGCACACCGGTTTCTTCCACGTGTCATACATTAACCAAAATGTCAAGGATTAGATTCAACAGTGTTCCGTGTAGCTTACTGACTCACTTCAAGGGAAACAGATCAAGGGTGTTTCTTCTACCTACAGTATTGGAGCTTATGAGGAATTACATTTTCAAAGTGGCTTTTCCATTTTATTTTTCTCCTAAACGTGTGAATGAATGGCAGCTTCAAATGGCTAACGAACACTCGGTCCCATCAGGTCCGTCTAGGGGCAAAATCCCTTCGGATGCCTCATCCTGTAAACATCTCAGAAAGCAAATCTCATCGCAAGTCAAAAGTAATGTGTCCAAAGGGTGCTGTGATTTCCTTAAATTCTCGGTCAGCAGTGTTCTTGTCTCTGACCCTTTCCCTCCGGCATCCGGAATCACCCTCCACGGGAAAGAGGCCGGCAGTTCTCTTCTCTCAGTCTTACCAAATAGGTAGTTTTGGAAACAGTTTCCTCACTGGAGTATCACAAAAACCGCCCGAACTGATAAATCTTCTAAGTTCATCTCCGAACAGATAGCTCAGCACTTTGCCTGGCATTTGAACTCCTCGTTACCGACTTAAAAATAGGAGGGTCAGGGAAAAGGGAAACAGGCTAAGCAGGGCAGAACCTGATAAAACAGCACGGGCCGGGGGTATGGAGTCAAAACTGGGAGAGAACATTAGCCGCTGTGCCCCGCATCACCTCGTCCTAACCTCAAGAGAGGGAAATGGCAAGCGCTTCTGGGGAAACCATCTCCTGGGGGCAATTCCCCCCTAACACGAGGGGTCCCAAAGGGACAGTGAGTTCAGTCCGCATCTCTGCCCCGATTCCATGTTCTGCCTGATGGTAACAGTCTGCATTTTACAGGCTACAAATAGTAGGTTCTAAAGAAATGTTGGATGAAGGGACGCGTGAATGGAAAATTCATACATGAATTAATAGTTTCAGACGATCTCCGAGGTTGATTTCTAGTAATATTGCAATAGTGTGCGAAAAGAATAGGCATAAAATCCTCTTTAAATAAAATGTATTTGAGGGAAATGAAAGCACTAGTGAGTATAAGGGAAGCTGAACCATTCTATGGATTACATTTGTCTTTTAATCCATTTTGCCCTCTATACGAAATGTGACATAAAGTCATCTGCCAATATTCTAAAGGCTTCTGCTGGTGCCTGAATTATATTTTTAAATTAGACCCTAAAGCTGCATTCTAATGCATTACTTTCATTTACTAAAGTATGCATACAGTCTCACTCTGTTCCCAGGGCATCCTTTATTTAATCAGTCTGAGAGCGGTGCAGACCATCTCCAACTCCACGTGAATCTGCCAGATCTTGCTGACTTTTACATTTCACCTTTCTGGCAATACGTGATCTCCTTGAAGGAAGAGAAAATAGATATATAATTGAACGGGAGATGAGGAGAGCGGAAGAAATATCCCTTTCGATAATCAGTGAAAGGTATGCAAATCTGAGTCCTTGCATCTGTTGTGACCCATGTCACAGGAAATGTCGCAGTCAACAACGTTAACCTTCCTATGTAAAGCTCCACACAGCATTGATATGTTTGACAAAACCCTGGAAGGTCGAGGGTAAAGAAATCAATCTACTATTGGTTATTTTTATTATTTTTTAAAAAATGGTTATTTATTTATTGTTATTTATATTATTTATTATTTTATTTTTGAGAGAGAGAGGGGAGGGGCAGAGAGAAAGGGGACAGAGGATCCAAAGTGGGCTCTGCACTGACAGGCAGACAACACAGAGCCCAATGTGGGGCTTGATCTCATGAACCACAAGATCATGACCTGAGTCAAAGTTAGAAGCTTAACCAACTGAAGCTTAACCCAGGTGCCCCTGATTATTTTTAGAAAAAGGAAGGTATTCTGCAAAGTCTGGTGGCAGTAGGGTAGTGACAGTGGAGTTTCCCCTTGAACCTTTGCTTCAAAAGAAAAATAGTTGGTTCAGATCTTGGCTTTGATGTGTAGATAGAATACAGCTGGAGGTCTAGAAAGAGAACGGAATCTTCGAAAAGGAAGAAATGCAGAGCTCCGGGGGAAAAAGTCGTGGAGTAGTGGCTGTGACTCAGGAGGACTCTGCCATCTTCCCAGTAGATGTTAGGTGTTCAGCCTGGGGACACAGATGGGAAGGCGCACTGGCTCTGGCAGAATTGGATTCAAGTCTGAAGGCTGCTATTTATCAACTGTGGGACCCTGGAGATGAATGGATGTTCACTGAGTCTCAGTTCCCCCATCTAGAAACTCTGTATAGAAGATGAAACTCCATATCCATTCTAGGCTTTGGTAAGGATTCAGTGAAATAGTGACTCAAAGCCTGTGACAAGGCGATTAGATATTCGGTGTTTGATCACTGTTAGACACTGACTTGAGATATTCTCGGGTGCACTGACGTGAGAAACTACCCCAGTTCTCTGGGGTTTAGCACAACAGGTGTTTGCGTCTTACTCATACCATATGTGCTAAAAGGTTGGTGGGGTTTAGAGAGGGAAAGATGAGACTCCACCATTTGGAACCCTCCTTAGTCATTGCCATCGACTGAAGGAACACGAGAGGAACGAGTCAGAGCATTCTTCGTCAAAGAATGAATTTGACTACACTGTGTTGTCATAATTTCAATCCAACTTAAGGAAAGGTCAGCTCTCTCCACCCCACCTACGACATACTTTAATTTTTAGCTATTTTGGCAGCTCAGTGGATAGGAAAAATCGTATTTCCATTAGATTTCCTGGGTATAGGAAAATCACCCTCATACTTCCTTTGCCAATTTTCAGTATTCCAAAGGTGGAAGGGACCCTCTGTTGGGAAGCGTGACACTAATTACGTGAGTGACCCCAGCTGCCTGTCATAGCTGATTCATTCCTCTATCTTGGTCTTACCTCCACATCTGTAAAATAAAGTATTTGTATATATTCTCTAGGGACTCTTCAACCTTTAATATCAAACCATTCTATGGTAATTTTCAATAAAGATTTCTGCCTAGGATGTTTCATGCTGATGGAATTTCCTCTGCATTCCACCAAATGGGTTCGATTCCATAGGGACACAGGAGATTTATTGCCTGCTTCCTACCAGATTAACCACCTCTCTTGATATCCACAATGGGTCAAGAAGAGAGCATTTTGATGAAATGGGGTTCACAAATTCCTTCAAAAACAATTTTCAATACTACCAACAAACACTGCTCTTCTTTGCCTTTTAATGTACTTGAATATTTGAAGACATGTTTTGGCTTCCTTCTAGGACATTTTTCTTTCCTTTAATAAAACTTCATGTTGGGGTGCCTGAGTGGCTCAGTCAGTTAAGCGTCTGACTCAATTTCAGCTCAGGTCATGATCTCATGGTTTGTGAGTTTGAGCCCTGCATTGGGCTCTCCACCAACAACCTAGAGCCTGCCTGGGATTCTCTCTCTCTCTCCCTCTCTCTGTGCCCCTCCCTCGCTCTTGCTCTCTCTGTCTCTCAAAAATAAAATAAACTTAAAACAAACAAACAAACAAATATTCATGTCTTAAATGTTGTCTGATTATCATAAGAGGGTATCATTCCATTTGCCCAAGGAATTTGGAACATGCATTTATTCAATCAATATATTCTAAGATTTCACTGTCATAGACCTCTTATTAACAGCGGAATACAGAGGTAAAGAATAAAATATTTTCCTCAAGGGGGAACTCTGAGGAAGAAAAATTGGTAAAAAATAATTATTATATAGCATGATATATACAAAGATGGGGTAAGAAAGAAATGATATGCGTTCTTTGAAAACAGGAAATTTTATGATACTCTGAAGCATAGATGCTGTAGTTTATCAGCTTTCAGAGTGAAGGAATATGATATGACAATTAATTTCCCATCATCCCCTTCCACTATGGCCAATCATGTCATTGACACTTGACCACATTTCAAGACATGAAAAGGACTCTCTCCGTAATTAACCCATTCCCCTTAGAATCACTAGAAAGCAGATATATGCAATATTTGGAGTAAAATATATGCCACTAATGCTAATTTTCCCAAGAATAACTCCGAGATCTTGACTTTCAAACTGTCTCCTTTTCCCTCTTTGCTAACTTATGCTTTTTTCTGTCTGATCTCACCATCCCTGATGCTGCATCCTATTACTCTTGACTTCTCTGCATATTCTTATAGTCCCTCTTCTTCCTTAGATGAATTGTTAAAGGCTTTCCTTAAATCACCTTGCATCCTAAATGTCACCCACATATTCGAAATGAATGTTACCCTAATATTTCCAAGAAGCATGTGTAAAAGTTAGGAGGCATTTCTCTGCTTGCTATGAGCTTTCTAAAACACAAATTTCAGTTATTAGGGGCAGGGACTACTGCACCAGACATAATACGCATCCCTGGAATGTCGATCCAGGTGCCAGAAAATTGCAGGCCAGTAGGAAAATGGTGTAATCTGTGATTCCATCTGGCCCATGAATTTCCAGTGGCCTTGCTTATAGATTGTCAGAACTGTTCATTAAGTTTGTTGTGAAACCAAAGGCTTAATATCTGTAATTTAGAGGGTTCAATAGGCAGTTAAATTGAGTGAAACTATTTTTGAATGACTACTCTAGTTTCAGAGAAATAGCCGACATTGCAGCTCGGAAGAGCTACATTTGAGGCAGCACCAGGAATTTAAAATTATTTATAGGCCCTTTAGAAAAGGGCTTTGCTCTGCTAACTTGAGAAACTTTTTTTCTCCTTTTTTTTTTTTTTAACAAAAGCTTGAGTGCTGACAAAAGGAAACGTTTCCAATGCAGATATGTTATCAGTCACACCACATAACTTTAACCGGCTCAAATGGGGCAAAGGTTGATTGTGTTTTCTGTTTTTGTCTTTGTCTGATCTGTGGTTATCTTCACATGCACGCACCATAGTGAAAATGTGTTTGCACGTAATGTGTGTGCTGAAGGGGGTCTGTGATGTTACGGATGAGTGGCAAAAATGAATTCCTTATTGAAGTCCTTCTATGCCAGCCATTTATAAGCAGTCCCTTAGACATTTTACCAATAATGGGGATAGTTATCTATTCCTCAACTAAGAGAAGGTTCCTGAATTCAAAATGTAGCCACCAATATGACATGCTCTGGTGACATGAAAAGATAATGCATGGGCAACCTGGGTGGCTCAGTTAAGAGTCTGGCTCTTGATTTGGCTCAGATCATGATCTCGCAGTTCGTGCCATCGAGCCGCATGTCAGGTTCTGTGTTGACAGTGAGGAGCCTGCTTGAGAGTCTCTCTCTCCCTCTCTCCTGCCCCTCCACTGCTTGCGCACACACACACACACACACACACACACACACACACACACACATCGTTGGTTAAGCATCCAACTCTCGAGATCGGCTCAGGTCATGATCTCATGGTTCGTGAGTTCAATCCTCGCATATGCCTCTGTGTTGACAGTGCAGAGCCTGCTTGGAATTCTCTTTTTCTCCCTCTTTCTGCCCCTCCCCCACTCACTTTTTCTCTCTCCATCTCAAAAGAAAGAAATTAAAAAAGAAAGAAAGAAAAGAAAGAATAAAAGAGGATATAGATGTCAGAGTGATGGCTAAAAACAAGAGGGTGTCAACACGTGTCATCCAGAGACGTAGACGCGAGAAGAAGCAGAGCCTCACGATCACTGGTGTCCCCAGCCACCTTTCAAAGGGTCCCTAGAGAAGCTCAGGAAGGCATTTCAACATTATGCACAGGGGCACTGGGGACTCATTTTGTTAAGGGCTAGATAAATTTTTATCTACTACTACCAGGAGGATTCTGATGACATTTGGCAGAAACTGCTAGTTTCTTCCCCAGAATCCATCTTCCCTTCTTCCTCCCGTAACTGATACTGATTTACTTCAGGATAGCCAGGATAAAAGCATTAAAAATATTCCAGGATAAAAGTGTAAAACAAAGTGCATTTCACCTCTCAGTTTGGGCGACACACTTCATGCAAAGGAGATGTAAATTGTAAATTGGCTGGGAATTTCTGGGAAAGTTTTGCTTTCCTGGAAAAGACACCACCCCTCTTTTTCTGTTACTTTCATCATCTTCCTTCCTGGAATGAGGGCATGAGCTGGAGAGAGAGCATTTGTTTTGTGATCAAGAGGCAATCAGCAAGATAAAAAGCACACACATGATGATAGAGCAGAAAGCAAGAAGGAGCCTAGGACATCAATAATGCTGTAGACTTTCTATTGTGAAAGAAAAATGTAGGCCCACATCGCTGATGGCACTGTTGAGAGCTTCTGTTAGGTCTCATTTGCAAATGCTTTCTTGGGAATTATCAGAATCTACAATTTCCATGGGAGGATTTCCAGCACATAATCCAAGTCAACAAGCAAATAAATAAAATGAAAGCAAAGCACAACCCTAACCCAAAGCGCTCAATATGTCAAAGAGTAAATAATAATTTTTGATAAGTGAAGAGATATAAGTTAGTGATCAAACTATAATCACCAAGGAGTACTGTTCCATGATTTTCTTCATTCTGATGTATTAGTTTTTGACCAGACATTGCTGTTTGGTGAGTAATAACGGAAATGAGGAAATGAATTTCAAAGTGGTCTTGCGCTGAATGCTTCTTTGCAGTTGTATAAGAAAATGAGCCTTGGGCTATGTTTATAGTTTTTAAGCACTCATACAATTTTCCCTTTGCATTCTTTTCACTGATGCCTGCAGTTTTATCAATCATTGTCAATAATTATCTTGGTCACTCAATTTTATTAGGTCCCAACCCATCACCTCCTCATGGGGTTTTCTTTGATTTCTACCCATCACTCAAATGACTGACTTAAAAGAACACAAGTAGAGTCGTTTAAAATGCCTTTCCTGAGCAAGGCACTCTCCAAAAATTTCTGTAAAGGTTTTACAAGCTGGTTGATGTACCAGGACACTTAAAATAAAAGTAAATAATTAAATAAGCTCATACTTCACCTTAGTCCATGCGAAAAGTGTGCTATTAATAACAAGATTTGAAAGCAATGAAAAATTTCTGTGGGTGAGCAAGGCTTTTTGTTAAAGGAGTATTTCAACAAGGCCTCACAAGGGGGTGAGGGGCACAACTGAATAAAAGAGACAGTATTCTAGGCAGAAGGAAGCAGGGTAAACAAAGAGCAGACTAGAAGGTCCATGTTGGACAGAGGTGGGTCTTCACAAATCACCTTTCTGGCTGGAGTACAGAACGAATAGAGAGGATACGTGGAGAGGTTAGAAGAGGGTTTTGGGGGGACACAGATTACTATGGGCCTCAGACAGTGCACTTAGAAGAGACTGTGTCCCATAACTGAGGAGGGGCTTAAGCCTGTAGAAGATTGCCCCAGATCTGACAAACCCTTAACTTGATTTTCATCCTCAATGAGAATAATTTATGTTTACCTAAAATAAACAGTGCCATAATGATATCACCATCTTATAGACACCTAGCGAGGGTGTCAACGGAGACCACGTTGGGAAGACAATGGCAAGCTCTTTCTCCTTCCAGCGCGGATAGAGTATGAAATCTCATCCTCATTGAGTGGTAACAAGAGGCCCTCCCCACTGGATGCCACCCAAGGCTGAGTGACAACCTGGACTTTCGTGTTCACCTCACAGTGATGAGGCAAAGCCCCCTTCAGCAGTCAGAATTCTGTAAAAAGAGGCCTGCTACAACCTAAGATTTAAGTAAGATCCAGAGACCTAAACCATAATGCCCCCAAATAGCCAGGCTTCAACAGAAAATCATGTGTCATACCAAGAACCAGGAGGATCTATTATTGAATGAGAAAAGACAATCATAAGACACAAAAACCAAGAAGGCACAGATATGAAAATTGTCAGAAAGGCACTTCAAAGCAATGATGATAAAAATGCTTCACTGAGTGATTATGAACCCAGTTGAAACAAATTCAAATATAGAAAATCTCAACAAAGAAATATATAAAAAAGAGCTAAATAGAAATTATATGATAAACAGCATTCCACGGAGGGCAGAAGAATCTGTGAACTTGAAGATGGGCAACACAAATTATCCAAATCTATACATGGAGATCAATTATTTATAGAATTGAAAGAGTATTCAAAGAAATAGTGGCTGAAACATTCCCAAATATAGAAATAAACGCAAATCTACAGTGGCAAGAAGCAGAACAAACCACAAATAGGATAAACCTAAAGAAATCTACAACAAAGCACAAAGTTATTAAACTTCTGGAAACTGAAGACAAAGAAAAACAAAATCTTCAAAAGCCACAAGAGAGAAATGACACATGACCTGCAGGATAAACAATTGCAGGGAGAGTGGATTTCTCAGCAGAAACTATGGAGGCTAGGAGGAAATGGCACAGCATTTTTACAGTGCTAAAAGAAAAGAACTGTCAGCTCAGAATTCCATATCCAATAAATGAGATTAATGCTTTTATTTAAAGATAAGAGAACTTGCTTCTCTCTGCTATCTACCATATAAGACCAGAGAGAATATGTCTGCAAATCAATACGAGGGCTCTTACCAGAAAAGGCCAGCACCTTGATCTTGGACTTCCAGCCTCCATAACTATGAGAAATAAACTTCTATTGTTTGAGCCATGTAGTCTGTGGCAATTTATCAAAGTGGCCTGAGCTGAGACTAAGGCAAAGGGTCAATCCACCAAGAAGACATAGAACCCAAAAGTATATGCAATATACATGAAAAACCTAAAAAAACTGTGATATAGTTGAAAAAAGTAATAGATAACTCTCACTTATAGTGAGAGAATTCACCAGTCTTCACTCAATAATTGATAGGAAAACTAAATAGAAAATATGGCAAAGATATAGACAACTCGACATGCTCGACCACCTGAATCAAATTGAAATTTATGAACACTCCACCCAAATAAAACAAAATACACATTTTCCCAAGTTTCCACAAAGAAGGTACAAAGATAGAAAATATTCTCGACCTTAAAATAAACTTCAGGAAGTTTAAAAGAATTGAAATCACAGAATGAGTTCCATGAATATTATGGAATCAAACTAAAAATCAATAACAGAAATGCAACAGGAGAATCCCCATATGCTCGTAAATTAGATGACACTTTTCTAAATAATCCATATGCTAAAAAAGGACGTTTCAAAGGAAATAAAATAATACAATCAACTGAATGGAAATGAAAATACAGCATATGAAACTTATACAATGCAGGTAAAGCAGGGCTGAGAGGGAAATTTCCAGCACTAAAAGCTTATGTAAGAAAAGAGAATGTCTTGGGGCACCTGGGTGGCTCAGTCAGTTGAGCATCCAACTTCGGCTCAGGTCATGATCTCAGTTTGTGGGTTTGAACCCCACATGAGGCTCTGTGTTGACAGCTCAGAGCCTGGAGCCTGCTTTGGATTCTGTATGTCCCTCTGTCTCTGACCCTCCCCTGTTCACGCTGTCTCTCTTCCTCTCTCAGAAATAAATAAAAACATTAAAAAATTTAAAAAGAGAGAAAAAAGAATGTCTTAAATCAATAATCTAAGCTCCCACATCTAGAAACTAAAAAAAAAAAAGTGGGGGGTGGTGGTAAAACAAACTCACAGAAAGCAGAGGATGGAAGTAATTAAAATAAGACTAGAATGATTTTGCAAGTGAAAACAGAAACACAATACAAAAAGAACCAGACACACAGAACTGAAACAGCAAATTTATGAGAGAAAACTCTGGTTCTTTAAAAAGATCAATAAAATCGGGATACCTACATGTAGGCTAACAAAGAAAAACAAGAGAGAAAACACCAATTACTATTTTCAGAAATTTAAAAAAAGGTTATATCACTAGAGACTCTGTACACATCAAAAAGACAGTAAGAGAATATTATTGGAACTCTACACACATGAATTTGATAAATTAGATGAAATATACTAATTTTGAAAAGTAAAAATTATCCCAATTTTCTAATGTGAAACCAAAAATTTGAATGATTTTATAAGCGCTAAGAAAATTGAATATATTAGTAAAAACCTTCTAACGTTAATTTTTTAATTTTTTAAATTAATTTCTGAGAGAGAGATAGCGTGAGCAGAAGAGGGTCAGAGGGAGAGGGAGACACAGAATCTGAAGCAGGCTCTAGGCTCTGAGCTGTCAGCACAGAGCCCGATGCGGTGCTCGAACTCAGGAACCATGAGATGACCTGAGCCGAAGTCGGATGCCTAACCGACTGAGCCACCCAGGCGCCCCATAAAACCTTCTAAAACTTTTTCTAGGTTCAGATGATGTCACTGGAGACTTCTGGAAGTTTAAAAAATTAATACCAATTCTACACAAAATAGAAGAGGAAGAAATACTTCCTACTTTTTCTACAAAGTATTATCCCAATACCAAAACCAGATTCAAAGAGTACAGAAAACTAAAGAATTATATCCCCCAGTAACACACATGCAACATTTAAAAATATATATATTAGCAAATCTATTCCAAAATATATGAAAAGAGTTAAATACATTACCAAGTGGGGACTCAATGCAGGGAAGGAAAACTATTAAATATTTGAAAATCAACCAGTATCATCCACCATATTAACCAGCTAAAAATGAAAAATCAGGTGACTATATCCCATAGTGCAGAAAAAGCATTTGACAAACTAATATACCCATTCATGACTAAAAAACAAACAAACAACAACAACAAACACAAACATTTCAGAAAATCATAATAGAAGAAACTTCCTCAACTTACCAAAGAGCATCAGTAAGAAATATACAACAAACACATAATGCTGAAAAGCTGAATATTCTGCTCCTAAGACTGCAAACAAGGCAAGATATCTGTCCTCATCAGTATTATGCAAAATGTAACTGGAAACTCAAGGTAGTGAAATAAGGTAAGAAAAGGCAATAAAAGGCATGCATTTAAAAAAAGCTGTAATAAAACTGCCCCTATTTGCAGATGATGTAATAATCTACATAGAAAGTTCCAAGTAATTTACAATAACTCATAGGACTAATAAGTAATGTCACATGATGAAAGCAGAATATAAAAATTAGTTGTTTCTATATATTATGTCTAATAATGTGAAAATTAAATGTAATATCATTTACAATAGTTCAAAGAGAATGAAATACTTCGGTGTCAGTAGAATAAAGGGAAAGACATACTATGTTCATGGATTGGAAGACTTACCAATAAAGTTGTCAATTTTCTCCAAATTGACAGATAGGCTTAGTTAAATTCCTATTATAATCCCAGAAGATTTCTTGTAGATACAGGCATGACCATTCTAAAATTTATATGGAAAACAAAGGAGCTAGAGTAGTTAAAACAATTCTGAGAAAGAAGAATAAATTGGGAGAAAGGAGGCTACTCAATTTCAAGAATCATTATATTGTTACACAAATCAAGACCATGTGTTTTTTCCGGAGGGTAGACATAAAGATCAATAGAGCAGAACAGAGATGCTAAAAACAGCCCCACATAAGTACAGACGACTTACTTTTTACAAAGGCACAAAAGCAGTTAAATGAAGGAAGGATATTCTTTCCAATAAATAGTGCTGGAGCAATCGGATATCTAATTAAGGGGAAAAAAGAAGAGAGAAAAAGAAATTTTATTTAAATCTTGTTATACAAAATGGATGAAAGACTCAAATGTTAAATGTAAATTTGTAAATCTTTTAGTGGATAACATAAGAGAAAATCTTCAGGACCTAGGGCCTAGCAAAGTACTCTGGGATATCACACCAAACACACAATCCATTAAAAAATAATAATAAGTTGCGGCGCCCTGGTGGCTTAGTCGGTTAAGCGTCCGACTTTCGCTTAGGTCATGATCTCGCAGTTCGTGGGTTCGAGCCCCGTGTCGGGCTCTGTGCTGACTGCCAGCTCAGAGCCTGGAGCCTGTTTCAGTCTGTGACTCCCTCTCTCTCTGACCCTCCCCTGCTCACGCTGTCTCTCTCTCTCTCTCTCTCTCTCTCTCTCAGAAATAAATAAAACATTAAAAAAAAATTAAAAAAAAATAATAAGTTGACTTCATCTAAATTAAAAGTATTTGTCCTGAAAGATCCTATAAAGAAGGTAAAAAGGCAAGACACAGACTGGTATAAAATATGTGCAAACCATATATGTGACAAAGGCATTATATCTAGACAATATTAAGAACTCTCAAAACTCAAGAGAAGAATATACATATATATATACACCCATTCTGGATCTTTATTCCAGAGAACTAAAACCGTATGTCAACACAAAGACCTGAATATGATTATTCATAGCAGCTTTATCTATGATAACCCAAAGAGGAAAACACCCCAAAGTCCTTCAATAATAGGTGAATGATTAAATAATGATAGTATATCTAGGCAGTGGAATGCTACTCAGCAATAAAAAGCGAGTGATTATGCACACATTAGATTGAATGGATCTCAAGGGCATTATGCTCAGGGGAAAAAGCCAATCTCAGAAGTTCACCTACAATGTGATTCCATTTACTGTCTCAACATGACAGAAGTAGAGAGATGGGAAACAGATTCGTGGTTGCCAGGATTTAGAGATTGTGCACACATCAGAGAGGGACTAAGGGAATAGAGGTATAAGAGAGGTACAGTGAGGGAAATCTCTGGTGATGGAATAGTTCTGTATCTCTGTGTCTGGATTGGAGTGGTGGTTACCTAAATCTACGTACGTGGATAAAATGGTGTCGAACTATACATACACATTGTGCCCATGTCAAATCCTGTGTCATATCCCATGGACTATATTTATGGAAGATGTAACCATTGGGAGAAATCACTGGGTGAAGGGTACACATAATCTCTTTGTGTTTGCAACTTCCTGTGAATCTATAATTAATTCAAAATTAAAAGCTTATACAAGGAGAGGATACTCTTAGCTCATGAACAGTGTAGATTCATTGATGAGTTCCAGTGCAGGAAATGGATTTTCCCTCTATGCTCTTATAAACGCACAGATTTGTGAGTTCATTGTGACTTGACCTAAAGGGAGCTTGGACCTTCAAGCTTGGGTGCATTAGAATCATGGCCAGATGCACAATTCCAATTGCTGAGTCTTTCTAACCACCCAAAATGTGTCTGTGGCAGTTGGGAACACTGTGAAAAAATAACTCCAGACTGCCAGGTCTGACATCCCCGGAAACATCACTTTTTTGTTGTAGCCACGGTGTGACCCAGATTTCTGGGTTCTCTTCAGTTTAATTCAGTACATAGTTGCTGACCACCCTGGGACAAGCACTGTATCAGGCTCCACGTTCCCTACAGCCACCTGAAGACGGAATACACTGATTAATGGAAGATACTGGTTCTGATTCTCTGATTCTACCGTCTCAAATTCAGGGGTCTCCACTTTGGGGCATTTGGCCAGGTACCAATCCATTCATCTCCAGACCAAACCAAACCAAACCAAACCAAATCAAACCAAATCAAGCAAAACAAAACAAACAGTTAAATAAATCTACCCAAGGATCTGAAATAAGCCACAATTCATAACATGTTTGTGTGGATTCTTGACTTTTGGCACAAGTAGCAATTCTGCATGAAAAATAAAATTTAAAAAGCACAAAAGTGTACTTAGGTTTTGACCTAATAGTGGTTCATAAAACCTTCCTAAGGAAATTCTTCAATATGGGAGATCAAACTATATGCAAGACGTTCATCATTAATATTAAACTATAAGACAGGGGTGCCTGGGTGGCTCAGTCCATTAAGTGTCCAACTTCAGCTCAGGTCATGATCTCACAGTTCATGGGTTCGAGCCCCACATCCGGCTTTGTGCTGACAGCTCAGAGCCTGGAGCCTGCTTCAGATTCTATGTCTCCTTCTCTCTCTCTCCCCCTCTCCCACTCGCCCTGTGTCTCTCTCCCTCTCAAAAATAAAAATGAAAACATTTTTTTAAATTAAAAAAAGGAAAACATCGGAAGGAACACGCTAAATCTTACTGGTTTTGTGTTACAGAAGTGGAATGTCAACACTTCAGCTCCCCTCCCCTCTCATCTCTTCTCTTCTACCTGTTACTGGTCCTGCGACTATGAAACCACATCACAATGTACTTTTTAAACATGACAGATACAATTAGATTTCTTTTGATTGCTGTCCCTAAGTCTATTCCTACCTCTTGCCAAATGCACAAACACACATAACCACACATCCTAAGGGTAAGTTTTCTCATCAGTTTGCTGTGCTTTTCCTTGAAGTCCCTTTTGTGTACATTGACAACACATGTTGTTATGTGTATTTACATAAATGGTATCCTGTTGTGTGTGGATTGTTTTGTTACTTGATGTTTATATTCAATGCGACTTGGAGATCATTTGATGTTAATATGTATCTTTATGCCAATATCCACCCATCATTTTAATTGTCAGATTGTATCCTATACTGGATTTTTTAACCATCTTTCCATTGATGAACATTTAGTTGCTTCCATTGTTTTGCTATTTTAAAACTGCAATGGACATTAAAGTCCACGTTTCTGCAGTTCACAAATGTCTTATAATGTGATTATATTAATTTTATAATGAAAAACACATTTCAAAACAAAATGATTTGATTATATTAACCATCGTGTTATTGGGAAATCAATCATGCATTTTATAAAACATTAGAGGGAAAAATGTACTTCGGATGGGAAATTTTAATTATCGTATATTAAATGCAAACCCAAATGACTCTCAAGTGTTTTCAATATGCTTTAAATATATTTTAATTTACATTTTAAAGACAATATTTGTGCAAAGGCAATACATTATTTTCCAGAACTTCCAGGAGTCAAATTAACCCACAGATATGGCTCTGCTAGGAAATTTTTAAAATTATATTATATTCCTGTTGAGACCCTAGTAATGGTGATTTTTTAAATTTTGTTCATTAGGTATTTTGGATCTCAGTTAGTCCTGCTGTAATTGCAGAGACAGAAAAATCCACCAGGCTTCAGAAGGCCTACATTTCAGCCTTCTAAGCTCCAGACATCTTAAGTTTTCTAGAGTTGAAGTAATTTTATAATTAACCTTGCCTTTCCCTCTACTCAGCAAATGGTAGGACTCACTCCCTAATGAAGATTAATAATCATTTGAGGGCATTTTTAATTAATCTTTTATCCAACTGACACAAAAACTAATTTGGTGATAGATGTGTTTATTTAATGTAAAAGAGGAAAATTGGAAAATAAGGACCATGTCCTATCAGGAATAAGTTCACACACACACACACACACAAACACACACACACACACACACACACACACACATTGTGCCTTCCAGGTCAATGCCTCTATGAGATGGCTGATGGCATGAATAAACAGGCATTTAATAAAGAGTTCAAAATTAGCTAGCTAATGAAAAAGGGAAATTTAAACCTAAATTTACAGATAACGATGTTGCCTGGCTTATAATCTAAGCTAAGGCAGAAGGTCAAACTGAAGGACAAGTTATGAATTGCACAGAATCTATGGTAGGCTCTTCTCCATCTCACATTCTATTGCCTTCGTTAAAGCAGCCGTCACATATTGCCTGGGCAATGACAATGGTCTTTTCGGGGGCCTCACTGCCCTGCTCTCGGCCTCTCAGAACCGACACATACGGCACATTTGTTCACATCGACCCATCCAAAATCCAGTTCTGGTCATCTGCTCAAATCCAATGGAGTTGCACCAAAGCTTTAGCGGAAACTCGCTGCCTCTTAAGAGTCCCTACCACC
Organism: Crocuta crocuta; assembly: GCF_008692635.1. NCBI lineage: Eukaryota > Metazoa > Chordata > Mammalia > Carnivora > Hyaenidae > Crocuta > Crocuta crocuta. Next base: position 3,832,123 of record NW_027551571.1, on the reverse strand, counting down.
AGGTCGTTCAGAATCTAGGTCAGCCCGGTCCCTGGCTGCCTGTCTTCCTCTTGCCTGCCCCCCTTGCAGGTTATGTCTCCCACCCCCCCATCCCAAGCATGGATCTGCTTGGAGCTTTCGACACTTCATGCTTTCTCCCCTCGTTGTTCAGCTCAAAGACACTCTGGCTGGAATCTCCTTCTCTTGCCTGCCTTGGCCTGCTGAGATCTCTTCATTCTTTAAGCCCAATCACGGCCTCCAGGAAGCCTCCCCTACCTTGCCCTCCAGGCTGAGTTAAATGCTCCCCACCCCTTGGAGTGATTACAGTGCAGAGTTCTAGCACTATGTCCACACCTTATTTTAGTATATATATCTTGACTCCCTGGCCCTTCAGCAATTGTAATAGCTTGTATTTAAGCCTTAAAATGAACATCTGGCATCCAGTTATAATTCAAAAATATTTGAGTAAATGAATAGATGAATGAATGCATAATAAATAAATGAACTGGCTACACATAGATGCTAGAGCTTTTTCACCTGTTTTTGTTTTTTCCCAAAGGTTCTGAATATTTTCAGATCAGGTTGTCTGTGTCCCCTGAATCCCCCCGCAACTGTTTAGATCCACTGACATGGGGCTCCTCTTTTCTGAATTTTAGCTCCTGCTTTGATTCCGTTCCAATTTAGCATCAGTCTCCTAAATCTGATTGGGGCCATAAGAATTGCTCTTAAATATTGGTAGCTTGAATTAGCCACTGTAAGAGCATTTATACTGTGGACATAGATAAATCCTACAAAAGAGGGTTTTTGGTTTCAGGGAGCCAGCTTTTTACATTTACCAGCATATCACTCCATGCACGTGTGCACATGTGTGTGTATGTGTGTATGTATGCATAGCTATTACTTTTACTTTATGTTTATTTTCCTACCCTAACAGTATTTTAAGTCCTAAATGATAAGAGGCCTATATTTTGTTTATATAAATTAAAAAATGTGCTTCCTTATTTCTAGAATATGCTTCATCTACTTCCAAAATGTGTTGCCTGGAGAAAATATTGTCTTCAAGATCTAAATGTAAGATAAAAAAACTGTGAGAGCAAGAGAAAAATCCATGATGCTAATATTCAGATCCACAAAGCTACAATGACAAAGGATTAAATATTAGCTCGGTGCTTCATTACAGCTACAAGAAAAAAATTGGCATTTTTTACTTTACTTCATTGTCTATTACTAAATAGTGACTGAAGGATAACGTACATTGGCCCTGAACAAAAACATTATAATTATTTTTAAAGTTTATTTATTTATTTTGAGAGAGAGAGCATGTGTGCAAGTGGGAGGGGGGCAGAGAGAGAGGGAGAGAGGGAGAAACCGAAGCAGGCTCACACTATCAGCACAGAGCCTGACACCAGACTTGATGTCATGAACCGTGAGATCAGGACCTGAGCCGAAATCAAGAGTTGGACACTCAACTGACTGAGCCACCCAGGTGCCCCGTGAAAAGTAGTTTTTAATTCCTGTTGGCCATACACAGTGTCATAACTTATTGTCACTCAGTCTTCGCTACGACAGAGGTAATTCTTGTTATCATTTTGTAACAAAAAGGCATTGAAGCTTAGAGAAGTTATGTGCCTTGTCCAGGGCCATGTCCTCCAGGAAACGCCCTCCTGGGCCCTCCAGGGTCACTTAGTCTGCACAGGAAAATCATAGGTTCTCACCTGCACCTTTTTCATGCACACATCACTTTGTATCTTTCATCATGTTACAAGAATCAGGTTTACTATTGCACAAGCTGCTTCATCCAGGTCACGGTGTAATCAGTCATCGAAGAATATTTACATCCAGGAAAATGATAGACAACAGAAGTTCGTTTTTTGATCCATCTTCAGTGGGATCTCACTGAAGTCTTCCATCACCGGCATGCGGCATCTGCCCTTCCTGCACCTCCAGCCGGTGTTCACACCCCCTCGGTGTCAGTGACCACTAGCCACCATCACAACCCCAATCCGTTGTTCCCGGTCATTGTCTTATACCGTCTGCCTGCCTTGGCTACCAGGGTAATGGCTACCATGAAAGTTTTATCCAGCAGACGAAAATGTCTTCTCTGTGCTGATTATTTACAAACATGTCCTAAATAAGTAGAGGTCATGAGTTTCAGAGGTAACTCGGGAAGGTTGTTTTGCTGGGGCTCAATAATGTGGACCCTGGGCACAGCTGTCTTAGGATCTTACTGGACAGGACAGGATTTCAGGGCTCTGCAGGTATTTCATATGCATTATTCTTAACACTAACTTCCTCAAATGTTACTTACCCATTTACCCAGCCCAAGCGCTGGGTTTTCTGTACCAAAATGAGAGACGGCTCAAAGTTAAAGCCACGGGGCACCTGGGTGGCTCAGTCGGTTAAGTGTCCAGCTTTGGCTCAGGTCATGACTCATGGTTCATGAGTTCAAGTCCTGCGTAGGTCTTTGTGCTGACAGCTCAGAGCCTGGGGAGCCTGCTTCAGATTCTGTGTCTCCCCCTCTCTCTGTCTCTCCCCCACTTGCACTCTATCTCTCTCTCTCAAAAAAATAAATAAACATTAAAAACAAAAACAAAGTTAAAGCCTCATGGCATAGGTTTGAGTTTAAAACACAGCAAAAACAAACTCTTTATGTACAGGCCAAATCTACTCATGGCAAGAAGTTTCCAGTGTGATGTGTAATTTGAACGTTTATTAAGTTTTCATTTGGATTTGGCTGTTTTGGAGCCTCTCACTGCTTTCCTGTATAACATAAACAGTGGAATGGCCCAGGATTACCAGCAGAGTGTGGCTCCCCAGAGCTCTTGCCCAGATGATTAACAGATACCATATGCAGTTAAGTTCAAGACAAAAACGAAGTTTTTCCTAGTTATCCAGTACCGTAGAAAGTGCTGAGCAAACAAGATTCAGTCCCTGTTCTTTAGGACTCAATTCTCCTCAGACAGAGGGAGAACCACACACACACACACACACACACACACACACACACACACACACAAGCTGCAGTGTGGAAAGGGCTATCACAGGCACCTGTTCAGGATGTTATGAAAGCACAACAGGGGAGGGGGTGTGAACACAGGGTGGGTGTGGAGAAAAGGCAGGTGACAAATGCAGTTGATGGAAGACTTGAATCTGTAAATAATCAGCACCGAGAAGACATTTTCGTCTGTTGGATAAAACCTTCATGGTAGCCATTACCCTGGTAGCCAAGGCAGGCAGACGGTATAAGACAATGACCGGGAACAATGGATTGGGGTTGTGATGGTGGCTAGTGGTCACTGACACCGAGGGGGTGTGAACACCGGCTGGAGGTGCAGGAAGGGCAGATGCCGCATGCCGGTGATGGAAGACTTCAGTGAGATCCCACTGAAGATGGATCAAAAAACGAACTTCTGTTGTCTATCATTTTCCTGGATGTAAATATTCTTCGATGACTGATTACACCGTGACCTGGATGAAGCAGCTTGTGCAACAGTAAACCTGATTCTTGTAACATAATGAAAGATACAAAGTGAAGTGTGCATGGAAAAGGTGCAGGTAAGAGTGTGTGGTCTTTCCGTATAGACACTGTGACCCTGGAGGGCCCAGGAGGGCGTTTCCCGGAGGACATGGCCCTTGGGCTGGGTCTAAAATACACCGCATCAGGGCATGTGGGAAACTCAAGTGCCAGGGTAATTTTATGGCCTAAAAAAAAAGCTGGAAAAAATGAATAACCAGAATGATAAACTTGGAATTAAGACAGAAGCATGGATGCAAAGGCTGGGAACAGAGGTGATGAGCACAGAGCTTAGAAAACGCTGCATGCCAAGGACATCAAGGCTGTCTGTTCGCGACCCACAGACTTAAAGTGTTTAAGTCATGCACAATTTGTGGTGTGTGATCTCTGCTACTAACTCCAAACTTGGCCCCAATTTCCAGCGGTGGACATTCTTCCTCTCTTAAAGCATCACATATATCATCTTATCGTTATGTGCAACTGCCTGTTTCCTCTGAACACCCTGAGCTCAAGGATGATGACTGTGTGTCCCCAGAACCAGACACAACCCCTGGGACATAGTGGGCACTCGGTGGTTTTTGCGGTCGGAACTCTGTAGAATGGCTCTTGGCAGGCTTGTTAAAATGTATAAAATGAGGGGCGCCTGGGTGGCTTAGTTGGTTAAGCGTCCGACTTTCGCTTAGGTCATGATCTCGTGGTTCGTGGGTTCGAGCCCCGCATCGGGCTCTGTGCTGAGCCCGACTGCCAGCTCAGAGCCTGGAGCCTGTTTCAGAGTCTGTGACTCCCTCTCTCTCTGACCCTCCCCTACTCATGCTGTCTCTCTCCTAGAAATAAATAAAACATTAAAAAAAAAATTTAAAAAAAATGTATAAAATGACTAGCAGATGCCTGTCTCCACAGCCTGGCGTCCTTAACAAGCCGCTAGGGATGGCAGAGCAGGACCCAGAAGCAGGGGTGAAGGTGTCTTCCTACCTAGTGATGACTGACCCAGCCAGCGGGCAGATACACAGTGCGGTGCCATCCGAGAGGAACCCTGGGGGGTGCCGGAAGACTTTTTGTCTTCGCAGCAGGTGTGGAGGGACTTGCCTGCCAGGTTAGACCGCTAACATGGCAGACCCAGGTGCTCTGCCCCCAGACGCCCTGGGGGAGGGGACACGGCTCGGTCCTCAGAGCATCACGCACAAGTCACCTCCTGGTTCAGAGCCAGGACGTCCCCCCACCCCGACCCTGCCCCCGCGTGCCTTACACCTGGATGCCACCCGGCCTGGCCCCCGGCCCCGCACCCGTCCCGGCCTCCTCGCTCCTGGACCCTGTGAAGATGAGCTGGCGCCCGGCCTGCCTCTAGGCGTCCTGAGTGGGGCGCTGAGGACCGAAATTAGCTGGGACGGGGCCGTTTGACAGTCAGCGGGCCAAGCCGGCACCTGCCGTCTGAGTCACTGCCTTTAGCTGTTTATTAAGCGGTGACAGTGACAGCTAAATCGTGAAGAGGAAGGGCCCTTTCTCTGTGGGTTCCGGTAACGTCATGGCCCACTGAAAAGGCAAGAGCGTTATTAACACGGTGGCGCCGGCAGAGGAGGGGCCGCGGCTGTGTAGACCCGGCACCAAGCAGATCTGTCTCCCCGTGTCTCTCGGAGACCTCCTTCGACGCAAGTCATCCCAGCGTGTCGCCCTCTCTTCGGTCGCCCGGGCCTTGGGCAGCTTCGACAGGCGGGTGTTTGGAAGACATTCGGGGGCTCTTTCAGTAAAATGAAAATCTCCTCGTTATTGTTACCTGCTTGTTATAACGTTATTATTATTCCTCGAAGAGCCTCGGGAAGTGCTCCCACAAGCACAGGAGCATGTGGCCTTGTCCAGGGGCTCCCTGGTTAGCTGAGGGGGGGACTGGTGACCTTTACCCCCCCCCCCCGCAGGCGGGGCTAAGTAACCCTGGCCTGGAAATGAGCCATTATGGGAGGTCTTCCAGGGGGCTCCCTCACTGGGGGCGCTGGGAAGCCAGGACCAGAGATGGATGTGGCTTTCTTCAGGTTTGCCTTTAACGAGGCCTGCCTGCCTCCCAGGGACCAATTTCTGAAAGTCAGGGAAATATATGCACGAGCCTATGTGCATGTGCACACACATACACACACATTTTTGTAACAGCACATATACTGTTTTCTACAACCGAGGCCAAGTTCTCAGTGCAAGTAGGACTCATGAAAGAAGAGGCCTGAGGCAGGTGCACCGGAGCTTAGCCCCTAAAGACCTGGATTGGAAACCCCCAAGCCCTTAACTCCATGCTCCGCAATTTCATCTTGGAGGAGTCTCTTGGTTCATGCACGCCCAAGTTTTTTCATGCTCAAAATGATGAGAATAATAATTTCTACCTTCAAGGATGGTTTCAAAAGTCAATGAGTTCATTCGAGATTGCTCAGCCTCAGCACTATTAATATTTGAGCCAAATAATTCTTTGCTGTGGAGGCTGATCTGGGCATGCAGGCTCCTTAGCAGGAATAGGGGGCATAGAGGTAAAAGAGAACAAGGAAGAAGTAACAATATTTACAAATCACCTAAGTGGGCATACTGTACATGACAAAACCCCAGCCGCATTTCAAAGTTATAGGTTAGGAAATCCGATTAATTTAGCATGATAACATTTGGGCTCCATACTACTGGAGCTGTATTAAATTAAACAAATTCTGTTTCTTTCTTCCTAGTAAAGGGGAGGGAAAAAAAGAAAATGAGTAACACATTAAATTGCCAGGATATTAATTATACAGAGCTACATATTAAATGTTATGCATCTAAGGAGCTAATTTTCTTCACAATGTTATTATTACTTGTTACTTGTATAGCACCATTGATGTAAACATACTGTTTTATAAATACTCCCGTAAAGTTTATTGCTTTTATATGAGCGTGCCATATAATTATGCATTTACCTTCTAATAAGCGATGTGAGAAGCACAGCTCACTCACGGCAAAACTCCACGGCGCTCGCATCCATCTGACTTTCTAAAAATCTCTGGGTAGCAACGTCAGGCATGTTGTGCGAGAGACAGAACTGGTATCATCTGAGTAAACAAGAGTCTCAAGAAAAATCTATTTTTGTTATTTTTTTTCTACTTTAAGGAAACAGGCCACTCTTTCTCAGAAAGAGTTTCACACCGTGGGGTATTTTTTGGAGGAGGGTATTTTTGGTTTTTTGTTTGCTCCTCCACTGGGCTGATCTATCCCTGTCAAGACAAGGCAGGTTGCACGTGGGTGGAAAGATAAACCACACTGAACGTTCTCGTTGTGAGTTAGGTCACCTTAAATACCGCATGGCAAGTTTTTTCAGAAGGGAGAAAATGCAACAAAAAGAAAACACACACACACACACACACACACACGATTGACAAGCCAACATGGATTCTATTCTAAAAGAAAACTTAGTCCTTCAGCTCCGATCACTCATGTGAGCAAAACCCATCCTGCCCTTTGTCTGCCATGGGCAGGGAAGATAGCGGGCAAAACGCCCAGTGGCTGGGCTCTCTCTGATGAAACAACCATTGATATACCCTGTGCAATTAGCCCGAGAGCAATTTCTACCTCAGATACATTAGCAGAAAGTCCCTTGGAGAATACAAGATAGTCACTATATTGGTCAAAAATATTAGCAACTTTGTGGCTCTTTTCCTTTGTCGTCCCCACATGGTTTGTAGTATTAGACACCTAAGACCCTGCAAATGTTTATTTTTAAAAAGTGCATTGAAGGTGTACACCAGATAGGACCCTGCATAGAGCAGGCAATAAATAATCTTCCCTTTCCATCATCAGGATTGAAGCCCTCACCTTTAACAACAAGGACAGCCTCACTACTTATTTATGTATTAAGAAAATGGCTCCAAAGTGAAAACCACACATCCCTGGGCTTGAGGGCAGGTCCACAGGAGCTTAGACCCTGAAGACCTGGATTTGAAACCCCCAAGTCTGAGGATGTTAGGTAGCGTGTGAACTTGTCAGATAGGGTTACAAGGCCTGAAAACCTTCCAGCTGAGGTCCTTGCAAATTGCAAAGAATAGAAGCCAATGGTAATGAGTGATGTTGATCTTTGAAAAATAAGTGGTGATTTGAAATAAAAAACAGATTGATCTGTTATTTGTTTATTATTTTTTAATGTGTATTGGTTGTTGAGAGATGGAGAGAGACAGAGAGCAATCAGGGGAGGAACAGAGATAGAGGGAGACACAGAATCCCAAGCAGAGCCCAGGCTCTGCACTGGCAGCAGTCAGCCCGATGCGGGGCTTGAGCTTCCTAATAGTGAGATCATGATCTGAGCCGAAGTTGGACGCTTAACCGACTGAGACTCCCAGGCGCCCCCAAGACAATCCTTTAAAAATCTCCATCACACAAGTTTTTAATGTATCTATCTTTTTGCCAGTCTAAGATATCTCTACAGGTATTTTAGTCTGGAGAAAAACTTCTGAAAATCTTTGTCAGAGTAACAGAATTCATCTAAAATACGTTTTTAACCTCTCTATATATCAATGATTTTACTTAATTCTCTATTTGAAAATAGATTTATAGTATACCTTGTTCAATCCATTTTCCCTGTCAGATACAATGTCTTCCCAATGGGAAGGGTCAAAAATCCTCAGCCAAGTGAAGGAGGAGGTCACAATGTGGGAAGGATCAGGATGCTTAGAGAGGAAGGCACCCTTTCCTCCCTTCTCACCCCTGGGGCAGTGAGTCACCAACTCAAGAGAAGTCCTGCAATACTATTACTAACCATTCACTCAGAGAATTCATTCATTCTGTTCACTCAGAGTTGTAACTTCAGTTTTTTTTTTCATAGTTTGAAATAAATACTTGAGGGATTTGCCAAAACTCTGATCACCTCAAATAGAAGTTGAGATAATTTAACACTTGATATGGCGAGAAGCACGTTTCTAAGGGAAAAAATGTAAAACAAGAAAGTTTATCTAAGTAGTACGAGACAATAATTTAGATCAGAAATGGAAACGCATTACAGTAAAGTGATGCAAATAGAAAGGAAAGCAAGTGCATAGCTGGTAACTGTGTGCTTCATGTTAAGAAAGTAGCGATCTAGTTCCTTTCATATGGGAACCACCAGATATGTCTCTGATTTATACCGTTTTCCTACACCTGGAAACTTCATGTGTGAACAATCTGTTCTCATCTTTGGGGGCTCAGGGCAAAACCAGCTCGGTGTGAGGTCCACGGGACATTGCAGTACCAAGATCAAGTCTTAGAGTAAATTCTACACAGGAATTACACCGGGCTTTGGTGAGATTACAAAACAACAGAAATCAGATCCTCAACCTGCCTTCTCTGTTCTCAACAATTTGAGCTGATATATGGGTGCTAATTGTTACCTCTTGAATCTCGTTGTGGCACTTTCCGGGACAGTTCCCAATTAAAATCTCCTGGTCTATTGAAAGCGCATCTGTTAGCACACAGAGAGTGAGCAGTGCTAAAATGGTGGTGCTGAGGAGACAGGGCAGGGCGCCTGATCAGGGCTGAGGGGCTGCTGCAGGCTCCTTACAGAAAGGGATTTTAATCATGAGTGGGACTTAATTTGGTGAAAGTGAATTGGGAGGGCAGAGCTCCAGGCAGACCAGATAACAGATAGAAAGGTTTGGTGTCAAAGAGCCTCGAACATCTAGGAGCTTAAAGAATCTCTNGGGGCGGTCCAAACAGTTGAGTAGGAGCCAATCCTAACGTCTAAGCACCCTGACATACTTCTAAGCAGGAGCACTTCATCCTGGGAGGGATCTTCTAGATTAAGGGAGGAATCCAGAGAGAGGAACATTGAGCCGTGTCCCATGAAGGGCATCTCAACCTGACAATGGGCAGGTTGTCTATTCCAGGACCTTCCTCCTCAGGTCCAGAGGCCACTCATGGTCAGGAGACAAATGGTGTTAACGAAGAGATTCTAATGAATAAATGTACCTAATGAAAGGACTTAACATTAGGAAAGACAAAAATGCTTGATTGTTTCTGATTAAGTCTACAGATTAATATTTAATTGAAAACATTAAAATGTCATTACAATATCTTTTTCACCCGATACATTTTTTTTCCATTTAAAAAATCTAATCACGCGTCTAAAATCTTTGATGAATAGTGAAAAGCAAAAACAGAAACAAAAACAAAAACCTCATAATTTCCTGCTTCCACTAGTCCAGTTCCAAATTCTTTAACAAATCTTCAGTGGATTTTCTTCTAGTTTTTTTCCCCTCATGAGTGGGCATTTCCCCACATTCATACTCATATCATGTATATAGTTGTAACCTTAATTTTCCCATAACATCATACCAGAGACATTTTCCTTATTAGAATTCCTTAACGATCATTTTAAATAAAAAGAAAATATTTGATCTAAAAATGCACTCTATCTCTCTTCCTGTTCCATAGATGATGATCACCATTTTGCTCTTATACATGATCTATTTATGTAAAATTTCCTAGTGTTTTTGGATTATTCATTTGGGATTGGTTCCTAGACATGGAATTTCTACTCTGTGTGTATCAATACACTTATATCCCTTTGTTCATATTACAAAATATTTTCCAAGTGGATTCTACCAATTTATGCTCAGACCAGATGCTCCGGAAGGCAAGCCTTCTGGAGGACAAGTGAAGACTTCCGGCCACACTGTGTTCCACGTTGTATCATCCTTCCTGGTGGAGAAGGGGAGCTTGATCCTTGCGGATGCTTCTGACCGCCCAGCGGAGGTTACACAGTGGAGATGAAAAGATGGTGCTTCCGGGCCCATGTTCACCTTTAAGTCATCGGGAATCAGATCTCCACGGCCTCTTTATGCATCTCAGAACATGCCTCCAAAAGCACTTACACAGCAGCCATGGAAACTAGTGTCTCTCGCCAGGGCAAAGGGCAGATTTGTTTTCTGAGCAGGGTCTTAAAGCTAAGTGTCCCTCAGAGGGCAAAGCCGGGCAGGTTTTGCTAGAAGCCCTCTCACACTGAGGTTTCCTGAACTCATTTCTTAGCTGTGACACAGACCCAGGTGTGGACAACGTGCCTCTGGGCCCTCCGCATGGCCCCAGGAGCCGTGAGGGACAAGCGGAGCGGGTGCGAACGTGAGGTTCATGCTGCCTGCTGTGTGTGGATGCTAAGCCAAGTCCACGTGGGTTCACCCTTTCCTCACCAACTGAATCTCCAGAAGGGTGGTGGTGGCGAGTCAGGGCAGCAGCTGTAGATGCCCCTGCTGCTCGGGGGGCATGCTGGACCAAAGACAAGTCATGTGAACACAGACCACTGATATCGCTGCCCAAGAAAGGGCAGAAAACAGGACCTGGCTTCTGAGGAGGACTGTTAATTTTATCAATTTCTCAAGGGCCTGCATTAGAGCCATTTGTATTTGCTTATAGGGGAGTACGAGGGATAAATGCTGAGACTCTGGGATCAAACATACTTAGACTCAACTGTCTGTTTCACTGCTTACTCTCTGAATGACCTTGAACATGCTACTCTCCTCTCCAAGCCTCAGTTCCCCATGTATGTAATGGGAGTAATAAGGGAATCCCACAGATTTGTTTAATGAGGTATAAGGCACATGGTATGTAGAACAGCTCATAGTATGTACTAAATGTATATTAACTATTAATATTTTGGGAACTTGATTACAGGATTTGAGCAGATTTTTAGTCTCCCAAGGTTACAAAGGTTGATTACAACCAGATAGTTTGGAATACAGAGAAATCTCAGTTGGTAATCAACTTATTTCTGTAATTTTACTGAAGAAAAAAGGAGAATCCAAATAGTGACCTGCTTTCTGCTGAACTAGACACAGGACTATCACCAGGAAATCACCAGGATACAGGACACTCAATATCAGCTCATTTAACCTGCCTGACAGAATCTTAATTTCCCTGTGATCATCAAGTCAGATCTTGCCTACTAAAATCACAGGAGACGGCATGAAAAGCAGCAATAGGGTAAAACATAAAGGCACAGGCATGAACATCCCATAAAGAAAAGGTAGGCCAGCTCAGAAAGTAAAATGCTAGTCATTCGCAAATGTTGAGTAAAATTAGACAATGCAACTCAAAAGTGTCTGCACACACATTATACTGTTGTATAAATTACAAAACTTATGATTACAAGCACTCAGATCCTATAGAAATGTAAACCAATATGAATTAATAATGTAAAGTAATACATTAAATACTCCACAAAGTGATTCAACAATTCCTGGTGATTTTATCTAGTGTCTCTGCCACCTCAGTGTGATGGCTCCTTGGTCACCGTGATGGGGAAGAGGACTCGATGTCTGCCTCCAGCCTTCTGTATTGCAGCCCAGAACTAGCGTTCATTCTTACATCCACAGCCCAGTGGCAACAACTAACAAGTCACAGGGACCGGAGGATGGGAAACAGACTTAGCGCTTGAGGAGTTCCACTCTTTCTGGCGCAGTCCAAAATATAATTGGTCCATTCTGTTCCCTGGATGACTTCTAAGAAGACTTCTAACTAACGTGTAACTTCACGTAACTTCTAGCTAACATGTAACTTCTAACTAAGCTGTAACTTCTAACACATAATACATGTAGAAAAGAGTTTCATGCAAAAGTTACTTAGAATCTTATTTAAAAAAAAACTAGTGCTTAATCTGATAAAAGGCTCATTACCCACAGAACTCAAATATTGCAAACACGCCATTATGTAGAAGGAATAAACAAGATTTCACTGTTTTGAATGTTGGATAAGACCATATAGACTAGTTACATAAAAAAGAACATTCTTCTATTTGCAGCCAATTTGCACACACACACACACACACACACACACACTGTATTCGCCAGGATTGCGTGCACCTACGGGTGCCCATGGAGCTGAGCTGAAAGTGTAGTAAGAGGAAAAGTCACACCACCCTCTCTCCAGTTGGTTTTCAGCCGCTCTCCTCACCAACAATGGTGCAGACATACCCTTGTGCGGATCAGCTTTCGTTCCAGGGAGAAAACACAAGAGGAGTGCTGTGACGTGTGTAGCCCTGTGCTGGTCCTCGTCTAATGTCTAAATCCCACGGCGTGTTTTCCCAGTCTCAGTCCTGCCTGAACATTATTCTCTTTACTTTCAGATTTGCCCTCCTTTCCTGCTCACTTGTTGTCTCTTTTCTGTTTATCTATTTATTTTGAGAGAAAGAGACGGAGAGAGAGGGAGAGAGAGGGGAAGGGAGAGAGAGGGAGAGAGAGGGAGACTATGGGGGGGTGGTTGCAGAGAAAGAGGGGACAGGGGATCTGAAGCAACCTCTGTGCTGAGAACAGACAGCCTGATGTGGGGCTTGAACTCCCAAACCGTGAGATCATGACCTGAGCCAAAGTCAACGAACTGAGCCACCCAGGTGCCCCCTCACCTATAGTTTTGTGTTGAGGTGAGTAGATGATAGAGCTCAGAGAGTCAAAAGTTCCTAGAGTGAGGGATCTTTTTAACACTGATAAGACTTACCATCTACTAAAAGTCAAGTATTAAGACTTACCATCTATTAAAAGTCAACTATTAAAACAATGAGCCAAGTATGTTCCTAATATTAACCCTGTTCCTCAAGTACTCGTACTAGTGTATGAAATGGGTGTCTCTGCCTATTTCCCAGATCCTCCCCCATGCCGATTGTGGCATCTGGCACAGAGCAGAATCTCAAAAATAATGTATAATAAAAGAATAAGTGAATAAAGGTTGTTTTTGGAAAATAACACTAATTACGAAACCCTTTCTACTGGCACGAAGTAGAGTATTTCCTTTAGCATCAACATGGTTATCTTAGTGCTCAGCAACCCTGATGTGGACACAGGGCAGTGTTCGTTCACAGGAAGTGGATATTTCAGAGTACAGCTCATGTCTCTGGAGTTGTTGATTGAATCGGTCTTGGATTTTAAAACTGATAGAAGTGCAGTAACCAAGGGTTAGGGGCTGGCTGGTTGGCTTCCTCGGACTAAAGCAACACCTACATCATCAAGCCTCTTCCTTCTGCTGCCAAAGAATTAAAAAAATTGGTTTGACATTTGATTCTTGATAATCCATGACTTGGGAGCGGGGAGGGAGAGATGACGCAAAGCACAATCACCTACCCTGATTTTTAAGGAAGAATTGGTAAGCTTCTTTACTTTGAATGTGCTGGTGTCTGTCATTTGAGAAAGTCACCCTAAACCACATTCTGAAACTATTCAATGAAAAAGAGACTCAGAAATGATTGTGTCTCTGCCAGTCTATCCTTTTCTTATAATTGTGCAGGATGACTTCACCGCTTAGAAAGATAGGTCACTGCCATGGTCACCATAATCACCATCATCATCATTATCATCATGGTCATTGTCTCTTCATTTACTGAACAACTACTGGGTGCCACGGCCTCCATTTATCACTCTTATTGCTTGACTGCTATACAACAATCTTGAGCTAAGTACCAATATTCTCATATTTTGGAAGAGGAAGCCAAGGCTTAAGGAATTAAGTTAATTTATAAAAGTCATATAAACTTTTTTATGTGACAAAACTAGATTAAAGTGACAAAACAAGATCAAAACCCAAGTTTGCACAACTCTGGACCCTCTGGCTTATATGTTATCCCGTGGATCAAACCACAGTTTCACTTTATTTGATTTTGCACTTCAATCCATTATTTCAGAGGATGGAAGAAAAATTTAATTATAAAAACTTTTGTCTGAAAATAAATTATCTCCCAACTTCTATTTGTTAAAAACAGGCAGAAGAGAAAACACAAATGAAAACTGCCATGATGGGGTGCCTGGGTGGCTCCGTCGGTTAAGCGCCCCACTCTTGGTTTTTGCTCGGGTCATGATCTTACAGTTTATGAATTCGAGCCCCGCGTCGGGCTCTGCACTGGCAGTGTGGTACTTGCTTGGGATTCTCTCTCTCCCTCTCTCTGCCCCTCTCCCACTTGCTCTCCCTCTTTTTCTCAAAATAAATAAAACTTTGAAAAAGAGAAAGAAAATCGCCATGATGTAAACAGAAGTGACAACAAAGACACACAGCTGAGAGTGTCCTGCAAGGGTCTGCTCATTTGCTCAGGAAAATATCCAGAAGTCTGGTCTGCTCTGTTCACAGGTCCCACCACATTATGTTGCAGCTTCAACTTTTTTTTTTTTTTCTCTGCTTCAAGTTTACATAGGTTGAGTGCATTGGTGGCTAGCTCCCCACAAATCCTCAATGCGAGGTAGTATACTTTGGCAATCCTTTGCATGCCTTGATCATTGCATTTCATGAGGGATGCTTTCTGACAGCCACCTCTGGATAGTTCTGGCTGCTCTGCTCCTTTGCTTTTGGATGGTGGCCCTTTATTGGTATAAATGTGAGTGGTCGTTTTAGTGATTGCTGGATTGCAATGGAAAGTTGTACCAGGATTCCAAGAGAACCTTAGCCTGCTCCTAACGAGCCCTGTGTAGCTCTGAGATGGCTCTTCAGATTTAGATAGGCATCTAGAAGCTGAAGGAATAGCAAGAGGAAGCCATTTCCCTTCCTTCCAAAGCCTTAGAGCAATGCTCAGAGCACACGTAGAATTCTCTTTGTTCTAGCAACTACTTTCCTGGGTTTGTTCGAAAACCTAAATCAAGCAAGCCCGGGCTTTCATAAGTGGCGTGGTTGGGGCTGAAACTGAAAGCTCTGGTTCGAATGATGCAGGTCTATTGAAAGTTTTATGCATGTGTGTTCTGTAATGAAGCAATCATGAAATCGAAATCATGAAATGACTGGCTGCTCACTGCCTTTCCATTTTCCAAGTAATTATTTGACTGCTCTGGAGTTTAGGGCAGCCTACCTCGGCTATTTTTTAAAAGCTTTCATGAAGGTGACAAAAAGAAACATTTCTAAGTTAGGCTAAAGGTAGAGTGCACTCAAAAGATGCAAAGGGATGCAAAAGATGCTGGAATAAACACTGTGCTTCTTTTTATTGGGGTCTTATAAAATTTTGGATAGCTGAGTACAATATGAGAACAACATTGGGAGAATTCTTTCCTAATTTCAGAAACCCTCCACGATCTAAGAAATGCTTTTTAATTATATTTTGGCTTTCATAAGAGTTGGACCATCACCAGACATTATCTCTTTCAATCTGATACTTTAGAGATTGGTAGTGAGCCAATGCAGCCCACCCTTGTTTTTCTAAATAAACTTTTATCAGAACACAACCACACCCTGCTCTCTTTACGTCTCTTCTATGGAAGTTTTTCATGCTACAAAGGCAGAGTTGAGTAGATGCAACAGAGACTTGGGGGTCTGCAGACAGCAATGAAATACTTACTATCTGCCCTTTACAGAAGAAGTTTGATGATCCTGGTTTAAATAAAACAGACATTGTGGTAACAGGAGTTAGGCTTGTGTATATTTCTAAAATAGGACTAAATACAAACCTTAAAATTCTGAACTGCCATTATTTTCAAACACATTCCATATATAGCTGCTAAAAAGAGTGCTTTATCACTTTTTTTACTTCTTAACAAAATTCACTAAAGAAAAAACTAACATAAGGAGAAGACCTGTGTGTGGACAAAGTGTATATGACCATGGATCTCAGAAAGGTTTTGAGAAGCGAACACTGCTCAGTTCGTTCCTGATCAATCCATTTCCTATTGGCAAATGAGACAAATGGCCTCAGACAAGGTATCCTGGCCAGCGAGATCGAAGATGTGTATCGAAGAGCTCACCCCCACTCTTTAGCACAGGGGTCCTCAACATCAGAAATACCGCTTCATGTCAGAAATACATGGGGACAGTAAGCAGCCACCAATGCCAAGTCCCGCCATAGACCAGTTGAATCAAAGGGTCTGGCTCTGTGGCTAGGCTAGCAGAATTGTTTAAAGTTCTCCAGGTGATTCTCCTGAGCCAACGGAGTCTAGAAACCCCTGGGCCTAGGAATGGAGGAAGCTGCTTGTAATGAGGAAGCTTCTTAACTTCTTCGGCTTCTTTCTTTCAGTCTGCAAATTGAGGGAATGGAAATGAATTCCTCGGAGGTCATTCCTGTCTGTGATTATAAATTCAGCTCAATTGAATGACATCCATTTCCCCAGAAGAGGAAGAGTGACAATTGTGACACCCTCTCTTACCAAGACATAGGCAGAACAGGAATTGAACTCATCTCCCTGGGAACCTGGGAAAGAAGATCTGATGGTGTTCATATTGCCACTCAGTGGCTTCACACTTCGGATGGGGGAGAAGCAGCGTGGGTACCAGATCACCGCTGTTCTTACAGGCATCTGCAAGCCTGCCCGTTCTGGTTCATTTCTGTTTTCGGCAGTAACTCAACAAGTGCTCTGAGCCTCGCACTGGGCAGAGAAAACGATGGAGCATTGCATGTGAGAATATTTAACCTTGGTCAGATTAAGATGGGTCACACTCTGCTTCTGCCACTTCTTAGCTGTGAGACATGACTTCTTTATTCTCTTCTGGACATCGGTTTCCTCATCTGCAACACAGGGGTTAATAACCATCTCTATTCTAGGGTCATGATGAGCATTGAGTAGAATAATGCTTAGGAAAAGCTTAGCTTAGCACAGATCTGGTCACAATACAGGTTAAAACAAACAATGGTACACTACTGTTATAATCATTACCACTGTCATTACTACTGTTACGATGATGCTTTAATAGCCAAATAAATTAAAGTTCCCAGCTATCAATGATTTTACATCTGTTGTTACCAAAGACACTTTGGAAACCTGATTTTATTAATATCTTGTGCACTTTATAACAGCAAGATGGGAAGGAACCTTTTTATGTCAAACATTTTAGACCTTCGCAGTAATAGCAGAGGACAACAAACATATCAGTGTGCAAACTTACTCCCGTTCTGTCCCCCACTGCAGAACGCACAGCTGCCTCTGTGCCCATCGTACTGTTACTTTACAAGTGCAGGTCCATTACCAATGTACGGTATTGTTTGCAATGTTTTTAAACTTCATATAAATGTTTCTTATTATATGCATAAACATGAAACCTATTTTTTTGGCTCAACATTATGTTTTTGAGATTTATTCACATCAATGCGTGCAACTCGATTCCATCCACTCTAACTGCTATGGTCTATACTATTTTATGATTTTGCCGCAATTTATTTGTCCTTTCTTGTGTTGATGGATATTTGGGTTGTTTCCATTATTCCATAGTAAAGAAGTGGTTCAACGTCCATCTAAGAACTTATGTCCGTGTGTGCCATGTGAGAATTTTTGAGGACTAGCTAAGGCATAGGACGGGCATATCTCTAACTTCTGTCTTCTTCCTTGGTTCTTCCTCATCTCCTAGATGTTGGAATGTTCGTGTGCCCAGAGCCCAGTCCTCACACCTCTGCTTTCCTCTATCTGCCCTAATCATTAGGAGATGTCATCTGGTGTTAACCTTAATCACCCAAGAGTACCATCTCCAGTCTGGATATAAGTCCCAAAGTCTGCCTTCACATATGCACTTGTTCACTTAATACCTCTTCTTAGATGTCTGAAAGGAATGTACGTGATGTACATCATGAGCGTTCACAAATGTGTCTCTGTTCCAGGCACACACCCATTGTGTTTCTCATAACACCTTTTTAAAAAGAATCTTTGTAATTTTATTTATTTTTTTTATTTGAGTATAGTTGTCACACAATGTTATATTAACTTCATGTATACACTATAGTAATTTGACAAGTTTGTACATTATGCTATGCTCACAAGTGTAGCTACCTCATAACACTTAACACTGAGGTAGGAGAATGTGACTGCTCATCAAGAAAATAAGAAATCTGTTAAATGTACTATGTTTTCCTGGGAAGCTAACTCACAGAGATTTGGTGCAAGAGGCTATGGGGGCCAAGCCTTCAGGGTCTCATCTGTAAGGGATTGAGGGAAGGAGAATTGGGAAAAGTTCATTCCAATGTAATTACCACAGAGCCTTAGTTAATCCCACGAGGGCTTCTGAGGCTGGGATGGACCATCAGAGTTGTTCCAAATTGAGTCAAGAGCTGCCTACGTCCCTCCATGTCAGCTATCACTGGAAGTGGGTGCTTCAGGGAGAAGACATTTCCATGGGCTAGATGGATCCTTTTATAGGAGACAATCCATACAGAGTCATATCAGGGGTCCCATCAGGACTCAACTCTCTAACAGCAGGGATAATGAATGCTTCAGACCCCATCATTCACAGATAACACACCACTGTCTCCACTGCACATCCACAACCTGAGGCAGGAGGACACTTCCCACTTTTCTAATCTCGCAGCTGCCTTCAACAGTGAGCGTGAAGGCTGTGAGTAGGAAGGGCAGAGCCACGTTACTAAGTCATTGCATGAAAAGCGGTTGTCCTGGAGAATTGTCAAATCTACGATGGGCATGGCATCAGTGGGAAATAAACCTGTGCCTTATACCACTGAGATTTGTTTTTGTCACCACAGCATATGCCTGGTCAAACTGACCGCTTCAACGCCTCAAAACAAATATGTGCAAAACCAAGTTCTTGATTCCACCTCTCCTCCAAATGTACTCCTTTCTACAGTCTTCAGGATCTTGCTTAATGGAAATTCCATTCTTCTAATTCATAAATTAAAAACTCGGGTGCCACACTGAGTCTATCATAAAGCCAGTTCTCCGTTTAGCATAGAGTCAGGAGTTATTCATGCCTCACACCTGCAGCATTACGTCTGGTCCAAGCCGCAGACATCTCTCTCCCCGATTATTGCAGTAACCCCCTAACTGATGTCCTGCTTCTCCACTCACTGCCCTCTATTTTAGCAAAGAAGACAAGGTGCTCTTGTGGGACCACAGTCTTCAAGGAGCTCCATCTCACTCAGAGTAAAAGCCAAATCTTTCAAGGAGCCACAAGGCATTATGTCATCTGGCCCTATGTTACTTCCCCAGCCTCATCTAGTATTGTTCTCATGCTGCTTCACTGACTTCCTTGCACTTTACCAGCTCACTGGGCACAATTCTCCCTCAGAACATTTGTGTTCATTGTCCCCCTCAGCCTGAAATGATCTCCCCCAGCTAGAGATTTCTCACTTCCTTTAGGGCTTTACACAGCTGTCATCTTACATATAAAAGAACCACCACATACATATAAAAGAACCTATTATGCTTTATTGTGCTCTAGAATATTTGTCATCATGAGACATATTGTAAATATTTTTCAATAAAAGATTAGCCTCACAAGGGCAGGACTTTCTGTATTACTTACGGCTGTAGCTGCCATACCTAGAATAGCCATTCTTACACTGGGTATATATTTGCTGAATAAATAAATTGAATATATGAGGCTGCTCATTTGTACTAATGGTTTATATATTATATCGGATTTTCTATGAGAAACATATTATATTTGTATTTAAGAGCAATTTTAGCTCTTAAAACTTTTTTTAAAAATATGCTTCATGAATTTGTATCATCCTTGTACGGGGGCCATGCTAATCTACTCTGTGTGGTTCCAACTTTAGTCTATGTGCTGTCACAGTGAGCACTGTTACTGAAATCTTAAAAACTTTCATCTCTTTTCTTTTTTCTTTTCACATTGCAATGGCTGAGACCACCAGTTCAACACCTGAGGATTTTTTCCTATGAAAGAGAGCTGAATTTTATCGAGTTAGTTTTCTGTCTCTACGGAAAGGATCGTGTGGTTTTCTAATAATTAATTGATTTCTGATATTTAACCATCCTTAGATCCCTGTAATACCCTGACTGATCTTTGAAATCTATGTCAGAATACAGAGGTCGAGAGACATGGGCCACAGACTCTGACAGAGAGAGGTCTAGTTACCACCCCTTAGAGACAACTCTTCCCATATCACAGACTGTTCCACTGATGGGTATGGTGTCCCTGGAAGCTTTTTTTCAGGCAAAATCAATACTTTGAGGAGCCTGACAGATATTGTGAAGCAGCAGAACAGGCTGGAGAGTAAGTTTGGGACACAGGAGAGCTTCCCTTAGAAGACAGTGAGTGGTCAGGGATTAATGAATATCAATAGATTCTTACCTTTGCCACATAGAAATGGAGCCTGTGTGTTGATAGATCACCTGATATTTGGTCAGAGACTGGGGCATTTAAAGCATAAACTAATTTTAAGTGCTTTTCATTAATTTACCTTTCTAAAATGGTCCAAGCATAATATATGCCTGGGCAAAGTGAAGACTAAGAGTTCAAGATCTCCAGTGTACTAGAATGAGTTTGTGTCCTTCTCTGCTTTTGATTCTTTGATCTTGATTCCTCATCTATAAATCGTGGATAACAATAACTGTCTCACTGAGTTGTGGTGGTGATTAAATATGTTTCGGAAGCATTGAATCAATGTTGAAATAAAAGAACACCACTATAGCTTCCAGCCTGGGCGTGCATCATACTAGAAGAAAAGGGAAAGTCTATTGAGTTCATGTCCATCATCTCTTGAATAACCAACTTTGATAATAAAAAGCCCATGAAATAGACCAATACAAGGAGCAAGACGTGAGGAATAGGAGCTTTAATACATTTATTTTTCCTTATGCCGTCCAGTACAACCCAAATATTATTTAACACCAAAAAAAAAAAAAAAAAAAAGGAGAAATTAAAACTGCCCTTGCTAGATGGCCGGGTGACTTACATCAGATTCTCTCCCCGGAAGCTTGGGCTGTATTTCTCCACGTGGTGCGCATGCTCAGTATGTTTCCAGTTGTTCCCTTTCTGTGCCTTCTATCCATTCGTGTCTGCAAGGGGAGGCGCTGAGAGGCAGACCAGCCACATGCAGGGCCATTGCACTTGCTAGACGGGGGGGGGGCATGGCCCTGCCTGTGCGTGGCCAACGCTGCCAAGTCTCTTGTGCCTTAGTTCTGAGTGTAAAAGGCTCTTCGAACCGACCCCGATGTAGAGGGGACTAAAGGAGATGAATGCGCGTGGAAGGCGTGAGCAGTCGGCACGAAGTGCAAACCCAGGGATTGTGAAGAGCTCTTCTTACTAAAGAGAAACAAATAGTCTGGAGAGACAGGACGGCTAGCCAAAGCCAAGGAGTTTGGAAGGCAACGGGCTCAGCAGATGGATAGGTTCAAAAGTCAGGGACAGTCCCGGGATATGACACAGGAAGTTTCCCAAAGCCGGTGAACAAAAGCGCCGAGCGGGGGAAGGGCGGAAGCTGGGTTCCTCCCGGGACCATCCAGCTGTGCGCAGTCAGGACGCCCACCGGCCCCGCAGGGCTCCTGTGCGCCCCCCGCCCCCCCCCGACATGAGGTCCATTGTGGGTCCCGGGTACGCGGAATCCAGAGGCCCTGTCGCTTAGAGGGCCCTAGGTGGCCCCGGCCGGACAGGGCGGGACTGGGCTCGCCCCGGCACGCCTGCGGTGACNAAGGGAGCGCCGGCCCCTGCCAGCAAAGGGCCCTTCTTCGCGCGGGCGGAAGCCGGTGCGGCCAGCTGTCGCGCATTTGAAATGGAAAAGCCCCGGGGCTCCTGGGGAGGGCAGGAGACAGAGGCCACGTCAGAGGAAATGCAAGCTGCTCCGGGGGCTGAGGAAACCGTGGGCTGCGGCGCTCGGAGCCATCAATAAGGCTTTCAGAGAGCGNCCCTGCGGCCTGGGTCCCCACCCTGGGCCCAGTCCCCCACCCCCCTCCCCGTTCTGGGGGGGCACTTCCCTCACCCCCAGCCCCCCCGCCTCCTCGCACGGCCCCGAAGCCAGCTTGCTGTCTTGCGTCTTCCCCTGCACATGTTTCCGAGCCCCGCCTCCAGGCCCCCCACCTACGTCCTGTAGTCTTTTCTTCCCACGAAGCCCTGCGACCCTCTAATCGCTTAGCAACTGTGTATCAAGGACCTGGCAGGGTCGGACCTTCTGCCACCTGCTAGGAATGAATGTGGGCATACACCACCTTTGACCGGGGAGTTGCGGGCCCTGGAGTGCAGACAGGCAGGAGAGCGACAGAGCGGCCACTGCAGGTCCCCTAATCTCTAGGAGCATGTGACTCGGGCCCTGCCTGGGCAGGACAGTGCAGTGAGGCTGAGAGAGAAAAGAGAAGTGCGTCTGCTTCCTGCCGGAGCCCTTCCCGGCTCCTGTACACCACCGGCTCCCCGCACCAGTGCATTTACCTGCCTGTCTACACTTCCCACTGTCATCACGAGCCTGCCGTGTTTGTGTCCCGTGTTGCCTGAAAACCGCTCAGTGGGCCGGCTCTTCCGTTTGTTCCTACGTGAAATTGAAGGCTGTCTTCAGGACTTTTGGGGGTCACTTTTAAGTAAAAACAGAAAATCGGGTTACTTGATATCACAAAAACAATATAGCAGTTAGCTCATGGCTGGGGCCAGGCCCGCAGTAACCAACCCCGAAAGTGGGCAAACTTTGGGCGTCATCCCCAGCCGGGCCTGCTGCCACGGTGGGCTTCCTAGCCCTTCTGTCTTGGGGCTCGCACCTGCCCGCTGTCATGCTGCCCTCGGTGATATCTGACCTTCAGGGTTGGGGGGCGGGGAAGGGGGGCATGGAAGTTCCCACTCCTCGCATTCACTCTGGCACAGCACGTGTGTAAAGCTGACTCTCTCTGCCCTTCACAGCCTGCCCTTCCCTCGGAGATGCCTTACCTGCAGTCCTCTGGATGGGGGACAGGTAGCTCTTTTTTTTTTTATTATTATTAAATAAATCAGGCTCTAGACAGGAAAGAGGGAACTCACTGGTTGTTTTAACAGAGAGGACTTATCTAGGGAATGGGCTAGACAGGCATCAGACAACCTAGAGACAAATCAGGACACTGGAATCCCAGAGCTGCTGCTGGTATGAGGGTTATGTGCCCCGGGTCTGGGCCACAGAGGGAAGGGGTCAGGTTATGAGAACGTGGAGGCTTGGAGGAGGAGCCCGTCCTGGGGGTGGGGGTGGGGGGCGAGGCTGCTGCCCACTGGGTCTGATGGTTCAGGAGCTTGAAGGCAGGACCCCTGGCTGACTGGGACTCAGACCTCTGAAGAAGGAGTATTGCTTAAGAAGTGAGTGCTGGGGCTGGTTCTAGAAATGTGCAAGGACCAGAAACTGGAGTAAAGCCCTGCTCAACACACACTGCAGGGACTTGTGGGATTGCTTGTAAGCCGTGGCCATGAGCGGTTGTGCGGGAGAGAGGATGGGACCCCTCGCCCCTCCAGCTTCGCTTTCAGGGCGCAGCAGCACCTGCACAGAAGGCTCAGGAGCCCTGCCTGGCAAAGGAGAAGGGTGGTTTGCAGCCCAGCCCGGCCTCACAGAGCAGAGCAGAGTGTGTGAGGAGCCAAGGGACAGCAGTTTAACGACCGGTGTGCCATTCCTGATGGCCTCTTGATTTCCTTCCTCAGCACCGAGACATCGAGGGACCCTTGGGTCAAGCCCTCTCGTTCCCTCGATGGGGCTTTCTGGGACAGCAGTGGGTCTAACACATCTTGTTCACAGCCCACAACCGGCCTGTGAGGAATATTCGCACGTGCTTGGCCCAAGGGGTCAACCTCCCCCCTCAGCTTTCACAGCCGTTCAGGAGGGAGCCGGGCGCTAGCATAGTGCGTCAGCCAAAATACAGGCCACAGATATCCAGGCTTCTGAGTGATTTCCCTTAATTCCCTAATTCCTCATGGCACATCAGAACTCACTCTAGAAAAATCTTGCCCCCACTCCAGCTTCTTCCAGACTCTTCCTATCGTCAGATGGGTGAGGGCGCGTGATGAGTCATGTGGATTGGTTTTCTCTTCTTCCTTCTGAAATCCCGCCTCAGGGTTTTGCACCTCATTCTGGAATATGACATCTGTCCATCTGTTAGTGCCTCCACTGAAATCCCTACTTCTACATTCTGTTAAATTTTAATTAACAAATTCAAAATTAGAGGGAAGTATTGTATGTTATAGAAGAATGTCATTTATACACTTACTTCCCTACCATACATGGAGCATTGTCAAGATAACAAAGAGGAAGAGACATCATTCTTTCCTATGACATATGCATGAGCTCAAGGGAAGATAAGACTATGAAGAAGTAATTAGGATGTGGAATGCAAAAATTAAGGGGAGGGCAAGGGGTTGATGAAGAATGAACAGATGAAGGGACTGAATTCTGCACAACAGACTAGTCAGGAAGTCTTCAAAGGCAAGCAGGAAACTTGTCACGAGCCGGAGGCAGGGCTGTCACCAGGCTGACCGGGTCCCATGTGCCGGGAGCCTGGAGAGGTCAGCTAAGCTTAGATCATCCAGACTGTTGTCGTTTTATTTTTGTTTCCTTAAATGAACAGAACAACTTGAATTTGAGAAACTGGTTGGGACAGGGATGTGACCAGAATGCACATTCTTGAAAATGTGTGTTTCTGAACTAAGGCAAGGAGAGGGTCTTGTTAGGATTTTAGAGATGGAAGTCGGGTCTCGGCAACTCATTGGATTTGACGACTGAGGGGCAGAAGAGGCAAAACTCATCCGGACAGTTTACATCATGAAGCTGGTTTTATGGCCCTGTCGTTGTCGAGAGGCTCAGGAGATGGGAAAGCAAGTGACGAGGGGACATTAGTGGTAATGAGTCTGCAGCAAGAAGTGTGGAGTCAGGAGACCGCTTAGGGCTGAGACGGGAGCCCGGAATCCGTCCCTTACAGATTTCAGTCTAAACTGGCACAAAGCCATGGGGGAGAATGGCTATTAGAATACAACCACTGAAGTTGCCGATATGTCAAATATGCACATGTTTTATGTGTGTTTATTTGAAATTAATCTCCATAGGTTATAAATAAACCTTACACTCGGCCCAAATGACCATGTAGGAGACCACTGAGCAAGACTAGTCGTTTTGAAAGACAGGTCACTTTTCTTTTTTCTTCCTAAGGAACACCTTATTTACGGCCACAGAAAAATGCAGTCAAAATCCAAATTTTGTTGCAACACAGTGACACCTAGCGTACGACATGGGTAACACCAAGAGGCAGTTCCCCAGGAAAGCATTGAGGAGGGTCTGGAATTAAAATTAAAATTCTGACCTGGGTTTCAGAGGAAAAGTTGTAGAGGAGGAGCAAAGTGTCTTTGTGGGGTCTGGCTTCCAGTGCGTCTACAGCACCATCAGGACACAGACACAGCATCCCAGCGCGCCTGCAGGTGCGAGGTCATGCTTTTAAGCCAGAGCCACGCGTCTTCTTCACCCGATGGAGGTCTTCCCCGGCACTAATTGGTTTTGATTAGGATGTTTAGTTAATTGTAATATGATTATTAGGACTTGGATTATTAGTTTGCTTTAATGAGAGTCATTAAGATTTTAATATAAATATAATCACGCTAAAACATCATTTTGTCATGAAATTGCAAGAGTGGTTGGCGGGTAGTTTCTGAGCAGCCACCTTCAGGATGGAGGTGAACAAGGCGCAAGCTGGTCTTGGTGAGTTTTCACATGTAGAACAGCACCTCTGGGTGCGTGTAGCTTGGTCGGAGGAGCACTCTTCGCTGGAAGTTAGATGTCCTGTGTTCTTGTCCCTGTGCTGTCATTGACTGATGACGTGACCTAGAAGGAGACACTGAATCCCCTGGACCACATTTGTACCTAAGGGTGTAAAACTGCGTAAGTCTCCTCCCTGTTTATCATGAGACTCAGCCAGGAGCTTGCTTCTCTTATTTTGTTCATCTTCACAACTCCACTGCGAGATGTGTGTCCTTTGCCTCATTTTATAAACAAGGAAAGTACAACCCGGAGAGATTAAAGTGAACGTGCAGGCCACCAGCTTGCCCATGACAGAGCTGGGGGGGTTCCAAGCCCGTCCGTCCTTCGCACACACCACAGCTGCCCATCACTCGGGAGCCAGCGAGACCAGCAGAAAACCATCCGTATCTAGTCCCCAAGAGCTTCCGCACTGGAAATGAAGTCAATGGTACTTTATACATCTATTCTATCTCTCCGTCCTCAAGAAGCAATTGGTTCAATATTACGATGACTGTCAGGAAAAGATGTCGCTGATGGTGAGATGCCAGCACTGAAATCATCGGCTTTGGCAGTCTCCAAAACAGAAACGCTAATCGAGAACTTTATTTTTTTTTAATATTTTTTTTTATTTATTTCTAGGAGAGAGAGAGAGACAGCGTGAGCAGGGGAGGGTCAGAGAGAGAGGGAGTCACAGACTGAAACAGGCTCCAGGCTCTGAGCTGGCAGTCAGCACAGAGCCCGACGCGGGGCTCGAACCCATGAACCGCGAGATCATGAGATAAGCGAAAGTCGGACGCTTAACCGACTAAGCCACCCAGGCGCCCCTAATCGAGAACTTTATTAAGCAGGGTTGTTTTTCCTCCTGCATTCGGATACAAGTGTGTGGCTTTTCATGTCAGCAGCAGAGAGGTGACTAGGCTCAGAACTGAATGGTGGGAATTAGTTTCAAATTGAAAGAATGGAAATAGAATGAACGAATCCCTAGTATGCATTCAACGTGACATCACTGGGATGTGGCCACAGCCCGCGTCATGCTCCACATCACAGCAACCTTGCAGTCAGGTGGCGGTCCTTCCCACGGCTACAGGGAAGGCTGCACGTGTGCTCCGACCGGCGGGGACAGAGTTCTGTCTGAGGCCTTCTCCCATACCTCACGTCAGCACAGTTGCCGGATCCAGCATGGGTTCCTGTGAGGGGAACAGGCCTCCTCATACACTGCCCCTGAGGGGCTGGGGGGGGCAGCCGTACAGTGGACACTGGTCATTATCTCTCAAGTCTGAAAATCTGCCTACCGCCTCAGCTGTTCAACTTGTTATTCTACAAATGTTTCCCTATTTACGCAAATAGGTGTACTTTTTATATTGCAGTATTTAAAAAGTACCGACCCTTGAAGACAACACAATTGGCCATCGAAGGATGTTATTAAACCATTTCAAGTCCATCCAGACAATGCTATGAGATTGCTTTAAGATTACGGTATATTTGTGTGCACTAGCATAGGAAGAGCTCTAGGACATAATCCTAAATGCCGAACTGCACGTCATAAGCCTGGATCTATAGTACATTGAAAGTCTACAGGCATGTTGCTGGTTAACCACAGTTACGGATGGCGCTTGCTTCCTTCTAGACACTGGTCCGGGAGCTTTACAAATATTAGCTCATTTAATTCAGGAAGATGCCACTGTTAATCCTCCAGATAAGGAAACGAAGACACAGAAGCATTGAGCAACTTGTCATGGTTACACATGTCTCCCTGTCTCTGACCCCCCGCCCCCATATATGTATGTATGCAGTGGGGTCTACAAGGGTAGGAGCTTTCAGTAAAATACCTGGGTCACTTACGGAGTGGCAAGATTTGCCATGTGGAATGAGCCGTTTACTTCTCTATACTCATGGGCATTGCTGTTTTTAACAAGTATATTTTCACATAATTCTGGGATAATAATCAAAGATATATGGTACAATGAGTGTGGGACACAGGGTTTCAGCTGAAGCATGTGCCAGGCCCTTCAGTCAGGTCTGTCGTAGCGTTCAGAGGTGGGGGTCATAGGCCCCTCCCTAAACCTGGACTAGAAAGCAGGTCAGTGTTTGAGTCCATCAGAATAGCCTCCTGACTTTGCCATCTGTTTACTGGGCAGACAAAAGATTTCGGTCTTCTTCCAATAGTTGCTGAGAGTGCAAGGCTCTTCCCAGCACTGCCCTTCAGCTCTACCCACAGCCGGGCTTGAACAAGGAGATTCTAAAGACGGTGACCCCAGTTACTCGTTCCCCAACCTGGCCGTTTATAGGGTTCACTTGGAAAGTTTTTCTAAGAATGCGCACATCCCCATATTCAGTCTTTCATTCAAGTTCAGCAGAACTGAGATATCAGGTCATGGAATCTATTTTTGGAAAGTCCCCTAGGTGATGCTTCTGGTCAGCCAAAATTAGGAACCAGCTGATGCTCTGGGCCGCAGGCAAGGGGTAAGGTGGTAGTGTACAGCAGCAGGCACTTTTCAAAGACATATGAGGGGCAAGTTCATGGCCCGTGAGGCCACTAAGCCAGAAGGACTACAACTGTGATGTGAA
Source organism: Crocuta crocuta (assembly GCF_008692635.1). Lineage (NCBI taxonomy): Eukaryota > Metazoa > Chordata > Mammalia > Carnivora > Hyaenidae > Crocuta > Crocuta crocuta. Next base: position 3,803,747 of record NW_027551571.1, on the reverse strand, counting down.
TATACACAGGGGCCCCCAGGGAATGGCCCAGCAGCAGCGAGCAGGGCGTCAGAGAGCCAGCAGCGCAGGTTTGGGACTGAGACAGAAGCAGAACGTTAAGGCATGAGCAGAGTTTAATTATTCAACTCAAAGACACTTGTGAACGTGGAACAGAGGCTCCACCCCCCAAAGAAAGGGGGGATCCTTCAGCCACCTGCAAGGGAGGTGACCTGGTTTCTATCCACCCCACGCTTGTGGGTTCTCTGAAGTGTCCCATCTCCCTGCCCTCGAGGAGATCACCAATGTCACGGAGAGAGTCATGAAAGGAAAAGACAGCAGCAGAGGGCGGTGGGGGTGGGGGGCAGTGCCACAGCCGCCCCCAGACCGTTGAGCCCCGTGCTCCCAAAGGAAGAGGCGCTGTGGTGCATGCGGGTATCTGTTAAGAGCCCGCTCCAAAGTCAGTCCTCCTTAGCAAGAGAGCTCCCGTCTTCTCAATATCATTGGTCCGGGGGAAATGGCCCTATTTGTGAGCATCTGATTGCTGAGAGAGGTTCTCATTTACAGACCACTAACAAGATTAAAGTGGCTAATTTAAAAAATGCTTAGCCTAGATGTTTAAGCAGCACCCGCCTTGTGAGTTTCTAACTGCTGTCTCTGTATGGGTTGCTAACGGGAGCCATTTCATTCCCTTGCATTGAAATGGATCAGATAAATCACATTAGGTAGGTTTACAGAAGCGAGCGGTGGCAGGTTCCTCAGAACTGAAAGCTAAATAGCCTGCTAGGGCCTGGCTTTCTTTCATCACACACTCTATCTTCAAACCCAATACCTATTTAAAGCTGCTGATAACACTCCAAATGCTCCTAGGCCGTGTCCTCACACATAATGGCCGGTTCCACCAATGCTATGGAATTTAAACATTTTTGATACAGTCTATTAAGGAGAGGGATTGTAGCTAATTCAAATTCAGCAACTTCGAATAAAAAAAATAAATAAAAAAGTCCATGAAATCACATGCTGCGTTTGCAAAGGGAACCGGGTAGAAATCTCACAAGGACGCTCTCTGTTCTGCCACTAAATTATCTCTTCTGGGCAGGCCCAACTGATAAGGGAACTCATTTTACACACACCTCAGGAAGGGAACAGGAGAAGATTTCATGATCCCCCAAAATAGAAGGGAAGTTCACATTTCTAAGGGATAAAAGCTCCCATGTGCTTCACGAGTGACCATTCGAAATTCCCATTGAAATGGAGGCAAAGGCCCCCTTTGAGGCAGTGGTTGCAGATTATGCCGTTTGTACGTGGCCTCGCTCTCTTGTCCAGGTCAAAGTCACAGCCCACTGGGCGCCGTCTGTCCTTGACAAGGTTACAGTGACATTGTGCGGGAAGCTGGAGTGAAGAGGATTCTATGGAGTGCGGCGCTCTGGCACAGTGTTCCAGAGTGTTCTCCTTAGTCTTTAATTAAATGGCGTGAGAGCCTTAACTCAGTCATCTCTGCAGGTTGATGCCGCATTTAATAACAACCGAGTGAAAAACCTGCTACTTGTTATACCTAGTTTCCATAATTCATTGTGTAATCAGACCTGAACACAGCATGTAGAGGGACAAAAAGACTAGAAAAAATTATCAGAGGATTTTGAAAAATAGGAAAATAAAAATGGGTCAAGGGAGAGGATTGAAGAGGGAAAATATAACGATCAGCAGGTTAGAGAAAGTTGAAATCTAAAGAACAAAGGTCAGGGGGCGCCTGGATGGTTCAGTGGGTTAAGCCTCTGACAGCTGCCCAGGTCATGATCTCACAGTCCATGAGTTCGAGCCCTGCGTTGGACTCTGTGCTGACAGCTCAGAGCCTGGAGCCTGTTTTGGATTCTGTGTCTCCCTCTCTCTCTGGCCCCCCCCAAAAGAAAATAAACATTAAAAAAAAAAGAACAAAGGTCAGAACGTGTTTGCGGAAAAGCAGAAATTGAATAAAGGCAAAAGAGGGCTCAGTAGAGTGATCCCATAAAATGAAGCAAATGTCTGCATGAGGGGCAACTAGGTCTTTTCTTGATTNATTATGCCGTTTGTACGTGGCCTCGCTCTCTTGTCCAGGTCAAAGTCACAGCCCACTGGGCGCCGTCTGTCCTTGACAAGATTACAGTGACATTGTGCGGGAAGCTGGAGTGAAGAGGATTCTATGGAGTGCGGCGCTCTGGCACAGTGTTCCAGAGTGTTCTCCTTAGTCTTTAATTAAATGGCGTGAGAGCCTTAACTCAGTCATCTCTGCAGGTTGATGCCGCATTTAATAACAACCGAGTGAAAAACCTGCTACTTGTTATACCTAGTTTCCATAATTCATTGTGTAATCAGACCTGAACACAGCATGTAGAGGGACAAAAAGACTAGAAAAAATTATCAGAGGATTTTGAAAAATAGGAAAATAAAAATGGGTCAAGGGAGAGGATTGAAGAGGGAAAATATAACGATCAGCAGGTTAGAGAAAGTTGAAATCTAAAGAACAAAGGTCAGGGGGCGCCTGGATGGTTCAGTGGGTTAAGCCTCTGACAGCTGCCCAGGTCATGATCTCACAGTCCATGAGTTCGAGCCCCGCGTTGGACTCTGTGCTGACAGCTCAGAGCCTGGAGCCTGTTTTGGATTCTGTGTCTCCCTCTCTCTCTGGCCGCCCCCAAAAGAAAATAAACATTAAAAAAAAAGAACAAAGGTCAGAACGTGTTTGCGGAAAAGCAGAAATTGAATAAAGGCAAAAGAGGGCTCAGTAGAGTGATCCCATAAAATGAAGCAAATGTCTGCATGAGGGGCAACTAGGTCTTTTCTTGATTGTGTCACTCACCGTGGTTGCAAAGACCTTTTGAATCTTCTCATCCTCACCCATCTTATTTATAAAACTGCACTCACAATATCTGCCTCATGCACTTGTTACATGAGATATGAACAACATCACGTTCAAATGTCCAGTGTCTCCATGTGGTAAACACGGCAGAGAGTGATGCCAGGCATGGAAGTAAGGTGCCAGAGGGAGTGCTGACCACAGGGGCTGTAACTTGTGAGCAAAATTAATTTAAAAAAAAATTTTAATGTTTATTTATTTTTGAGAGAGAGACAGAGAGAGACAGAGAGACAGAGTACCAGCAGGAGAGGGGCCGAGAGCGAGGGAGACACAGAATCCAAAGCAGGCCCCAGGCTCTGCCAGCAGAGAGCCCTACTCAGGGCTCAAACCGAGGAACCACAAGATCATGACCTGAGCCAAAGTCAGACTCCTAACCGACTGAGCCACCCAGGCGCCCCATATTCATTGTTTTTGCGTGAGTTGAGTGATGCTTCCGTTACATGGGCGGGTTACTTATGCAATATCATGACTCTAAAATGATTAGAAGAAAAATGATACCTGCTTTGATAATAAGCATTAAATAAGAGAAAATATAGAAAATAAAATGTTGTCTTTGAATCATTTCTAAAGGCTTTTTGCAGGATCCCAGTTAAAAATCCGGGAGAGGGTTCTGGAGACAAAGATTCAAACTTCTTACGCTCAGTGTGGAATCTTTCACCTGTTCCTTCGAGTGAATGAGTTTAGAGATAGGAGAGGGAAAATGCAGATGCTTAAAACACAGAAGTGCTCCAGTCGTGCGACACATGCTAACAAAGGAGACGCCTCTGTAGGAAAAAAGAGGTGTCTTTTTAACAAGGTTTGGAAGGTTGAGTATATTTTCAACAGGGAGCAGAATAGGCAATGGTCGCTGAGATTTAGGAAATGGCATTTGCTAAGGCAGAGAATCAAGAGAGAGGAGCCTCTGTTTGTGGAGGGTCTAGATGTCTGCGGGTCTGCGGTGTGAATACAGTGGAGAAGCAGGAAGGTAGAGAGATAGGGAGACAAGAAGACTAACGGTGTGAACGTGTTCCCTGCTCTCTTGCAGTTGAAGCTTATCCCGAAAGCAGCCAGTACCCAAGGAACGACAGCACATGTGAAGGATGGAGAGGTCTGGTTTGCTGATCGTACGTGAGAATCGTAGAAGTCACTGAGTCCACACTAGCAACAGGTAGAAGGTGAGCAAACTGCGTAAGGGAGGGGGGTCCCAGGGTAAACTGCTGCTGTCTGAAGGTGGAGAGACAGGCGAATACAGAGAATCACAACCCACACGTGCAGAAATCTCTGTGGAGAAGTGTCAGAGCAGGAAATCCCAAGGCGTACTGGATGGATGTGGATGTGTGTCACAGATAAGAACTCCGGGGGACCTAGGCATGCAGGGGTCTCCACACATTTGTGGGTCTTAAATCCAGAACCCCAACCCGGTTCTCACAGTGAATCATGGAGGAAACCCCCCTTATGCTTTTGGCTGGAAGAGAAGAGAAATAATCATTTGGAGATAGAATTTGCCAGAGCTTTCTGTTCTCTTCTACCAGGTCTGCTCTCGGGAGACAGTGTTTAACCAGAGCCTAACCTGCTACGGTTTTGTCAGAGCCTACGAAATACCCACTTCTGGCCCTCTCTTACCGTCCTGTCCCACCTAGAGGGGAGGAGGAAGGAAACAAGAGAAACCTGAGAAGCTAGCGTGAAGTTCATAGCGCAGAGGTACAGGTGTGCCGAAAGACTAAGACCTTACATAGGACCAGAAAATGTGCCCATCCCCACATTTCACCACCATTACTAAAGCCTTGTTTACAGCAGTTCTTATTCAGCACATCAAGGCTGGCTATCAAGGAAAAGTTACAAGGCATACTAAAAGGCAAATAACACAGTTTGAAGACACAGAACCAGCATCATACGCTAAATGTGGCAGGAAAGTTGGAATTTCCCAACAGGGAACTTAAAACAACTTGGATTAATTCGCTAAGGGATCTAAATAAAGAAAGAAGACAGTGTGTAAGCAGAAAGGTGGATATTCTAAGAAAGAATCAGAAAGAAATGCTCTAAATCAAAATACTGTATAACAGGTATGGAAAACATCCTGATGAGCTTACTAGTAGACTGGACATGGCCCAGGAAAGAATCTCTGAACTTGATTATATCTCAACAGAATCTTCCAAACCTAAAAAGCAAAGAGGAAAAAAAAGATTAAAAAAAAAGCCAACAGAAGACCAGCTCTGGTGGGACCACGGCAAAAGGTGGGCAGAAATGCAATGGGAGCACCAGAAGGAGAAGAAAGAGAGAAGGGAACCGAATAACTATTTGAAGTGATAATGACTAAGAGTTTCCACCGAATTAGTGTCACTAAACCAGAAATCCAGGAAAGCCCAGAGAACACCAAGCAAGGGGAATGCTAAAAAGAAGCCCTACACTTTGGCGCATCATTTTCAAACTATGTAAAACCAAGCTCACAGGGAACATTCACCAAGATAAACCACATCCAGGACACAAAACATACCTTAACAAATTTTAAAAAGTAGAAGTAATACAAATACCTGCTTTCAGACCATGATGGAATTGTGGTAATAGGAGCATGGCTGGAAAATCCCCCAAATACTTGGGAGATGAAACAAAACATTTATTTCTTTTTTTTTAAGTTTATTTATTTACTTTGAGAGAGTGTGTGAGTACACGCACAAGTGGGGGAGGGGCAGTGAGAGAGAATCCCAAGCAGGCTCTGCACTGTCAACACAAAACCCAACTGAGGCCCAAACTTGTGAATCATTAGATCATGACCTGAGCCAAATCAAAAGTCAGACACTTAACCAATTGAGCCACCCGTGTGCCCCATAAACAAACACTTCTAAATAAGACATGGGCCAAAGAAGAAATCTCAAGTAAAATTTTAAGTATTTAATGTAAATGAAAAGTAAAGCACAACTTATCAACATTTGTCAGATGTAGCAAAAGCAGTGCTTATAGAGAAATTTATAGCATTGAATACACACAGAAAAATTATAGATATATATGTCTGAACACACACACATATGTGGTTTATGACTGAAGCTTCTACTTGAAGGAACTAGATTGGAAAATGCAAATTAAATACAAAGTAAGCAGCAGGAAAAAATAATAAAAATTTAAGCAGAGAGTAAAATAAATAAATAAATAAATAGATGGAAAACAGGAAGCCAATAGAGAAAAGCAGGAAAACCAAAAGATGGTTCTTTGAAAAGATTGGTAAAATGCATACATCTCTAGTCAGGCTAACTAAGGGAGAAAAATGAGGATACAAGTTACTAAATGTCAGAAATGAAAGAGAGGACGTGACCCCGGGCAGGGCCCATGGACATTAAGAGGGAGAGAAAAGAATCCTGCTAATGAATCGGTTAACCTAGGTGTACAAGATGTGTGTGAGGAAAACTTTGAAACTGATGAACAAAACAGAGTCACTAAGTAATTAAGGTAGATCTCATGCTCATGGAAAGGAAGATATTGTTAAAATGTTAGTTTTCCCCAACTTGAGCTATAGTCAACCCAATTCCAGTCTGAATCCCAGGAGGTTGTCCCGTGCATATCGACAAACTGGTCCTGACGTGCGTACGGAGACGCAGAAGACCCAGAGTGGCCAGCATGATATGTAAGCAGAAGGACGGAGCTAAAAGACCACGTAATCCTGACTTCACGTCCCATTTAGAGCCACAGTAACCAAGATGCTGGTATTGGTGAAAGAACAGACAAGTAGGTCCCGGGAATAGAATACAGAGCCCAGAAAGAGACCCACATCAACATAGTCACCTTATCTTTGGCCAAAGAGCAAAGGCAATAAATATAATGGAGAAAGGTAATCTTTTTTAAAAAAAAATTTAGTGTTTATTTATTTTTGAGAAAGAGAGACAGAGTGTGAGCAGGGGAGGGACCAAGAGAGAGGGAGACACAGAATCTGAAGCAGCTCCAGGCTCTGAGCTGTCAGCACAGAGCCCGACGCGGGGCTCGAACCCACAAACTGTGAGATCATGACCTGAGCTGAAGTCGGATGCCTAAGTGACTGAGCCACCCAGGCGCTCCGAGAAAAAAAAGTCTTTTTAGCAAATAGTGCCAGAAAAACTGGACATCCACATGTGAAAAAGCAAATCTAGACACAGACCTTGTACCCTTTGCAAAAATTTACTCAAAATGGATCACATGCCTGAACATAAAACACAAAAGTGTAAATGAAAATGTAGATGACCTTGGGAATGGTAATGAGCTGTTAGATGCAACATCAAAAGTAAGATCTATGAAAGAAAGAATTCATAACAGGGACTTCATTAAAAAAAAAAAGTCTTCTCCATGAAAGACCTTGTCAAGAGTAAGAAAATATAAACCACAGATTGGGAGAAAATATTTGCAAAACTTATCTGATAAAGGACCATTATTCAAAATATACAAAGAACTCTCAATGCTCAACAACTTAAGGAGGCAAACAACCTGACTAAAATATGGGCCCAAGGGGATATTCACCTGATTTCCTTGTGATACCCCGTCCATGTAATATTAAAAATTAATAAATTTGTATACCCTTTCTCCTGTTATGAGAATCAAAAATAAATTTAAAATGTAAAAATAGGGCCGAAGACCTGTACAGACTCCTTCAGCGAAGAAGATACACAGATGGCAGGTGAGCATCTAAAACAACGTTCTGCATCGTGTATCTTTAGAGAAATGCAACATAGAACAACAATGATTCTTTTCAAAATTTAAATCCAATTTAATTAATGACAAAATAAAAAAATAATAAAACAATGACCGAAAATAAGCTTTAAAAACATAAATGGGGTCACCTGGGTGGCTCTCCTAGTTAGGCATCTGACTCCGGATTTCAGCTCAGATCATAATCTCATGGTTAATGAGCTCGAGGCCTGAGTGGGGCTCCATGCTGGGCGTGGAGCCTGCTTGGGATCCTCTCCCTCAAGCTCTGCCTCTACCGTGCTCTCGCCATCTCTGTCTATCTCTCAAAAATAAATAACCTTAACAAACAAACAAATAAACAAAGAGCCATGAGATAGCACTACATGCCATAACTATACTCCAGAACACTGACAACATCAATGCGGACACCCACGTGGCGTAGAAGACACTCTCATTCATTGTTGGTGGGAATGCAAAATGGTCAGCCGCTTTGAAGGACAGTTTGGTGGTTTCTTATCAAATTAAACATATTCTTACCTTAGGATCCAGTAATTGTGCTCCTTGGTATCTACCCAACTGAGCTGAAAACTTAGGCCTACACCAAAACCTACATGTGAGTGTTTATATCAACTTTATTCATAATTACCAAAACTTGGAAGCAATCAGGATGTGCTTCAGTAGGTGAATGGATAAATAAATCGTGGCACAGTCAGACAATGGAATCTTAACCAGCCTTAAAGATAAGTGAGCCATCAGACCATGAAAAGACATGGAGAAACTTTAAATGCAAATACTAAGAAAAAGAAGCCAATCTGAAAAGGCTACATATTATATAGTTTTACCCATATGGCGTTCTGGAAAAGGCAAAAGCTACGACGGTAATAAAAAGGTCACTGGCTTTCAGGGGCTGTGGGAGAGGGGAGAGGAGAGATGAGTAAGAAGGACACAGAGGACTTCTGGAAGTGAAACTACTCTGTATGATACCATAATGGTGGATACATTCACTGTACATTGGTCCAAACCTATAAAATGTACAATACCAAGAGGGAACCCCAATGTAAACTATACACTTTGGGTGGTAATAATGTATCAGTGTGGTTTTATCAATTGTAACAAATATACCCCAGGTGGATGGGGGAGGCCAGCATGTGCAGCCACAGGAGGTATACGGGAAATCTTTGTACCTTCTGTTCACTTTTGCTATGAATCTGAAACTGCTCTAAACAATAAAGCCTAGGGACGCCTGGGTGGTTCAGTCGGTTGAGCGTCCAACTTCGGCTCAGGTCACCATCTCATGGTTCGTGGGTTTGAGCCCCGCGTCGGCCTCTGTGCTGACAGCTCAGAGCCTGGAGCCTGTTTCAGATTCTGTGTCTCCCTCTCTCTCTGACCCTCCCCTGCTCACACACACACTCTCTCTCTTTCTCTCAGAAATAAATAAAACATTAAAAAACAAGACAAAACAATGAAGCCTATTAAGGAAAACAAACATAAAAACAATGAACCAGAGTAGAAGATTCTGATGGCAGCTGTAGTTGGGTGGATATGAGCTAATGCCTGGGCTTCAGGTAACAGAGGTCCTCAAACTCAACAGAGAAGCCGGGAGTGGGAATAGAGACCATGGATCAAGATAGGAGATCTATCTGAACTAGAACCCATGGGGTATAGGCGTGGAGTATAGAAGTGGAATTTGGAAACAAGGATGATTCCTGGGACCCGGGACTCCTGTTGGGGAGGCTGCAAAGTTTTGACCTCACTGACTTGGAGGGGCAATGCGAACAGAGCAGAATGAGGTCCGTTGAGGAAGACAATGTAACTTCCGAGTTCTACGAAGCTCTCCATTGGCTGGCGAGCATACTGGCATTTTTGAGTACATTAACTTATATAACTCTCATAAGAACTTGGCACATTAAGCATGCTCATATTCATTTTTTAGTAAAAGAAATATGGTTAGTGGGGTAAATAACGTTCCAAATTCCTCCCTGTCCTTTTCCATCACACTCCAGCTTCCAGCCGGTAATAGGCTGGATGTTACCATTTGAAAAGTTCATGTTTTGATTTATGTTTTATTTATGTTCGTTTGTTGACTTATGTTTTATTGGGCAGGAGCTAGTCTTTCTCTCCTGTTCCAAAATCTAGGCGAACTAATTCTGTCCACAGAGGGACTGAAGGGTCAATCAGTGTCCTGGAATCAAAGGCATTGTTCATTCCTTGCCTTCCAGGGACAGGATGGACGGGAGGGTATGGACCCTGGGGTCTGCCTCAATGAACAGCACGGCCAGTGGCCCCCCAATACCTCTGCTGAGTTCCCCTAGGGGCATACTGAGTAGGATAATCAACCCAATGATCTCTCTGCATGAATGCAATGCCAGATTAGAAGCAAATAGGTCACAGTCTGAGAAAGGCTTGAGAAAGAAGGACTAAGGGAAAGGAGAGCCCTGATCCGGAAGTGAGAGGTGTCCAAGGGTAAACTGAGGCAAGCTGCAGACCTCTGTGAGTCTCTGCTGTCTCACCTGCAAAACGGGAGAGCAAGCGTCCACGTGGGATCCACGTGCAGAAGCTGGCAGGTGTCAAAGCTGTGATGCCTAGTAACAGTGATGCACTCAGGGTCCACGATTGCCACCACAACCCCCGCCCGGCCCTGGAATCCAGCCTCCGCCTTCTCCTGGCGGCCTTTCCTTCAATCTTCACTCCCAATTAAGAGAAAGCATCTCAGAAAGGGCTCCCGTGACTCCAACACTTGAAAGCCCTTGCTACCCAGGCAGTGAGGAGCCACGGGACGAGCTGTTGCGTTGTTAATTGCCCAATGCCAGTCCTGCAGGAGGGTAAGCATCACGTCACTTAGCAGAGCAATGATCATGACAAATCTCACTCGCCTGAAAACAAGCGGCCTTTCCCTAACGCTTTCCCAAGGAGCAGCAGAGTCTGAGCTGGTGGGATGTTCTCAGCCACGTTTTCTGGCCGTAGAGAGACTGACTATTCCTTTCCCTGCAGTAGAAATGTGGCAAAAGGGGAAAAACAAAAGCTATACGGAACCTCTGCTTCCATAATTAAAAACAGATCGGTCCCCAAACACTGATGCTAAGCATGAGTTATGAGCACATCAAGAAAGTATTAAAACAGTAATGCTCAGATATCTGCTCGGCAGGAATTGAATGCATAGCCTCTCTTCGTTTGACAAATAGTGTCCAGCCTGAGCCTGGTGCACTCACAACTACCTCTCAGGATCAGCTAATCTCACATCGCATGATGGCATAGAAAATACCAACCCAGCTCCCAGCTCCATTCAACTCTGGCAGCCTTTCGTTACAGCTGCCTGTCACTCTGCAGTGAGAGAGACTCAAAACTCGTCACGACTCTCCATCCCGGTGCTCGGGAAGATACGGACAGCTGTCATTCTAGTGAACTTTCCAGGATACACAACCACTAGAATGACCAGCGAGAATATCTCTCCTGATGAGTAGCCCACAAGAGACCCTCAGGGCTCCAAAGCTCAGTATTTGAATGTTGTGTCTGAGGTTTGCAAAAATGTCTGAAGAACTCTCTGGGAAATCCAGTAGACCGTCTCTCAATAGTAATGCAAGTCCAAGGTTTGGTACCAGATTTCCCAACAAACATGAAAGAAAGCATAAAAGGTATCCCACCCAGTTGGTGCTTGTTTATGGGGGAAAGACTAAGTTTGATTCGTTGTTGCTCTGAAATGCTCACATTTAGAGTAATCTCAATATCGTATATTTTAGTAGTATATAATACGCAAAAGCTTTTACATGTATTATCTCAAATGTAAATATTAGTTACCTCTTTTATATAATGTGTCTGCTTTAAGAAAGCCTTATAGAGGCGCCTGGTTGGCTCAGTCGGTTAAGTGTCGACTTCATCTCAGGTCACTATCCCACGGTTCATGGGTTCGAGCCCCGCGTCGGGCTCTGTGCTGACAGCTCGGAGCCTGGAGCTACTTCGGATTCTGTGTCTCCCTCTCTCTCTGCCCCTCCCCTGCTCTCTCTCTCTCTCTCAAGAATTAAAAAAAATTTTTTTTAAAAAGAAAGTCTTATAAATTGATGTTTAATGAACTGATGAATGGTTTACTCTTTGGAGGGGGGCACAGTGCATCTTTGAGTTTAGATCATGGGAAGTGTGTCCCGGGTGCAGGGCTCAACAAGTTCTACATCATGCATTTGCCGTCACTAGATGGGCTGTGGGTCGGCCCTGAGCCTCTCTCTGGGGCTCAGTTTCCTCACTGTATAGAACGAGGAGGCTAACAATGACCCAAGAGTTCTGTCTCCTAGGGAGCCTCAGCCATGCCCGTGGATCCATTAACAAGAGACACCCTCTTGCTGCACCATCAGCTGCACAGGGTGGTATCTGTCTGGGGACCAGCGAGTGCAAAAGCATTTATCCCCCCTGGGTGCACACAGCAATGTGGATGCACACGCGCTCGGTGGCATGGTGGTTAGCATTGTGCCCTTGAGCTGGTCAGGCCCCCAGCTCCCTGAGCCTCCATTTCCCATCTGCCCAGTGGAGATACGAGGGCTCCTGGAGGTGCGTGCCGTGTGCAGTAACTGAGATAATCTGTGTAAATCCCGGCACGGGAGTTGGCTCCTAGCACAAACTTGATGCATGAAAATTCTTCCATTCAGGGTCCCAGGGGGTAGAAAGCAAAAAAATATAACAATAAAGAAGTGGGGGGTGGGGGGAAGGAAAGATGGATTGCCATTCTTTAAATAAAATCAGCGAGCGAGGTGTGAGAAAAATACAGAAATGCAGAGACTATGAGAGAGAGGAATAGCTATAGGCACTTGGAATAGTGTGGAAAGATTCTCATAAGTAAATGCTTCTTTTAAAATATTGGAGTTCCTCCATATGGGAAGCTTGGGGAGAGAAGGGAAAAAAATTAAATTAAAGCATTTGAAAGTATATTATAGTTTTATCTCTTTGGCTCTGCGATTTCAGAAATAATATAATCCTATGGAAAACACGCTGTGAGAAGATTTTGTATCGTGGCTCCCCGACAGAACGGGACTGAATGATGTCAAGAAAGCTTATATAACAGTTTTGTTTTATTCATTTACATAAATCACATTTACCGTAGGTGTTTTATTCAAAATAAAGTTTGGGAAAAATAAATTGAACAGATGAACCTAGGCAAACCTGGTGATTTTTTCATGAGTAGTGTTTGATGATAAAGACGTAAAAGCATAATGTGGTATCATTTCACCAAGGCACAATATGGACCATCCATATGGAGCAGAAGTTGATAATACTGCAAAGAAGCAAAAATAAACAGAACAGATGTACTTGTAAAATCAAGTCTACACCCACCCCTGAGTACCTGCGTTGCACTGGAGAAGTTTCTCCAAAAACTCAAAACTGGCGTCAAGTCACCTTCCCACGGGGACTTTTGGAAAGCCAGAGATGAAATCGTCTCGGACTTGACCAGGCAGAGATGGGAAGGACACGCATTCCCACGGTGGGGGCTGAGCCACAGAACACGAACCTGACACGGCCTCCCAGGTCAGGGTCAGGAGGCCTGGGTTGAAATCCCGACACCCCCTGCCCGGCTACCAGACGAATCCACTCGAAATGCCGAAGTCCTTAAGCTTGGGTTCCTCAAAGGCAACATCGAAGTGGTGTTACCCACCTCGTAGGGCGGTTGCGAGGTGCAACGGGGAAGGTACAGCAAGTTAAAAAGATACAAAATGTAAAGCTTGGTGGGGGCAAAGTTCTGTCTAAAGTGGTTTTGTTCAGGACTGTGCCTCAGGGACACCCCGAAGCACGTGTGATGTACAGTGATCTCATTTCCGCAAGGAAAATGCCCGAGAACCCAGGCTTGTTGTCTGACGAAGATTCGATGCGGAATCGTAACTTGCCTGAGAGCACACCCGTGCTAGACCATTCTACCAATAACAGGAGCAGCACGCACATGAAATTTCCTCATTTCCAAGGCGGTTTCTCCCATCGTTGCGCCAGATCCAGCCAAACCCTGTGAGATTCACAAGGAAGAGAATGATCCCATCTCACAGATGAATCGACGTAGCTCACTCAGGGTGCTTGGGACACCTAGGACCACAGCCCGTTGGCCGTCGGCCCCACATTTGCCAACATTTATCGCCGGGGACTGTATCTCGCTGGCCGGGAACTATCAGGCCTGTGTCTGGGGATGGACAGAGTGGAGAGCAAACAGGGTCTCAGGACCTACCATTTAGCTGCGACTGTACGGAATCAGATTTGTCATGTGTGAAGCTCTTTGCAAACTGTAAAGTGCCAATATGCATAGAAAGTGCTCTTTTCGGGGTGCCTGGGGGGCTCAGTCGGTTAAGCGTCCGACTTCGGCTCAGGTCATGATCTCGTGGTTCGTGAGTTCGAGCCCCACGTCGGGCTCTGTGCTGACAACTCAGAGCCTGGAGCCTGCTTCTGATTCTGTGTCTCCCTCTCTCTCTGCTCCTCTCCCACTTGTGCTCTGTTTCTGTCTCAATAATAAATAAACCTTAAAAAAAATTTTTTTAAAAAGAAAGGAAGTTCTCTTTTCATCTTGCTTCTAATGAGGCAGCAGAGAAACATCCACTGCTAGCCGGAAGGCGTCTTTGCAGGCTTTGCTGCTGTTGGCCAGGCAAGTATGAATCCGTGGCCCCTGCTATGGGCCTGGGCTTTGTCTCACCTGCCAATCTTGCGAGAAAGCACAGTGTGCATCTTCATTTAAAAAGCCCAGATTCTGCTCAGGTGGCCCGAGTGCTGCAAAGTCCCTTTGCACATTTTACAAAAGGTGTCTGGAAGTTCTTTCCCCGTGGAGAACCCACGGCTGCGTGTTTCAGAGAGAAGGAGGCAGATGTCCTTTCTGCAGCCCAGAACATGACTGACGGAAGCTGAGGACCGAGGGAAAACGGCAAGCAGAAGGGAAATTCTCCCCTCTACCCACAGCGAGTGTGGTCACGTGGCCAACAGCTGGAAAGCACCATCCATGGCCCCTGATATAATCAAGTGGCCACCCATCTGCTTGGTTCCCAAAGCGGCGAGGAAAAAATAGCGTCCCACGTCCCACGCACTCCAGCTGTCCCCGGCATCCAGCGCTCGGTGATTTTTTTCTAAAAATAAAATGAAATAAAATCATCACTTTTCCAATCAGGAGAGTGCTTGTGTAAGGAGCAATTCCACGAGACAGGGGGCGTCGACCCGAGGCTGCCTGGCTCACCGGAGTCAGGGCAGGAGTCACCCCTTTACTGGAGAGGGGTGCCCTCTGAGCCGGAGCCCCCCGGCCCTGCCCGGGTCGGAGGCCCTGCTGCAGGCTCGCACCTGGAGGAGGAACGTGATCTCCGAGTCCCACCGGGCCACTGTGCTGGAGTCCTGAGCGCCCTGAGCCCCCCGGGGGATTAGTACAGCCTGGGTCACATTTAGATTCTGTTATTTCTAATCAGATCCCTGCAGCCTCGCTCTGTAGAGTGTGGACATATGTCAATATTCCAGAATAGAACTCCCAGATATTTGCGGACACACAGCCCTTGGGTATGCCAGCACTATCTTCAGGCAGATTATCTTTTAGAGGAATCGCAGACCAAGCAAATGCTTGGTGGACTTCAAGTTTTAGAGCAGAAACTTCAAGCGAGAGTCTGCCGTTAAAAAGAGGAAGGAGGCTGACTACGCCTGACGGCAGGAGAGCCCGCCCTCCTTCACCCCTGCCCCGTCGGCCAGGTCCTCGCCACCAGGAGACGACACCCCGTCACACCGCGAGTACCCTCCCGGCCAGGGCCCCATCCAGTCAGTTGCCCATTAGTGGGCTGCTGTTTCACAAGACGCGTTGGCCATCTTCCTGAACTCATCTAGTTTTTATTTATTTAAGAAATGATTATCTAGTATTGATCCCGCGCCAGCCACTTTCAAAGTGGCTCGCGTGCACTAGCTCTTGTAATCTCCCTAACAGCCCTGTGGTTGCTGTGGCCATTCTACAGATGTGATAAGTGAGGCACCTTGCCCGGCATCACCCAGAACCAGCACCTGCACCCAGGCCTCCGGCTCCAGGCTTCATACCCTCTGCTGCTGTTCTACCAGCATCTCGAGGGCCAGAGGATTGTCCCATACTTTTTAATTTAAGCGTTACCTGTCCCCTGCCAATTCAACACACCCTTGTTGATAAAATGCTCATGGCAATGATATCATTTTAAAGATACAATTGCAGGTTCTGGGTGATCAATACACATGGTCCCATAGGACCTCCCTATGAAGGCAGTTCTGGGAAAGGGCATTTCACGCCAATCCATAACTTAAGCACAGCAGGAAATGGCACAAAAACACTGTGGAGTCAATCAGGCAGACAGTAAGCCCATTTTGCAGATGAACACACTGAGTTCTGTGAGTTACACTTCTTACAAAACTGGATAACTAGATGTTGCACCAAGTCGTACTCGAGGAAGGTGACATTTCACACGTGATTTCCTGGCTCAAGAGGTAACAGGCAACCATAAAAGCAGCCCCGATCAAGTTCAATTGTGAAGGACCTGAATAAGTTCAAGGATCCCTGTCTAAAAAGTTCCTGAGAGCAGAAAACTTAGAAGAAACAGGAACAAACCACAAATCAACAACTGGTGAGCTAGTGACATTGTGACATTGCTGAGCTAGTGACATTGTGGCTGCTGCTTAGGCCCTGGAGGATTAATTAACCAGAGTGGCGTTCTGGATAATTCCAAGACTTTTTGGAGTCATAAGAGTCTGGTAGCCTGTAAGCGGCCGCACCTGTAGACTATTTACCAAAATAGTTAATTATTGCCCTTCATGTTCGACTAGCGCCTACTGTGTGCTTCCTCATGCATTTGGACTTGAGAGTCTCCCAAGAAATGGGTGTGGCCGGGCAGGTGGTGTAAGGTGGGTAGAGCGTTGAGCACCACAGAGGGTACCTGCTGAGGCTCCAGATCCCAGAGGCCGCTGGGAGTTGTCACGGGTGGGGGAAGGGAGGGGAGGCAGCTGCTTTCCAGGAAACCCCAGCCGTACTTAAAATGTGGATTTAGTTCCAAATAGCCCAAGTCCTTGAATTAGGTGGGTCGGAAAGGTTGGTATGTGAGGGCTGCACTTTGTGCTGGGCTTCCAGCAGGGATGAGATGCAGAGAGGCCAGGCTAAGCCTGGCTGTTCCCTTAGGAGCACATGCTCCCTTTAGGGAAGGGCGGTTATCACAGGGAAGGGGGGATGTTCAACCATGTCCCTGTCACCTTCCACGTCTTCCACTCTGTTCTCCAGCCCCGAGGCAGAATGTGGTGCTGGTCCCGCTCAGGCCCTGCACCCAGGTGAAGTTTTAACCTTCTTTTGTTTTAACCTCTCTCTCTCCCTCTTTCTGTCTCTGTCTCTGTCTCTCCTTTTAAATCAATCTTGGGACACAGTCTTAAGGATTACTTTGGAGGCCTGAGTTCGTCTAAAAGGCTCCTGTGATATTCTCAGACACAGTATTTGTCACTCTGTGATTTTATTTTTCCTTTGCAAACGTTTGAACAAACATTTGAATCTAAAATTACTCCAATCCCAATTATCGTAAGACTGCTAAAAAAAAAAAAAAAAAAAAAAA
>NW_027551571.1:3746554-3786626 GCF_008692635.1 Crocuta crocuta | reverse complement strand
ACACCAGTTCCTTTGAAAAGATTTAAGAATAAATGAATGCTCCACATGCTCCTGGACAGGAAGCATCTCATTTCTTCTTTTACTTATTAATCCGGAAGAGGGGGTGCATGGTGCCATTGCCAAGTTTGCAGACAATGCTAAAAACGCTGTCGAACGAACAGAAAGACGTCAAGCTGACAGGGATAGACGGCAGCAAAAAGATCCCGCGAGGCTGGCCGAGTGGGCGGGAGGCGGTGGGGGAGCTCTAGAGTGGGCAGGCGAGCGCCGTGGGGAAAGTCAAGTACAGCAGGGCTCTCCTCACACTCAGAGGCGTGGCACAGGAAAGACGCTTTCAAGTTCATCAGAGAGTAGTATCTGCATATATAAATATCAGCACCCCATATGACAATGGGTTGTAATTTATGAAAGAGCTGTGTGTGTGTGTGCGTGTGTGTGTGTGTGTTGGCAAATATGTGTCTGCATACACATACATTTAGTGAGCCCACAGAATTTTATATGTGCATCCCATGTGAGCCACTCAGGCCGGCACCTTGGTTATAGTTACATGGCTATTTAATGATGAGACAATTGGATATTCCTCTTGACCTCAGCAACTCATGATCTCAAAGGAAGACTTGCATACAAGCCGGGTAGTGTGGTGTTTCCTGGGCTGCTTTACCTAAAAATGCTGACTCACCCCTACACAGCGTCAGAAATTCTTTAGGAAGTAAACAAAGAGTAGAAGAACCATATACACGACTGGTCTTTCAAACTCAACACTGCATTTACCTTAAGAATGTTGTCAAAAATATTAAGCCTTCTCTTACACGACGCCCTCTTTGTCATTTTAGTACTGCCTGTAGATTTGCTTCTTCTGGATAAAGAGAACGCTCTGCTTTATTTGTTTTTATGGATCTGCACATTTTATAACTGTTCTGCTCTTTTTTCTCTCTGTGTTAATGTCTAAGAAGTAAAAAGTCAATTTTGCAGCCCGTGTGTGGCAAATTTAGGGTAACTTATAGAAAAAAAAGGAAAGAGGATTTAGCATGGACGCTCTTAGTTTGGGCTGAAGCAAATGCACACGGCAGGGATGGCCCCC
Source organism: Crocuta crocuta (assembly GCF_008692635.1). Lineage (NCBI taxonomy): Eukaryota > Metazoa > Chordata > Mammalia > Carnivora > Hyaenidae > Crocuta > Crocuta crocuta. The sequence goes on along the minus strand of NW_027551571.1, from coordinate 3,785,548 downwards.
AGGACGATGAGCCGTGGGAGCCTCAGTTCATGGGGCTCAGGTGGCACAGAGCACATTGTGTGAGCCAGTATGTCCCGTTCTGGAGCATTTTCGCTGAACTTACGGGTGCCTTCTTCTCCAGACTCTGGTGTGAGATTTCCCGGGGTTTTCCTGGCTTGCATCCTGGTCCATGACACAGGGTCCCTCTCACCTTCGGACATTCTTGCTCCCAGCTGTGGTCCCGGCTCAGGGGAATAGGAGGGGGTGTTTGATTGGGCGAGACCAGCGGCAGACTCTTTAAGTTTCTCAAGCCACCCCTGAAAATGGAATCAGGTAACATCATTTATGTCTCATTGGAGGCCTGTGTAATTTCTTAAGTAATGATGTGGCACAATTTATGATTGAATTTTTTTTTAAAGCTGCGTCTGTCACTGAGATATGGAGCCAAGCAATTTGGGAGCAAATATCTGTCTCTATACTTGGCACAGACTGGCTATTAGTTACACTCTTTGTGGGTCATGATAAGGGTCTTCTTGAGCATGGGCCGGAGAGAAGGTTCAACTCCAAAGCAGAGATCTTTCCAGGAAATGACAGATTTGAGATTATGATATCAATCAACTTTTCTATAACTTTCTATTTGGCCATTCGTCACTGATATTTTTTCCACTTAACATTGGACATTCAAAATGGTTTTTTTCCAATGATCTTTGTCTGTATGCATCTACATTCCTTTACTGAAACAAAGATAAGTTCTTTTACCACCGCACGATTCAATGTCTGGCACACTTTATCTGCACATCAAATGTTTGTTTAAAACATGAATTTGAATTCAATCACCTCAAACGTTTTGCTTGATTACCTCCACTTTTCCGGAGGCACGCAATCTTATTATCTGTACTTGATGGGTAGGGGAGATAAAAGGGACATTTGGGGTCTAAGTACGTGAAGTGAAAAACTTGTGGCAAGATGGCCGAGATCTAAATACGTATATTATTGGACAATGTTATTCAGAGACAAGAAGAGCCCTTGGATTTTCCTAATCAAAACACTTTAGAGTCAAGGAAACTAAGTGACACGCTCTAAGTCACAGACGAGCTCATGGCCAACCTGGGGCATCCGGGTCGGAAATCCCACCCTGTGTTGCAATGACTCCTGGCCCAGAACACTCTCCCTAAGAGCATCTCCTAGATTCTATGTGGGCTTAAGCCTCTCTTTCTCCAGATATGGCTCCTAAAATTAAGCTTAGTGATTAACCCTAGTGATATGTTTCCACGCTAAGGAGACCACCTGCTCTTCAAGTTATAGGCCCATTGAACTAGTTTCTTGTCTCTGGGAAGGACACTGCCCTCGGCTCTTCATGTCTGATCCCAGCAGTGGACAAAATCAGAAGGAAAAGTCTCCTGTGATTTGCAAATGTGATCAAGTGGTCTTGAGCGGCATCTCTTGAAGGAAACACAAGGAAGTGCTTTTCTCCTGGATGCAGACCACCTTCCAAACCTAATGCATTCTCTTTTAAAGTCATTGAGGGACCCTGAAAATTTCTCCTTAACAGCTGAAGTAAAGGCCCTTTCTCTGGCATCTGTCCACACAAGTGACTATGTCTTCGTGCTTACCATGAAAACCTTTTAGAACATGTCGCACACCTTTTCCTAATGGCTGTGTCTTTTCCCTTTCTCCACCTTTTCCTTCAGCCAGTTGCTTCCTTCATAGGATGCTATGTCACCTGCTTCTTCCCCTGTGACAGGACGCTGTCACCTGCTTCTTCTCCTGTGTCCTTATCACTATAGAAGTCCCGACAACCACAAAGTTATTGGAGTCAGAAGTCTTGGACTCGTTGTGTTTTTTGGTTTTTTTTTTTCCTTCCATTTTCCTGAATGTGACCCAGAGCCATTGAATTAACCACCAGGTTTTATGGGTTTTATTCATTAAAAACATTGAATCTGACTTCTTCAGTATCATTTACTTAAGAATTGATACTCTCTGACTCATATTACTGGAAACGTATTCCTGATGGTGGTTATGTCTCTACTACTTAAAGTCCATTCTTCCCATGACATGGCAGCCCCCCATGGTCACACTTACAGAGGCTGTATTTACGCTCTGGTCCTGTCTGATTCCTCGGTTTCCTCTCTCACACACCCACTCTCTCCTCCTCCTCACTCTGGCCACCATTGAAATTCTGTTGGACGTTCTCAGCATATCTTGAGCTTTCTCATACCTCTATTCATTTGCAGATGGACTCTCTCTGCTTAGAATTATTCTCCCTGTCTTAGCTCGGGCTGCTGTAATAAAAATACCAGAGACTGGGCAGTGTATAAACAAAAGAAATTTATTTCTCACAGTTCCAGAGGCCGGAACTCTAAGATCAGGGAGAGAGAGTCGCCCTTGTGGATTGTAGACTGCTGCTTCTCCTAGCTTCCTCACGGGACAGAGGGATGAGGGAGCTCCCCAGCATCCGTTTTATAAGGACACTAATGCCATCATGATGGCCCCACCTCATGGCTTCATCCAATCCTAATTGCCTGCCAAAGTCCCCACCTCCTAATAGTATTATGTGGTGGGGTTTCAACCTATGAGCTTTGGGGGAACACAAACAGTCTATAACATTCCTTGTTGACCTGTAACCTTCAAATAAAATGTCCTATCTCCCTCCTTGGGGATGAATTTCTCTTCCTGTGGGCTCAGAATACAACTTCCCTTTCCCTCTGACCTCACCCTCTTCACCCGTGATTGCAGTGAATCACAACTGCAGGAATAATCTCTTTCGGGGGGCACTGGCCACCTTCCTCTTGGGTCCCGCCCCCTCCCCAGCTTCCCTGCACCGAGGGCAATGCTTGGTGAACTGTGAACTGAATGGAGAGTGAAAAGGGAAAGTGTAAGAGGCCCAGTGGATATAAGATCTCATGGACGTGATCCTCAGTGAACCATTTAACATGACAGTGTATCCTTTTATTTTATTTTATTTCCATGAAATCTGTTGATTTACATTTATTTTCTCTCCTGACATTAGTTCTGCCACATTAAACAATTCTATACTATTTGAATATTTTCACTTGAAAATATGTCCGGGGGTAAGAAAGCTGAAGAAACACATTTACAAATGAAAACAGTCTGGCCTGTGCTGATTCCTCCCGGGACCATTTGAGCAGTGCTCCCCCAATGCTGCTTTCTTGAAGAAGGAAGTGCTGACATTTTGGGCAACATTAATAAAACAGTGGGGGCTTTAAAAAAAACAGAAAGTAGGATTCTACCATCCAAGTACCATTCTACTAATAGTAAAAAATATATATATAACCCAGGGAAGCATTAAGTTAAACAGAAGTTATTTTCTGCATTTTTTGCTTATATGTTACATGTTTAACAACAGGGCTAATTCAAAGTACGTTTATTTTATTTTATTTTTTTATCTTTGACTGCGGCACCATCTTTTAATAACTTACCTTGAAAACAATACATTAATTTCTGCTCCATTCACCTCACAGGGTTAGATGAAATAAAGCTTATGAGAGTGATTTATAAACTTTGAAGAACCATACATGTATTAAGTACTTCTTTAATACGAGCAATCAATCATTAATCACTGCATATATACTATGTAGAAATTGTACATGCTAGATAGAAATACAAAGGTTTAAGCATCCTGGTCTCTGCTCTTAAGTAATGTGCAGTTGTTTTGAAGACACTAAGAAGAGAAATGATAAACTATCAGCAGCACAGTCTGCAGCAGCGAACCAAGAGAGTTTAGCCACCCCAGAAGAACACAGAGAGTGGGGGTGCTGAATGCCATTTCAAAAACATAGATTTGGAACACCTGGTTTTGAAACATAAATGGAATCTAGAAAGCGGTTATTCTGGAATATGGAATGTTAAGATGGTCCCGAGATTCCAGACCACTGGTGTCTTCTACACCCTGTATAATATCTCGTCCTCTGGTGCGAAAGACCTTTGCTTATTGAAGGGGCATCACTTCTGTGATTAGGTTCTGTTGTATGACAAAGATAAAATGATCCAAATGTAACAAATGACTCAATCAAATTTGATTACCCTGGGTGGGCATGACCTAATCAAGGAAAGCCCTTGAAAAAGTGGCTGGACCCTGCCCGAAGGGAGAGACTATCTCTGGCTGGTCTCAAAGAAGTAAGCAACCATGAGTCCTATGGCCACTAGGAAATAAGCTCTGAGGGACCTCGGGAGCAGATTGCTTCCCAGGCAAGCATCAGATGAGAAAGCAGCCTGGTCCACATTTGGGGTACGGCATCATCTGGAGCACCAGACCCAGCTCAGCTATAGCTGGACTTCTGAGACACAGAAACAATAAATGCCAATGACTAAGCCTATGGTAATTTGCTAGGCAGCAGTAGAAAGCTAATACAGCCACTTTTGCTTAAGAGTCCCCAACTTGGAATTGTCCTTGAGCTACTCTTTTGGGCTTAACAAGCTAGCACTCTGTACAGAACACCTTCATCACGCGAGCTGCTCAGAGGCACGTAGGGAGGAGTCCTTCAGATCCTGCAGGGAGTGAGCGCTCTCCCCTAGGAGAGTCATGGGCTGCATGCCCAGAGGAGAGACCATGGAGCACAATACAGGTTTGTGAATACACCTGAGAACCATAAACGCCTTCTCTGGAAAGTACTTCCGAGTTCACATTTCAGTTTTCTCACTTTACTCCTGAGGCTCAGGGTGGCACATCCAGGCCCTGGAAGAGCTGGAAGTTGAATCCAGGTCTTCTGACGCCCACAGGGTTCTCTGCATCACCTGAACTTCCATGGAGTCAAGGCACGACCCCACCCTCTGGACCAAGATCATTATAATCTCCTGCTCATGGCCTCTCATTAAGGTCCAAAAGAACAAGATGAGAAATTACCCCGTTCTCCTTGCTTAGATCACACTGGCGGTTGCTTTTTCATGATAAATTAGTAATAAGTCTCAGGCACATTTGGCAAGCCGAAGAAAAATGGATTTTTTACAATGCACTGAATAAACATCTTCCGCTTGAATATCTCCTATACTTCACTGGCTTCAATACAGTGGAAGTTTATTGACGTATGTACTGCAAGCTACATTTGAATGATTGCTTCATATATTATGCTATGCTACATTACATTGTGTTCCTTTTCTGCTTCTATAGCCCAAAGACTTATTGGAATCAGTTGTTTCAGACTCATAAAATAAACATGACTTAGGGAAAAAAAAAAAGATTATTGTACTAAGAATTCCACCAGTCTTTTCAAACTACATCCTTGATTATTTGTTGAAATTCATTTCATTTTTCTATCATTATCCCAGCGCATGTGAAGTCCTACCACAGAGTGTAAACGTACAATCTGCTCAGTGAGGCAGTCTGTAATAAGCTAGCATGAAACGTTTTCCGTGTTATGGTTTGTTGACTTTTTTTTTTTTTAAAGAAACTAGCACCCATAAAGCAGAAAGTTTGTTTGAAAGTGTGAATTCTAAAATGAGCCTTTTTCTAAAACAACTCCATCTAAAATTTAATTAAATGGCCCTGTCTTTATCAATAAACCATCTACATTCCATGGACTAGACATTTCTAACAGGAAGATTTATGAGTCTGTAGAAGCAGCAGCATTGAGAAGAAGATGCACAGAAACCAGAGGCTGAAATCCATGCCTGGGATGCCCTCCATGGGCCCTCCTAGACCTGCCCTCCTCTCCTCCCTACTTGGCTCTGTGCAAGGCCTGGCCACCCCGGAGATGGGCTCTTTCACCTTCTGCTCTCCAGCTGAGTTTGGCAATTGGGAGGCAGTTGGAAAGGAGATGAGGGTGGGGATGGACGGTGATGTGGGAGGAGGCATATATCCCATCCCTTTCCTGGCAGATCATGGCAGATTCACCCAAATTTCCTCTACCAAGGCCACAGTGCTTCTCATGGGCCTTTTCCACATGGCACCCTCTCTAGGTTCTAGGGTCCATTCCAGGGTGGTCCCGCTTATCTTGCCTTCCCTAAACACTGCCCACATCATTGTCAACTGTTCCTTCCTAATTCCCCTCTTCCAAAAATAAGGGGTGGGGCGCCTGAGTGGCTCAGTCGGTTAAGCATCTGACTTCGGCTCAGGTCATGATCTCATGGTTCGTGGGTTTGAACCCCATGTCTGGCTCTGTGTTGACAGCTCAGAGCCCGGAGCCTGCCTCGGATTCTGTGTCTCCCTCTCTCTCTGCCCCTTGCCAACTCATACTCTGTCTCTCTTTGTTTCAAAACTAAATAAACATTTTTAAAGTTTGTTAAAAATAAAGGGTAAATCTTTCTGCTCAGACTGCCTCATGAGCCTATTAGGAGTATAGAATGTGACACTATGTGGCTAAATTCAAAGTTTAATACTTTTATTCCACGCATGTATGTTGAAGCCTTGGTTTATGCGAGACACCCAAAAGCCCCTGTGTAAGACCACAAAGGTGGATTAGGTGTGATGTCTGCAAGCTGATCACTGTCATAGCAAGATGACAGTGAGGCCGGAGGGATGCAAGTTCAGCCCAGCTCAGATCCCACCTGGGGGAGGAGGGGTGGTGGAGGTTCCAGCAGAAGGTGGTACCAAAGGATGTGGGCATCTGCATGCAGGAACGGATGATCCTGGACTAACCCAGGAGCAGAGAGAACAGTGAACAGAGAGAGAACCGGGCTCTGACAAGCCTGGTCTTTACTAAAGAGGCTCAAAGGGTTCAAGGCATTTCCGTATTTGCCGGGTCTCAAAATGTGGGCCACGTTCCCAACAGGAAAGTGATCTAGCTCAGAGGTCTGTCCTCAGAGTGTGGCCCCAGGGCCAGAAGTGTTGGCATCACTGAGAATCCCTGTGAATCCTCAGCCCCACACAGACCAGCTGAATCAGAAACTCGGGGGTGGTGCCCAATAGGCCTTTCACTTAAAGTCCCCCCCGGTGATCGCCGTGGAGCCCACGATGAGGAAGTATCGGGGCTGGTGTGCGAGGTCAGCTGTAGATGGGCGGCGGAGGAGCCTGGGGACGCAGGTGGGGCCCCAAGTGGGGCTCCGGGCAGCGCACTTGGTCCCAAAGGACCCTGAGTTAGGAGATTGTCCTGTTTCTGCCCCAAACTCCATCCATGACTGAGGTCAACTCCTCTTTCTAATTTTTTTAATGTTTATTTAATTTTGAGAGAGAGAGAGAGAATGAGAGAGAGAGAGAGGATGAGCAGGAGAGGGGCAGAAAGAAAGAGGGAGACGTACAATCCGAAGCAGGCCCCAGGCTCCAAGCTGTCAGCACAGAACCGGATGCGGGGCTCAAACTCACAAACCGTGAGATCAGGACCTGAGCCCAGGTCAGACACTTAACCTGACTGAGCCACCCAGGTGCCCCCTTTCCAAATTTTTACATACAGCATGAGGAACTTGAATTACCTTGTCTTTAAAATCTCTCCCAGTGAGGACATGTATTTCTTCTCATATGAATAATGGTGAGGTGTTAAAGATAGAGGCCTACATTCAGAACACCACAGTGTGGACCCAGTTTGCTGCCTCCTGATCCTGTGACCCTAAAGCCTCATCACCTTGCTGAGCCTCAGCTTCCTTCTCTAAGCTGAGAATAATGCCATCCACCTTGCAGGGCCATTAGAAGGACAGATATTACCACTGAAATGTGAAAACCAACCTTACTTCTGGTTTTGTTCTATTTCCCTGCTGAGATCTCCACGCATGGTTGACATCTTGCAGACATTGTCCCCAACTGCCTAAGCGAGGTGAGATTTTTATGACACATTGTCATGGTCTCACACAGCTGCCCCCCTCCCCCAGAGCTGGGTTATCATTTCGCCATTTGGAGGATTGCTTGCTTGATGTCTGCTCACCTATGGGATAATAGACACCATGATGGAAACACCATGACTTTTTAAAAATTCCATCGCATGTTTAGTGACTACCGCATGGCTTGCACTCAGTAAATATTTCTTGAATCAATGCACAAGAAGTCCTTAAAAACAAGTTCCCAGCTTTTTAAATAACCATGCCAGTGGGAGCCAAAGGACTGTAGCAAAATAGTTCCCGCACCTTTACGAACATCTCTGAGCACCTAGAATGAATGAGGCAGGGTTCTAGTCACTTCTCTCATGGGATTTTTCACCAAGAAGACCTAAGAAGGTGAGAGCCTTGCTCTTTAAATGCTGCCTCACGCAGCCAAGCTCTCTGTCGTAATTTTTCATATTGGCCCGAGTTTTATCCTCTAGTCTCCGTCTTTGAGCCACCTGAAGCACCTTGCTGAGCTCCGACTTTAACTGGGGCCTCCTCACACCTGCTCTAGCACCTTCCCCCACTGTGGGTTTACTGCTTCTCTGGTTCTAAATCTTGAGTCTGTCTGGCTTTGGATCCCTCTCTGTTTTCTTCTCAGCTGCTATGAAATGTTCTCATTTATTGTCTCTTTCTCATATTTACATAGGTATATATCAATATCAATATATATTAAATATCAATCTATATTGATGTATCTTATTTATCAATATACATGATATATCTTTATCTGTAAGAATTGGCTGTGGCCATGTTTTTCTTTCTTAATCAGTATAGATTATCGATCTACAAGTCTATCTATATCGGTAAGTATTGGCTTATGTCAGTGTTTCCTTTTTTGACTCCGGGTAGCAGACAAGGATGGGTTCCCACCTGCATGTCTGTATGTTGAGAGATGCCTGTCACCAAACTCCTTCGGCACATGTTACACATATTAGCAATTAGCGAGGGCGTTTGGATTCTTCGGCTATCACTGCCTTCGAAACGCCAAACACACTGCGATCTGCTTTCCCCGTGAGTGAGAAGTCAGCGTGCGACTTGCAACTACAAGGCTCCTCAGTCAGCTCTGAGGTTACCGTCGGTGACAGTCAGGCTCCGGGGCCGCCCGGGGAGACGCCAACCCGTGCAGAGTGCACGGCGGCGTTGGAGGCTTGGGGGTGTGAAACCCCAGCGAGGGTGACCCATGGCCACCGGGGGCCTTGTTCTGAAATGTACTCCCGCCCCCCTGCAACTGGGGCCGGCCCAGCCCCTGATGCTGGTGGAAACCTCCGAGACCCCCAGATGATTCCGATGCGCGGTCAAGTGCACGAGCCCCTGGCCCCAGGCACTAACTGATTGATACTCGATACTCTGTCTTCGAAGATGAGGAGCATCTTTGCCTATTGAGGAGCACGCCTCTTAAGCTCCCCGTCCGTGCTGAGGTGACAGTGAGCCTCTTCCGGTATTGATCTCCTGGCGGTCACCCACCACTCAGGAGGCCTGTATAGAAAGCAGGGATGGGAGGGACCCGGTGTACAAATGACTCAAGGCATGTGTCCTCCGTCGGAGGCCTCTCTGGGCGCCTCTGCGTTGTCACGGCTGATCCCCAACTTACATTCTCACTGCTTCAGGGTTTGCTCGTGGATGGGAGGGCGGCTTAGACAGGGAATGACACAGAAGTCACGGTGCAGCTGTCTGCAGATTACAAAGCTCTCAGCATTCAGACCTCCAGGACCTGGTGTGCTCCCCACAGCCCTGTGGCTCCTTTTCTGCTCCACTGGCTGTCCTAATTTATGTAAGAGTTGAAGCGAAGTCCTGTTGCTCTCAGAACTCCCCTCTGCTCCCCCCACCCCCTACCCTAGGCTGACCCCTTCTAAACAACAGTCTGGGCCGGAGATCACTGACACCAGGGGAGAGAGCAGAAAGAAGCATGTTTTCCTCCAGCACCAGGTGCCTGGGGCCCCTAAACAGCCGTCACCCCACTAGACACCCACCTACCGCCACCTCTGAACAACCCCCCCCACCGGGAGCGTCAGCCCGGAGACTGGCAGTGCACAGCAGGCAGGCGCGGGGGGAAAGGCGGCCTCCTGCACCCCAGGCTTCGCACCTGTGAAACAGAGACCTGGATGCTCAGCTCAGAGGGCGAGGGAGAAGAGTAAATGATAGAAAGGGCTTGAGAACAACTGTGCCATTGTAGCAGGGGCTCCTCAGTGTCCCCCCTCTCTCTTTGCACACGTCACCTAACCACTGCACACACGTGATACGAATTGGCCAAATCACTTCCAAATGTTCTCTCTCTCTCGCTGCAAGCAGCCCTTTCTAACCAAATCAGTGAATTCCTTGTTTCTTCATCTGCCTGTTCATTATCTACCAGTCTGCCCATCCTAACATCTGTCTTTGAAGTATGGACTCCGCTCCTACCACGCCTCCGAGGAACCCTGAGGAAAAAGGCGTGGGTGAAAATTCTCCTCTCGCACCCTGCCATCCGACATTTCCCTTTCCACCTCAGGATTCATCCCCCAGACCGCACCTTGTGAGCCCCCCAAACAGAACCTTGTCTATTTTTTCTGTACTCAGCAATTTAAGCCACTTAATGGACACAAAATTTATCACAAACAGCTTTTGTAAAGGCATTTACATCTGTATATCTTTTCAAAAATTGTTAATGTTTATTCATATCTGAGAGAGAGACAGAGACAGAGTGTGAGCAGGGGAGGAGCAGAGAGAGAGGGAGACAGAATCCTAAGCAGGCTCCAGGCTCTGAGCTGTCAGCACAGAGCCTGATGTAGGGCTCAAACTCAGGAGCCTTGAGATCATGACCTGAGCTGAAGTCGGACACTTGATGGACTGAGCCCCCCCGCAACCCGGGGGCCCCACATGGGTGTATCTTTAATTACATCTATCCATGTTCATCTTTCTTCCCCTCTAGAATGCAATAAACTTCTCTCTCCCCCGCCCCCTTCACACAAATACTAACAGAATGCTTTGCATTTAGTAGGTTTTTAATTTCTGTCATTATACTATTGATGAGAAAACCAAGAAATGGAGTCTCACATCCTCCTCCTGAAAAAATGGACTCTTGGGTTGAAAAGGAAGAAGTATGACCCTGTTCACTCTCCTAAACCGATTGTTCTTATTCCTGAGGCTTCCTCCCAATTGTTGCCTATAATTCATCACCAAACCTTCTACTTATTGCATATTTTTAGCTTCACTTTAGGTCCTAAAGTACCACATTTTCCTTAACTGCACAGATGGATCCAGAAGTTGCAAAGATTATCACATCCAACCTGAAAGTTGGAGCAGGTTCAAGACACCTCCCCACCTCCACCTGCACCCCTCTCTCCCCACCCCCCCCACCCCTATGTTCATTAAAGCCCTGCAATGAAGTAGTCATACTGTTTGGTCATTTTAATCAGTGTTCACTGGACCAGTAAATGGAAGACAGATAATAACAGATCATTTGGGGAGTACCCGGTTTTATTTGCTTGAAACTAACAAACAGAAAGCTTTTACTGAATGAGAGCAGAGTAAACGCATGTGACTCAAGAGTAATTCCTGGTTGGAAAATTTCTCCAGGCAGGAAATTGGAGGAACAGCCACACCTCAGCTTTGTCTGCTGCAAGTGGTCACGTTATATCCATAGATTTTTTTCTCCTGAGGTTGGGCACCACAGATTGCAGATAATTGAAGATGGGCTTTAAGTTTTGCATCTCTCAATCCCCATCCATGTGCCAGTCCAGCCAAAATATGTGCAGGATCTGAGCAGCCACCATGGATTTGCACATTGGTCTTGACATCTTATATACAATATTATTGTCTCTGTTGATCTGATGGGCTCTTACATGGTCTTTTGGATGCCGGGAAGAGGTAGACCCTTCAGAAAGTCTCCCACACCCACCAACCCACCCCAGCCTGACTCAGGCCACCCTTCCCTCCGCCTCCCCTGTCTGTCAGGGTCAGCACACCATATATTCGTGTCTGTCCAATGAGGCATAAAGTGAGACTCTCATCATTTTATCCCTGGTGACTTTTTAATGAATGATGAACAAATAAAAGGGATTTCAAACTCACACCTGGAGATATTCAGATGGCCATTTTTAACATGGATAGAAGAGACCAGATGTTTGATCAAAGATAACTTTTTGGGGGTGCCTAGGTGGCTCAGTTGGCTAAGTGGCTGACCTAGGCTCTGGTCATAATCTCACAGTTCATGGGTTTGAGCCCCACATCAGGCTCTGTGCTGACAGCTCAGAGCCTGGAGCCTGCTTCAGATTTTTGTTTTAAATTTTTTTTAATGTTTTATTATTTATTTCTGAGAGAGAGAGACAGCATGAGCAGGGGAGGGTCAAAAGAGAATGAGACACAGAATCTGAAGCAGGGTCCAGGCTCTGAGCTGCCAGTATGGAGCCCAACGCGGGGCTTGAACCCACAAACCATGAGATCATGACCTGAGCCAAAATCGGACGCTTAACCAACTGAGCCAGCCAGGCGCCCCCTGCTTCGGATTCTATGTCTCCCTCTCTCTCTGACCCTCCCCTGCTCACACTCTGTCTCTCTTTCTCTCTCTCTCTCTCAAAAATAAAAATAAAACATTAAAAAAATTATTTTTAAAGATAACTTTTTGTCACCCCCGGTGGTTGGCAGTCGTGGTCCTCACACGTGAGAGACTCATCTGGCCACGGATCCTGAGGAAACTAGGGTGACCTATGCAACTAGCCTTCTACTTACACAAGCCAACAGGCAAGACATGATTGAGAGATTTCTCGGCTGCCTGTTCAGGGCCTTGCAGATCTCCCCTCTCCCCTGCCATTAGTCTTCAGTGCCTGGTACGAAATTCCCTGCATGATTTGCTTTCTTGATTGAGAAACCATCTAAAATACCAGTGTTTTTAAAAGGGGAGAGGGTTGGTAGTTAAGGAATTTATGAACAGTTTGGTCAACAGGAAGAGGACAGTTTTCAGGAGCTCCCTTACTTCCGACACAGACTGCAAAGTTGGGGTTCCTAAAATTGCCCCCAGTTTTGACAATTCACTAGGAGGACTCACAGAACTCACTGATCGATAGCTGTTATACTCACAGTTATGGTTTATTAAAGGAAAAGGAACCAAAGGAAGAAATGCCGCGGGCAGAATCTGAGAAGGGTTCAAAAGCAAAGTTTCCCATGGAGTCAGGACATGTCACCCCCTGGCATGGCGACATGATGGTCCATAGGGCGAATTGTCACCCAGAGAAGCAGCCCCATGGTCCAGACTTGCTGGACCTCCATTAAGTACGTGTGAATGGCTGACTGCCCGCAAGGCTGATCTCAGCTTCAGGGTCTCCTGAAACTCCATGATCCAAAGCCCTACCCTCAGTCACAGGGTCCTTCTTCTTGTGTGTCTAGCTCCCATCTTAAGAGCATCAGGTAGAGCTGGCCCACCTTCAGGCCAGGTTCTGCTGGAAACAATGACAGGCCTATCAAATACAACAAAGATAGACTCCCAGAAGCCAAAGGCAAATCTCATCTTTAGATAAGGCCAAGTTCTTTGTTCTACCGGAAACATTGCAGGACCCCATATTTGGAGAGTTCAAGGATGATTGGACACAGCCCAGAGACTATGAAGTAGCAGCAACATTGGATATATGGACACCGTTCCATTCAGTGGCAGACAGACTCAAGTATGAGTTTCAGGTCCGCCGGTTACTAACTATGAGATTCTAGACTGTCCACTTCATTTCTTTGTCTCCTCATCTGTGAAATGGAGAACACAGTTGCACATCACATTGGGGGATCGGGGCACCTGACTCTTGATTTTGGCTCAGGTCATGATCTCACAGTTCACATCGGGCTGCAGGCTGGCAGTGTGGAGCCTGCTTGGGACACTCTCTCTCCCTTACTCTCTGCCCCTCCCCTGTTCACACCCTCTCTCTTTCAAAATAAATAAATAAAAACTTTTTTAAAAAATTGGGGGATTAGCTTAGAAACTGATTTTTAAGCATCTGATAGTCCCTGGCGTCAAGCAGGTGACCAGTAAATGACTTTTTTCTCTCATTTATTTCTTTCTCTGCTTCCTGCTCCTCACTAACGAGAGGCTATACCGAAGCAAGAGAATGGTTATAACAGGAGAGATTCTTTTTTGTGAAGCACACACGCGCACGCACGTACACACATATATACTTAAAAAAAAATCCACCCTTCAGTTCTATGTTAGCGATTTCAACAGCTGTGAGTCAAAAGGAACTATCACAAGGGTGTGTTTCCATGGCAACTGCCATGGTTACAGAGGAGGAAAAAAGAGAACGAGAGACAGACTTCTCGTCCACTTTCCTCCCGTGGCGTCCACCCAGGGTCACTCCACACCTCATTCTAGCACAGCGACCTGCTTCTTTTTCCCGAAGCGACTCTTGAGTGGCGGTCCTGGGTCACTTGCATGGCGGCCTCAGAAGGCGCTGGCTTCTCAGGCCTGTTCTCTCACTGCAGAAAATCAACAATAAAGTGAATCACTTCAAATGGTGATTGTTTTATCACTGAATCACAGGATTTGGATAGGCAGCTACCCAAAAATGCCGAAGGGAGTGGGGAGAGGGGAAAATGAGAGGGATGCAGCAGGGAGGCTGGGGGAGTCACTCTTGATGAGCTGGAGGGATGATTCAAAGGCCTGTTAGGGTTCATCCCACCCTGAGTCCAGAATAATCGTGTCAGGCATGCCTCTATGGCACTAGGAGGGTAAACTCAACAGCCCAGATGAAGAAACAGACGTTACTTCCCAGGAGTCAGGAACTCATGAAGGGGGCACAAAATAAAACTATTGCACTAAGGGCTTTGGATCCACAGATATACAAATATTTCAAATCTATAAAGGAAGTCAGGACCTTATGCAAATCAGAGAAAAGTCTGAGGAGGCACCAGTCACAGAGGCATCTGCTGCGTTAGAAAAGCCTTGTCCTCAGCTACACAGAGGTCCTGACACTTTATGTCCCACCTGGAGACTCGTGATCTGACCTCTACTTACCTTCTTGAGGACTGCATGCTTTCTCTTGCCTCCTTGCTGCCAGTAATTGTGGCTGTATCTGAAATGAATGACAATCGGTAATGCCACTGCCATCTTCCAGCCCACAGATGTCACGTCTTATTGAGCGACTCCATAGGACTCCCGATGGCAGGGAAGCCCGCCCGTCTTGTCCCCACAAAGGCTACGCTTGGTAAACCCATCACAAACACACTTTCCTCCTGCGTGTTTTTTTCTTTTTTTAATTTTTTAAACATTTATTTATTTTTGAGAGACAGAGAGACGGAGAAAGACAGAGGGCTAGCTGGGGAGGAGCAGAGAGAGAGGGAGACACAGAATCTGAAGCAGGCTCCAGGCTCTGAGCTGTCAGCACAGAGCCCGACGAGGGGCTCGAACCCACGAACCATGAGATCATGACCTGAGCCAAAGTCGGATGCTCACTGACTGAGCCACCCACTGCCCCACCATGTGTTTTTTCCTTTAAGCTTTAATATAATTAGTTTAAATGATCCAATAGTATGAAACAAATTTTCTAAATCCACTTTTCCCTAAAAAAGGTTATAGTAATGTGTCTACTGGACACAGAGTAAAGGTATTAACCCGGATGTCAGAAGACGTACATATAAATTGTCGGTTTTCTATGGGTGGATAGGTGCCCTGGTACTGTCACTTGCCATGTCTGTGCCTCTGCCTCCCAACCTGAACACAAGGTCCCAAGTGCAAAGCTCTTTTGATGGCCGAGTCACCACACAGATCAAACAGAAGTCTTTGACTTGATTAGAACGCCCTCCTCTGCATGAGATACCCTTGGCAGGGATGCTCAGGATATTCTTCTGTAATATAAAATTATTTTAGACTTTCAGTTATTATGCCTTAACTTAATAATGGAGTGTTCTTGTGTGAGAGACCAGAGAGTCCAAGTCCTCAAGGAAATTATTGCTTCCATCAGACGAGTTCCTGTAGAATATTTTCATTTCCCCAGGTACCTGGGGGGCTCACTCGGGTAAGCATCTGAGTTCGGCTCAGGTCATAATCTCTCAGTCCGTGAGTTTGGGCCCTGCATTCGGCGCTGTGCTGACAGCTCAGATCCTGGAGCCTCCTTGAGATTCTATGTCTACCTCTCTCTCTGTCCCTCCCCTGCTCTCTCTCTCTCTCCCCAAAATAAATAAACATTTAAAAAAGTTTAAAAGAATGTTTTCATTTCTCCTATGCATGGCCCACCACATAGCGAGACAAGTCACCGGGCCATGAGCCCCATGAAGATACGGTTCAAGTCTCTGCCTCCCTATCATTCCCAAAGGTCCTGGGGCACAGTCGGCTCCCCATAGTTATTTGTTGGGCTGCCAAACAAATATAGCCAGACCCAGGCAAGTGTCCTGTGTGTGAAGCCACAAGCCTTTGGAAGGGAAGCTGGTGCCGTAAGTCATCAGATCAGCTCTGGGAATCACAAAGAGTACAAGATTCGTCTAGCAGCTTCTAAAGGCAGGGCCTGAGTCCTTTAATTCTCAAGAAGATGCAGGCCCTGTAGCCTTGGCCAGGGATAAATGGTGGCTGAGGGGAGAGTGGGATGCTGAGAGGAAGACAGGGTGCCCTGCTGGACGGTCTTTGACCGAAAGTCAGACCTGTCTCCAGCGACAGTATCGGTGCCTTTGCACAAATCTCTTTGAAAGACATTTCAGGTGGACAGAATGCCCGGAGACAATTCAGGAGGGATTCTTTCCGATCAGGAGGTAAGGAGAGGAATTTGCAAGAGTAAAAAGCACTTGTGAAGAAGAAGAGCCTTCTTCGCCGGCCGGGGCAGGCCACTCAAGGACACAGCCGAGGCCGACAGAGGCTGTCTCAACCTCCCTGATGAGAACAAACCAAAACCACCACCTTGGCAATGGCTCATTCTCCCCACTGAAAAAAAATAATGTAATGAGCTTTCAAGAAAGCCACCGTAAGTGACAAATCTTCCTGCATGTTTTCATGAAGTCGCTGGGAGCCTCTGGGAATAACCAGTGGTCTCAGAGCAGAGCACTCATGTCCCTGCCCTCTGCCCCAGTCTGTTAGAGAACTTCTAGAAATGCTGGCCACAGGCCACCCTTGATGGGCTTCCATGAGCAGGCGGCACATGCGGGCAGGTCCGCTGCATTTACTTCAGGGCAACGTGAGTGCGGTCTCTGAGCCTGGGGTCCCATCTCCTGAGCCCTGCTTGCCACGGGGCCTCTGTGTTTGGTGGGCTTTGCCTTTCCAGGCAGGGGAAGAGGAATGCAGGCACAGAGGGCTGACCCCCAAAATTATGTCATATAAGCTGGGATCGTATTGGACTGAATTCTGTGGATGTGAAGAGCGTGTTCTCCGGGCCGGCTTCTGGGGAGGCACCGTTCCCCTACCAGCAATAGTCTGACAAAGGTTAGAACACAGGTCTTCACTTTACCCAAGGGCACTGGGGTGTTGGAGGGAAGGGTCGCACCAGGATCGCAAGGAGGGGATCTCCGTCCCCCAACCGGCTGCCTCCCCACGCGGTGGCTTCTACTCCAGAGAACCGCCAGCCACCAAGCGTGGCGTGTTCCCCACGAAAACACAGCTTCCCAGGAAGAGTTTCCACACTGACAACTAATTAAAGATTCCCAGGAGGTTGGGGGCTTTGGCACTGAGCTGCTAATGCTTTTGACATTTGTCCAGATTAAAAATAATCCACCATCCATTTTATCAGAGATCTTCCCTGAGTTCCCCATTCTCACAAGTGATTCTGGTTTTGCTCTCCCTTTTGCTAGACTTGTAGTGTTTTGGCCCAAAATGGAACGCAGCGAACAAGGCACTTGGAATAGACTGGAATTGAGAGGCAGCTTCTCTTTCAGATTATTACACGTCCTCCCTCCCTCTCTTTTCTTCCTCTCTTTCCTTCTGTATTTTAGAAGCAGAGACACTAAGGCTCTACAGAAACACAGAGGGTTACCCAGTGGAAACCCGGGTATGACCACAAGATTCCTCATTCACTCTTCAAGCATCTGGACAGTTACTGTTTCATTATTTAAGTCAATGCATATTTAGTGGGCACTGAGGATCGAGTATTGTTCTCAGCAGGCACTGGGGATGCAAAGGAAAATGAGACCTGCTTAGGCTGGACCTTCTAGAAAACAGACAGCAGCTCAGCACAACCTCAGAGCACGACAAAAAAGGGTTGAGGAGGGCAGAAGGTACATGCAGGGTGGGCATCACTGAGTCAGCCACCGCTTTGCCAAGAGCCCCAGTGAGTCTGGAAGGCCCAAGGGACGTGTCTGGAGAGGACACCCAGAGCAGAGCACACAGCATGAGTTCAACATAAAGGAAGGGAGAAAGCCGTGTCTGTTGGTTGTCCCAAGCTCATGTACCCCAGTGGTCAAAATCCTCCATGTGGGATGTAAACGTCCGCACTGTGGGCTGGTTCACCCGAGCCTTTAATCCCATGGAGAAATTTGGACCCCATGCCCTGTGGTATGACCATTCATCTGAGTCCAAGATCCAGTGGGTGGTGAGGCTCAGCAGGCAGGTGAGGAATCGGAGGGGTGCATACATCAAGGCGGTAGAGTTCAATGCTGATCTTTAAAGAGTTGGTGGGCAGGGCGCTGTATGGCTCAGTCAGTTAAGCGTCGACTTCAGCTCAGGTCATGATCTCACAGTTTGTGGGTTTGAGCCCCTCATCGGGCTCTGTGCTGACAGTTCAAAGCCTGGAGCCTGTTTCAGATTCTGTGTCTCCTCTCTTCTGCCCCTCCCCTACTCATGCTCTGTGTCTCTCTCAAAAAGAAATAAACATTAAAAAATTTAAAAGAAGAGCTGATGGTCTGGTGTGGGGCACAGAGAAGTAATAGTAAACAGTGATGATAGAGTGATAGCAACTAGGATTCATTACCGCACTTGCTGCACTCTGGTAAACCCCTGACATGAATCATCTAATTCAATACTTACCAAAAGCCGAAGATTCTTTCCCAGATTTCCCTCTGTTACAGGCTGAGAAGCTACATTGGAAAGCGGTGATGATTTACTCAGGGGTACTTGGCTGTTGGCCACACACAAAGATCAGCTTTACCCACTGGGCTTCCTGCGGGTGGCTGTTGTTCAGGGATCGGCTGTGCAGGCTGGGGGTTGGAGGCATGAATGGTAGGTGTTTCCGTGGCCCACCACTTGTGCCCCCACTCAGGCCAGCTCACTCTGACCGAGCACAGCTGGATCTGGGGCAATACTAGGGTGTTTTCTCCAGAAAGCTAAATAAAGAAAATATATTTCCACTCTACAAGTAAAATGCTTGGAACAATGCACAGAAGTATAGGCTTTAGGTCAGTGTTGAGTCTCTAAGTGATTCTCATTTAGAGAGCAGAAATTTCTGGGGACAGAAATGATAGAATGGCACCTGGGTTACTGTTGGGGTCTATGCCCACAGCCGCTTGAGGGCCCCCGGACCCTGCAGAAGGACATGATCTCAGGATGAGGCCACCTTCCCATCAGGGAGGTGTCCCCACTCTGATGGCATTGAGGACAACTTCCAGGGGTGTCAGGGGGGGAGGAGGAGTGAGACTAAACCTTAGGAAAATCCATCCTCCTAGAAAGCTGTCCCGTATCACAGGCTGATCCACCCCAGAGGGGCCGAGGACACCCCGGTCACCCTACTGTGACAAAACTTCACAACACAGATGCCCAAGGGCTTTGCAGCTCAGCTCTGCAGACAGCCTTGCGGTGAGGTAGAAGGACCGGGCTGGGAGAGCCGGAGCCCAGAGACAGTTTACTCCACCAGCTGTCTTCTCCTGCTTGGATCTCACTCTCACCAAGTGGGCCCCTGAGTCTGACTTGGCTTCCCATGGGGTTTCCCCACAGGGGGAGACTGTAAGAGTCAGGCCCCAGTAAATGTGTCAGCTCTTCCTAACAGATGCAGTTCTTGCAAATTAATAAATCATTCTGGCTACAGACACCTGTCTCTTGAGGGCTTTGTTAGTCTGGATCAGCATCCATGAGAATGATCATCCCTAGGGTTGATGATACATGTGGGTTTATTCACGCTGCATAGTATGGTCATTTCATGTATTCTTAAATCTAGCACACACACACACACACACACACACACATACACGAGGTGCCAGGCATTGTACCATATGATTATAACCCAGGAATGAAAAAGACAGAACCCCTGCCTTCAAAAATCATACCAGCTTGTACAGAAAGCTGTGTGAAACTGAATTACAATGCCAGTTTCTCGGCAAAATAAGCTTTAAAGGGTGAATAGAGACCTTTCCAGAAGTAGGTAAGGTGATGGAAGAACATTTCAGCCAGAGGGGAAATGCACAAAAGCATTGAGTGCTCAAGACCTCACAGCCTGTGGTACCTGGGGGTGGTGTGGGCCCAGAGCAGACAGAGAAATTCTGAATGACCCTGGAACTTCCCTGGCTGGCTTCGTGAGCTCTGCATTTGCTTGGGAAGGTGGACAGGGCAACACTGTTGGGTTCCTCCCAGCTCTAAGGCATGAGAAATTGTGACCATCTTTAGCCTAGACCTAACATCATAGAGCCAGAATGCTTCTTTGATTGTTCTGGTCAATACCAGCCTACCTGTGACTTGCCAGAGTGAAGAATGGTTTGCCGGAGTCGATTAGCTGGTTTGGGGAGAGCTGGAATGAGGCCTGGCTTCCTGTCCAGGGCTTGCTCCTTTGTGATTCTGCCTCATCAGATGAGCTCTGTGTGGCTCCAGGGTTATGATTTCAGCATGCTGCCATTTTCTATGGACTCTCCGCGAGCACTCATCGCAGTGTGTAAATGCTGACTGCCTGCTGCTTGGGTCTTCCAATGCGCCATCAGCTTGTGAAGATAGGTGACGGTCTACTCACCTTCATACACTCGGTGCTCAAGGTAACATCGAGACCACAGTGCTATCTAAAAATATCTAACGAATGAATGAATGAGTCGTCACCACAGTGCTTTTGCAGAACTAACAATAGGATAGATTCATCTCAGAAACTGTCCAGAAGGTGAAAATCTCATTATAACCTGGATCATTTCAAGGGGAAGGAACTCCCCAGGTGCCAAGGTATTTTGTGATTGCTGCTGACACGTCTACATGACTTCCATCCTGACTTTCGGAGCCTCTGTTCGTTTCGTATTAGTCTTCTTACTGTTTGCAGACTAACATTCCACTTCCTCCTGCCTCATCTAATTAGCTTCTCTCCGAGTTTGGCCATGAGCTGCTCTCATGTGGAACACAGTGAAACACATTAATCACGCCCTTCCTTGAGGTTGAGTCCCTTATCTATACGAAACCATATTGATCTATTTCTCCTTGGAACCCATAAGACACGCATTGTTTTCACCTGTAATTGGCTGTGTGGCTTTACTTACACGCATCGTTCATTAATCAACTGGGCTGTTGACTCCATCATAATAAACCCAGCCTGTGCTAGCTTATTGTAACCACCGGGTTTATAGCAAAGAGTTCAGAAGTTCTTATAGGCTAGTGACTCTCTTAGGTGAGTCTGAGAATCATAAGGGCCTCAAGGGGAGGCTCATGGGGAAGCTTCTTGTATTTACACAACCCTTTGTCCTTGGCCATACTGCCAGTAAGAAGTCCAAGACTTAGGTAAGGAATGATGGGTTTCTAAATAGTTCAGGTCATGATTAGGACTTTCGATCCCCCAACTTTATCAGGAATCCCCACATTCTCCCCACTGCCCAGAGTTGGACTCCTCAGAGGATGAGAGAAAAGAGGCAGGGAAACAGAGACTGTTTCTCATATTTTAGGGTGACTACTGGGTAAGATTTATGTGTTAATTTGTCGTCTACCCTTGGTAAGGCACCAGGTCCCTACCCTACTGGCGACAGAAACAGTGCCATGTCATCATCATGGAGCTGGAGCTTTGCCTAGGGCACAATGGGAGCAGAGAGCAAGGAAGCCCAGTCAGTGGAGGGAATCAGGGAAGGCTGCCCTGGGGAGGTGATGCTTGGCTGAGGCTTAAAGGGGAAATGAGCTTCGATCAGCATGCACAGTACAAGCAGGTGGCAAGTGCAGTGGGCTGGATGTGTGGGTGAGGATGGCGTGTTGGAAAGCCCACTAGTTCTCTTTCTCTGGATAATAAAAGACATGTGGTGGGTGGGGAGGAGATGAGACATGCAGATCAGGAAGACCACATCTCAACCTTGTCTGCCATGTTCAGAATTCTACTCAGAGATTGAAGCCCCAGAAGAACACATCCAGATTTGTGATTCAGGAGGTGCAATCAGGCACCAATGTGGGGTGGGGGTGGATTATAGGGATTCCAGATACAGCAGACACCAGTTGGGGCAGGGGAAAGGGCTAAAGTTCCCTAAGAACAGGGCCCTTCCAGCCATTTCACAGTCTGCTGCCCCCTCTTCAGCAGAGCTGGCAGACAAGAAGAACCCGATGACACACCCCATTTACTGCCTTTGCACCACCCAGAGGCATTACTGGGCTTTGACAGCTGTGATTTGAGGTTCTACTGACTCAGGCGAGGCTCCACCTGCCCGGGGCTTCATCCAGCAGCTCCAGGAGGCTGTAGAGCCCAGCAGTGTCCTCCAGATCCACCTCCTTCAAAATCCACTCCACATTCTCTAAAGTTGGACTAGAGATGGTAGTTTGTGTAGACTCCGTTCTGTCACTTTCCTGGCTCCTTCTTCAGTGTCTTGCTCTGTCCTTAATCTCTTTTGGGTTTTTGTTATGAATTATGATAAGAACACCTAACATGAGGTCCACCCTCTTAACAGATTTTAAGTATATAATTCAGTATTATTATCTATAATACTGCACAACACTGCACACCAGATCTCTAAAACATACTCATTTTGTATAACTGAAATCTTATGTATGATGGTTAACATCTCTGCCTACCCCCACCCCCATCCCTAGAACTACCATTCTATCCTTTATTCTTATAGATTTGACTATTGGAGATACTTCTTTTAAGTGGGACCATGCAGTTTAACCTCAGGGTCACCTCCAAACTCTGCAGAACAGAGTGTAAGGGCTCCTTCTCTCAGTTTCCCCGCTCGAGGGATCCCGTGATCTAGACAATGTGTAAATTCAGTCCGTCTTTCCTGGACAAGAATGCACAAGCTTGCACCAGATTCAGAAGAGCTGGGAGTTTCTTTTCTTCCTTCTGCCTTCCCTCCCTCCCTTTCCAATATCTTCCTTTTCCTTTCTTTCCTTATTTTATTTATTACAAACGATGTGTTCCTGTGTACAAAACAGTAGACAGATTATAAGTGGACGGATGGATGGCTGAATAGAGAGACAGATGGATGGGAGAACATTGTCAAAATGAACCCTGTTTTAGTACTCTGCAGAGTGAAATGAGAACAAAGTCGCCAGTACACTTGAGGCCTGTGCACCCTGCCCAGTCCTACCCATTTCTTCCAGTGTGGACTTATCCATTCTTTGCAACTGTGAGTTTACAGTCCCTTTCTATTTGACATGTTTTGCCATGTAAGTATAACTCTCTAAACAACATATATGTTTTTGAAACTTATAAAAGGGAATCATTTGGTATTTGTTCTCCACAACATGTTTTCTTTTTTCCTTTGCTCCACGTTTCTCTCCATGTCGATATGTGCGTGCACCTGTAATTCATTTATCTTCCCTGCATTATATGGTGATTTGCAGCCATATGCCTTTTTTCTTCCCCTTTGCTAAATGTTGTCTATCTCCCTCAGTGGACATTTGGGTTGTTTCCAGTTTCTTGCCTTGACCAGTGCTGCTCTGGATATCCCTGAATCAGTCTCTGAATGCTGAGATGTGTTGCATGGTGACCTCGATGGTGCTCGGCATTCAATGTGCCAAACACATGGGCTCAATAGGGTTTTCAGTGTGGCTTTATTCTGCATTTGCCTGGGTAATGTGTTTGGAAATTCTTCTCATTGGTTACTAGCCGTTTCTCTTTCCTCTTCTGTAAAATCTCTTTTAATGTGTTTTGCCCATTTTTTTTTTTGGTCTTTTAATTATTGATTTTAAATAGCCCTTTGTATATTTTGTCAACTGTATTGCAAATATCCTCTTCTGGTCTGTGACTTGCATTTTATTTTATCTGTAGTTTCTTTCTAGGAACAGAAGTTTGTAGTTTTTTCTCTTTCTATTTAAATGTAGTCAAATATATATTTCTTACCTTAATTACTTATTTTGGGGAGGTATATTTTTGTTTAATGTTTCCTATCCCAAAGGTCACCAAGTATTATGCTATGCAGTCTTAATATATATATGTTCTTTAAGTTTGGCTTTCACAAAAACCTTAAGTCATATGGATTTCATTTCTGTGTATGATGTGAGGTAGGCATCTCCTTTTATTTTTCCATACAGTTCAATAATTTTGCTGATGTCATTTATTGAATTTTTCTCAATGGTATGTCTCTGTTGTTTTCTGTTCTGCTTTCTGTCATCTATTTGTTTATCTGTGCACAAATACCATCTTTACAATGTAATATTCTTAGACATTATAGTGAGCTATCACTCCATAGATTTAACTTTTATCCTGAATTTTACAGTACTTCAGCAATTTATTTCATGACTTATTTATTTATTTAATGATTTTTTGCTTATCTATCTATCTATTCCACTTATTCTTTGGTATTTTCTATTCCCCCTTTCCCATGCTTTATTACTATAGTATGAAAGTGTAATTGACCCTTATATAATTTCAGGTCCATCAGTATTACTAAGCTCTCATAATAATGCAAATGATTTATATTTAAATGTTTTTGTGTGATCTACGTAGAAAATCATATCATCAGCAAATAATGGCAAGTTTATTTTAGACTTACTTTCCAATCTATACATTTTTTTCTTATCTTGTTTTTCTGGCTAGGATGTTCAATATAATATTGAGTAGAAATATGATGGTGGGGATATTTGTCTTTTTTGGTGACCTGAGGGAATTTTTCAACTTTTCCCTAATTAGTAAAATTTTCTAACATATTGAGTAAGATTTTTCCCTTCCAAATTCACTAATCCTTTTTATCAGAACTGCATGGCAAATCTTAAGAAAATTTCCTACATGTGCTTAGATTATTTTTCTTCTTAAGTGTATTAATATTGTAAATTGCATTAGAAGATTTTTAAGTGTTAAAATAAACCATGCATTCTAGGGATAAAGCAAATTTATTTAGTATATATTATATTTTCTTTAGTTCACTAGATTTTATTTGCTAATAGTCTCTTTGGAATTTTCTTCCATATACATTCAAGAATAAATTTAACTTGTAATTGTTTTTCCTTATGCTGACTTGGTCTGGTTTGAGTGTCAAAATTGCACTGTCCTAACAAAATGTGGTGAGAAATGTTCCCTTACCTTCTATTCTCTATAAAAATGTATCTATGAATAGAATTATTCATTCTCATAACATTAGAAAACATTCTAACATTCCTAGGATATTACAGATTGCTTTAAAAAACTATCTAGGATTGGTGTTTCCCTTGTGAAAATATTTTTTATCTATTCACTCATTTATTTTAATGGTTATAAAACTCTTCATTTTCTCTATTTCTTATCAAGTTTGATCTAGAAAATTATTTTTTCTAGGATGTTTTCTTTTTTGTCTAAGTTTTGTTTAAACATATTTGTATAAAGTTCATCATAATGTTCTCTTATGTTTCTAATCTCTGCTACCTATTTAGCAATGCCCTCACTCATATTCCTAATGTTTTGTTATACTTTCCCTTTTTTTCCTTTATTAAATTTTATACAGATTATCAAAAAAATTTTTTAGTATTATCAACAATTATAACATTACTGATGCAACTGATATATATTATTTCCTTTTGCATTAATTTCTGGTCATTTCTTTGTAAAGTCTTTCCTCCTACTTTCTTATTTTCTTTCATATTTCATTAAAAATACAATCACTTACGATTTTAACTTTTTCTCTAAAAAGGAATGGTGAATCTTTAGATTTAATATGTTTTATTTTCATCATCATGCAGGCAGTTATTATTTTTCTATAATTTATAATTTCTTCTTTAACCTGTGAGTTGGTATAATTCTAGATGATTTTTGCCTGCCTTTCCTCTGAAAAGCAGGTAAATGTCAGGGACAATTATAAATATTAAGACTCTTCACATTATTTTTGTTCAAGGTATATAGACAATAGCACAATGCTTAATGACATTTCAATGTCTCACAATTATGCACATTTTATGTCCTAAACAAACAAGAAAAATGAATATATATAGACTAAAAACCAATGTTTTAGCTAAACTACTTGCTATAAAATATTAATTATTAAAAGTATCCATGTTTTGCTTTCTAGTTTACTCTAAGACTTTTATACACATTCCAACTTTTGGAATATTTGATAATCCTAGGTCAATCCAAGGTGCATGGCTTCTGAGTGATAAAGTAAGGACTAGAACTCTGATGTTGCCATATCAATTTGAACTTTTTCAACAGCTGATTTTCTTTTGATTCCATACCATTGAACCACATTTGAATGGGAACTTCTAATAAGAATATTGTCCTGGTGTTTTGAAAAACTCATTAACTTTCCTTGAAGGAAAGCCCAAGACAGATTTGTGTTACACTATTGTGTTATATATAATAAGTGCCATTTTAGTTTGACTTTGCAGTAATTATCTTGCCACTATGAACAGTAACGATAGACCACCCAGATCATTGGCTTCATCTCATTATACAAAATGCTGATTGCCACAGCATACATTTTTATCTCCATGGTATTTCTTGACCACAGCATGTTTGTCATAAGGATAAGACAATCTCTTCCATTGGGATTAATATTTCTCACCTGCATTTTCATATGATATTACCAAACTGATTAGCTATTTCAACACTTCATTCAATTTTATCATTCAGTTTCAGCAATTGTATTAGAACTACAAGTTAGAGATATGTTGCCAGCATCAGGATGATGTGTAGAACCTGTAAAAATATAATGCACAATATAACTGGAAATACTAACATAAGGGATTTCACACTCTATGTCACTTTCCTCCTCATAATCAATTCTCAGTTGGTGTCATGTTGCCACAAATTCTAGAAATGCACCAATATTTTTCTTTTGTGTCTCAGAGAAAGATTCTCTTCTATCATTTAGGCTAGTCACAGACATCAATCTCATATTCTGGGGTATTTTTAGATGGTTGCATTTAAAAGCTTTCTATTTTTATTTTCCTCTTCTTAGATGTCATGAGTGCAAGATTGGATAAACTCATGTTGGCATTGCTCTTGGGTTATTCTTTTTTTCTCTATTTCCAATTTGTGATCTGTACATACACACTTGATAAAAACCTGTATAAAATTATCATCCATTGTTCAAAAGTATAGTCAAGTTCCTATAAAGGTGTTGGAAGTTTTTTTACTGCATTTTCCTTTAATCTTTCAAGAAGTAAACATTACCCGTAATAAAGGCCCAACCAACTACATTGAGCAAGACATATGAATAAAAGCACTGTTGGTATTGAAGATATCTTTTGGATTCATATAAATTCAGTGGGTTTGTTTATTCAAAATCAGTTGTAAGCTACTAATCATGTAAGTCATGAGCCTTAATGAAGTTTAAGAGGAACTAAATGAATAACTGACCAGAAAGGGAAATCTCAACGTCTGCCTCTCAAACCTCTCATTGTTCAGAATTCGTCTATCTGTAATCAAAACTAAGATGTATATCTAGTATTTTAATACAAATAATTTAATTCCATATCTCCAGTTTTTATATTAATTTGCTTGATCATAACATTCAAAATCACCTACAGTCATTTGTTATTCCCAAGCATAACCAAGCAGACACTCACCCAAATCATAAAAGTCAAATTTCTTTTTTAAAAAAAACATAATTTATTGTCAAGTTAGCTAACATACAGTGTACAGTGTGCTTTTGGCTTTGGGGGCAGATTCCTGTGATTCATCACTTACACAGAACACCCAGTGCTCACCCCAACAAGTGCTCTCCTCAGTGCCCTTCACCCATTTCCCCTCCTCCCACCCTCCCATAAACTCTCAGTTTATTCTCTGTATTTAAGAGTCTCTTATGGTTTTCCTGCCTCTCAGTTTGAAACATTTTCCCCCCTCCCTTCCCCCATGGTCTTCCGTTAAGTTTCTCAAATTCCACATATGAGGGAAGACATGTGATACCTTTTTCTGTCTGGCTGACTTATTTCACTTAGCATAAAAGTCAAATTTCTGAAGCCACCTCGGGTCCTGACCTGTCCAGCCCCTCTGCTGGCAGCATTTCCTGCTTCAGAGTGCCTACAGTGAGTTTTGCTCATAGGAGATGATCTCTGACTTACCATGTGAAGGCTCTATGACTTCCTTGAATCTTCAGTGGACATAACACTAACATCAGCACCCCCCTCACTCCTCCAATTATTATGAGGATTAAACAGATCATTAAACATGATAAACAGAGTTCATGGTACATAACAATGGTCAACAATTGTTTAGTGAAGAAAGAAACAAGAGGTGAATGAATCAGATGCTTGTATATATGACCTGTTCTTCTTGCGACAGGGTTGTGATATTTCTGGAAGCCCATATAGGCATGTCGTGCTACTGCAGGACAAAGTAATAAGAATTTATGGAACTCTTCACTGGTTAGAAATTCTGGTCTAATCCTCATTCCTCACAATCAGATAGAAGTTAAGATGGATTTAATTTCATGCTTCACAAATTTGTTGCAATAACTTTATTGAGGAGTCTGGGGGTAGGGAATGAAAACTTTGAATGTACCCAATATATACGTGCAGGATTTTAAAATTGTATGTACGGCCAACAGAGCTTTTTCTTATAATTATTTTCATAACTAAACTTCTTGCACCATAGATACTGTTCTTTATAGATGGGTAATTTAAAATCCAATTATCGCTCATATACATCAAAATAACACATTTGATATTTATATTTATCACAGATCTGCCATTTAACACCTCCATATTATGCTCTGCTTTCCTCCCATGATCACATTCCAAAATATATTCTATGGTCCAAATATTTCTTTTTTATCATGGATTTGACATTCATAGTGGAAAATAAGTACATTTAATCGGGCGTCAGTTATCTGTACCAGGTAACGACCCAGCCTAGAGTATAGAAGGGGCTCAACACATATTCTCTCTGCTGTTATTACTGTTCTTCATATCAGCATGTAGAGCATTCACCACCAAATGATTGAACAGTGGTTTTGATAAATTGACTGATGTTGCTTAACTCTTTGTTCATTGACACCATCAACAAAAACAAAAAATTTAAATTGAATAAGGTAATGGGAGAAACAGAAATCCTTCTCCAGAACTATCTCTGCTGGCTAACTAGGTACTTAATCAAAGACTTAATGTAAAGAGACCCTCTGGAGTGAAGCCCAGGGTACAGGGTGGACACACAGCCTCTGCCTCCTAATAGCTTACAGTCTTTATTCACTCTTGCCTTCTGAATGTGTTGTTTTGGGTTTATAACACCTACCCCTACCAGAAATGCTATATCCTTTTATAACAAATAAAGATAACTATAACTTGATTTTCCTGTAATGGCTTGGAGACTGTCCCATACTATTTGGAGTAATTGAATTTCTGGTGAGATCTAGGTCCTTAGGTAGTCCAGGACTCAGTACTCATGCTGAAATTTGTAGTTATGTCATTCAGGGATTGTGGCTACATTTGGCTTGGATCTGTTACCTCCTCTGCATTTCAAAGATTAGTACTTTGCTAGCAATGCTAAAAGTCATCTTCTCCTGTAGCTCTTAAATCCCTGATATACATTCACAGCTATTCTCTCTCCTCTCTGGTTTTTCCCAAAGGTGAAGACTTCTCCATGATCAGATTCTAACCCAGATGAGTCACCTTGAGAATCAGCGATGTGCACCTTTAATTTCTGGCTTAACCAGTGACCGAAACAGCGAAGGTGAGACTTACAAAGAGAACTGAATCAAAATCACTGTAAATATATATGTCTCATACTCCCTAAAGAGCTGTCATGTAGAACTCTGTCTAGCAGGGAAAAAAAAAACATATAGTAAAGTGACCGTACTGTTATGTACGTAAAAAGACCCATAACACACATTGTTAATTTTCTCTCTCAATGGCCCTTTGATTCTGCATGCATCCTTGAAGAAAATGACAGCCTGTGTGCAGTCACAAGATCACCTCTGTACTAACGTTCCCATAGATGGGCCCAGCTGCTAAAATTCGGAAACCATTCGTGGAAGCTGCACGTGTGAGTCTGATGAGAGCCTGCTCATCTCATTGTTTTGGGACTGCTCCTGGGCTGGGGCTTCTAGATCCAACCTGGATTGGGAAACAGACCAGAGGCTCGACCTTGGCTGTGTCACTTCTTAGCTCCTTTGTCTGAAGTGGTGGAAGTTCTCTGACCCTCTGGCTCTGATACCTGTACAAGGGCAATAACCAGGTCTTCTGTTAAACAGCCTTGACATAGCTGGCTGTTCCCTTCAGAGACCCTTTGTCTTTCCTTCTGCGGGTCCCAAAACAACGAGGTTGCCAGGAGCCTGCCATACAGAAGAAGGAGGAAAGCGTAAGTGTGAGATGCGATGTTTATTTATGCACTCTATATACATATGTATGTTTAGACATAAACATTCTCTTCAAAATTAATTTTTCAAAAATGTTCTATGAAATTCGTTTCCACTTTGGTTATTTCATCTTTTAGTGCTGTCAGGAGCTTGGCCCCTTCACAACTGATAAATCACCCACATTAATCTGTCTTCCACCCGCTTCCTTCAGATTGTTCCCTCAGCCACAATAAGATCTGAATGTGCGCCTCTACACATGGCATCCCAAATTATAACCTCCCAAGTCTCAGGATTGTTTGCAAAGGGCTAAAAATTGCCGTGCTCATAAAAACAAAACAAAACAAAAATGGCAACCTTGTTTGCCTTGCCAGTCTGTCAGAGCTTGAAAAACAAACTTCATCCCAGAAAGACAAACACACACAGAACAAACATGGAGAAGGATGCGCTGACAGAGCCGAGAAGATCTCCAGGCCAAGGAACCATCAGGGAGAACACAGGCAGACGGTGTGTGGAGAGGCGGCGAGCTGCACACACGGTGGACGAGAAGGAAAGAGCATGACCCCCGCCGTGGAAACGCATGCGTTTGGGAGAACTTTCTCCTCTGCACCCGCCCTCCTCCAAAGCTGCTGACATCCCCACTGTCAGAGCGCCTACATGGGAAGCTGGGTCTGAAGTGAGCTCGGCTCATCGCTTCCTCTTGAACGATTGCCAACTAAAAGGCACTGTTGACCCTGGAATAAATGGAGGCGTATTTACCTAGTTTAACTCCCTCTGGTATGTTCTGTCAGGGATACACATGCATAGATCCAAACGGACACTGAAATCCCAATTTTGCAAATCATTGTTAGAAAGAATCAAAGCCAATCAACTGCATTATTTCCTAGAAGGCTTCATTTTACCATCTCCAATGAGATGCAAAAAAAAAAAAAAAAGTGACTTTGAAGGATTTCTATAATGACAGTTTGTATTAATATTCTCCAGGAATACTTTCTTCAAGGAATCTAAAGACCTTGCTGGGAGATTGGATTCTGCCCCGCTCCCCCCACCCTCTTCTGGTTCCAACAGGAATAAATGGCAGCAGTTGGCGGCTGCATTGCAAGACTTAATGATATCTAAGGGGGATGTGAACACAAAGGCGCACACATTACAGACAAGTCTTCATTCACACACACTCTGGTCTGTCACAGCTGAGAGAGGTCAATCCCTAGTGGAAGGGTCAGGAGTCAGTCGCCATACAAATAAATTTTAATGTGACCAATGAACTTAATGGTGCTCCACGGCGCCCTCTGTTGGAGCTTTTCTGCTTAACATGTGCTGTACTAGACCCCTTCCCTATGCCAAGTAATGAATGCTCAGTGCACTCTTCTGAGGTTGATCATTTTTATTGTGCACACTGTTCGCATGAAGAATAAAGATTCAGCCTACATCTTGTCCAATGCCTGAGCCACTAAGTGGCTGAGTCAGATCTGTACCCAAGGATTTCTGGTTCCGAAGTCCACACCTCATTACTCCACTGTCTTGAAGCAGAGTAATCCCGACCACAGCAAGAGATGGAATCCACACCATTTGCTTACAGGTATGGTGTTCTGTTTGCTTTATTATGCCAGGGGCTGAGCTGCCAAGCTGCCCCCAATCATTCAGTTGCCATGGCCCTGCCTACCTGGTCCATCGATACAAGTCCGTGCATTCCAGGTAGGGTCTCTTGCATAAACATTTCCGGATCCTGAGCACCAGCTTTTACGACTGCTCAGAAGATGTAATGTCTCTCTAGATTGCCCCAATAATAAAAGAACAATGACATGGTTCTCTCTTTGCGTCTTCATTTAATTCTGTAATTAAGCCAAAATTCGCTGAATGTGCATTGCACACCAGGGCAGGGTGTGGATCAGATTGGCCAAGTGTCTCATTTTCCTCAGTGAAAAACATAAAAGGATGCCAGAAAATGTTAATTATGATTAATAACATTTCAATGTAAGATTTTTAAAAATCAAAATGAATGCAAAACCTCATGATAAAAATATAGAATTTTCATATAAAGGTAAGATCCATAATAGCAGCTTCTCCTTTCACCCCCAAGCTCCAACAAGCTCATCCCGGTTCTGAGCTAGACACTATGCATCCAGGGACCCACCCGACCCGTGGGGGTAAGGACTTCTTAGAAATCTGGATGCAGAGGTGCCTGAGTGGCTTAGTCGGTTAAGCGTCCGACTTTCGCTTAGGTCATGATCTCGCAGTTCATGGGTTCGAGCCCCGCGTCGGGCTCTGTGCTGACTGCCAGCTCACAGCCTGGAGCCTATTTCAGAGTCTGTGTCTCCCTCTCTCTCTGACCCTCCCCTACTCACACTGTCTCTCTTTCTCTCTCTCTCCTACAAATAAATTTTTAAAATATTAAAAAAAAAAAGAAATCTGGATGTAGTATTTGATGCAAATGACTTCAGTTTTCCCACCTTTAAAGTGGGAAAGACAGTCTCTACTTCAAAAGAGAAGTACTGAAAAGTGACTAGATTGAACTAAATTTAATTTTCCTGAAGTTGAGCTGGAATGGGGCAGGAGATGAGTGCAGTTTTCACAAAAGCCAGGTGGTGACTATTAATCACAGCACTTACATGGCAGAAAAAAGCCACTGTAAATTTACTGTCCCTTCTGTCCACGGAACGCTTATTGTGGTGAGGAGTCCTATTACACAGCCTAAGGAGGTTGCCTCTTGGGGGCTGGGATGACCCGGGTCAAATACACTCAAACAGAGAGCG
Source organism: Crocuta crocuta (assembly GCF_008692635.1). Lineage (NCBI taxonomy): Eukaryota > Metazoa > Chordata > Mammalia > Carnivora > Hyaenidae > Crocuta > Crocuta crocuta. Next base: position 3,752,627 of record NW_027551571.1, on the reverse strand, counting down.
TGATCACCACTTCTTCTAGGCAAGGGCAGCACACATGAGACAGAAGGTACTGGAGGCTGTGACTGCCAGCGGGGACAGTGCCAGGGGAGGGATATGGAAATAAGGACCAAAACCACATCCCCGTGCCCCTGGGCCATGTCACCTTGACGTGTGCAACACGCGGCCAAGTAAATTTTCCCAAGTCCGTTCTTCAGTGACACAAGTTGTAACTTGGCAAATATTAAATACATCAAAAGAAATTCATCACAGGCACAATGTCATTATATCATAGCAAGATGACAAAATATGTGTGGAGGGATGTCACGACTGCTTTCTTTCACCGACGACGAAAATGGCTTCCAGGAAATTACGTGATATATCCAAAATCATCCATCCTTTGTGGAGAGGCCAAATTATTATCTCAGCTCTTCCACTAAGGACAGGCTTCAGGCTGAGGGGAGACATAGAAGCACATCTCTCAAGTATCTGTCCTCTGCTGCAGCCCACAAATCTCAAGTCTCTTTAAGGAAATGTCTGTAAGGAAATGCCAGTCTCCAACTGATTCCATACACAGGTGTGGAATCTCTGGTAATACATTTATTTTCACTTATATAATAAAAAACTAAAATCCTCAAAATATTAAATGAAGAGTAACCATACGATAGAATAATTCCACTCCTGGGAATATAAACAAGTGAAATGAAAACATGTGTCCACAGAAAACTGGAACATAAATGCCTGTCAACTGATGAACAGATAAATGAATAGCGGTACGTCCACACAATGGGATTCTATTCAGTAATAAAAAGAAATGGAGAATTGATATGGCTGCTACGCGGATGAGCCTTAAATACATGATGTAAGTGATGGAAGCCAGACACAGGGAACCACATACAACAATTCTATTTATGCAAAGCTTCCAGAACAGCCCTCCAGGGGCTGGGGAGGGGGTGAGGTCATGGGGATGGGGTTTCTTTCTGGGCAACCAAAGTGCTCTGGAATTAGATACTGGTGATGGTTGCACAATTCTGTGAATATACTAAAAGGCAATGAATTGTACACTTTATTTTATTTATTTATTTATTCATTCATTCGTTCATTCATTTATTCATTTAAACTAAACTTTACATCCAACATGGGGCTTGAAGTCATGACCCTGACATCAGGAGTTGCATGCTCTACCCACTGAGCCAGCCAGGTCCCCCTGAACTATATACTTTAAAAGGATGAATTGTCTGGTTTGCCAATTGTATCTCAATGAACATGTTTTTTGTTTTGTTTTGTTTTTTTAACTGCAAAATTGAACTAGGCAAGACCTGGTGTCAAACTCTAGAAATCTGGCCAAAAGTGGAGGTACTTTCTAGAGGAGCCCTGGGGGACTGGAAAAGATTTGAGAAGAGTGCAGACTCAAAGCCCTGGAGAGGCTGATACAAATGCCTGCCTGGGCTATCTGAGACAGAAAGACACACACCCCAGCAGCGAGAAGGACGTTGGAGTACCTGAAATGATGGTCTACCCTTCACTGAGAAGAGAAAATGCTGAGTCCAGGGCTGGACTCTGGAGACCCACCTGGCATCCTGGGATGTTCCCCCGCCAAGCACCCAGAGCAGGAGGTGGCTGTCACAGTGAGGCCCCAGGCTGTCCAGGTGAGCAGGGGTGATGGTGCAGCAGGAGACCTAGTTCTGGGCATTTGCAGCAGGGACAGGGGTGGAGTGTGGCCGCAGTATGCATCTGTGAGCCCCTCTACTCCGTGATGTCCTCTGACAGGAGCGAGGTGATCCAGGAAGGAGCTGAGTTCCAGCCTGAGCTCATAATTATTATTTGTCACTCTTTCTGAGGCCCCATTCTCTCTTTAATGGTATGACCTGGGGACACCCATTTCCCATGTGTGCAGGCCAGTCTGCCCTGGGCACAGGTCATGCCATCAGAAGACCTGGAACCGTGGAGAAGAGAAAACGAAGACCCTTCTGCAAATGACCAATGATGTTGGACCTGCCTGCTTGGCATCTTTGAGGGTCATTCCCAGAAGCCCTTTTTCTCCCCTGTTCCTAGTGTCACCTGCTAAAAACCCACAGGGAGGCACCTGGCAATACATCAATGACAAAGTCAGACCTGAGAGTGCTGCCTGGCTCCAGTCATCAGGCCACACAGAGGACACCTTGCCCTGCAGTGGAAGAAGGTTCCACACATTCTACGGAAAGATTCCTCAGGTGGCAGCCATTGGCAGGTGGAGCTGAGCCCAACAGCTCGCAGCAGTCATGCATCCTAGGCATGGAGAGTCACCCTGTCCACAGCGAGGGATACTCAGGGATGTGGCCTCCCTGGGGCACCCTGGCAGTTGCAGAAGTTAGTGGAGCTATGCAGATGCCTGCTCTTTCACTCATCATTTGAGGTTTTCTAAGATGCCTCTGTCCTGTCTTTCTTTCTCTGACCACTACCACTGATCCTTTCATCCAGGACAGTCTGAAACCTTCCAACTCTTCTTCTGGGGCTTTCCTTCCCCCATGATCTTGTCCACGGTGCCCCCTACACATAACTGGAAACAAACAAAAGTTCCCACCAGAAGTGGGTCGTGGCTGTTCTTAGAGGACTGCATTCAAATACTGGACACTCAAGTATGATGAAGGTAGAAAAATTAAAGGATATCCAATAAAAGAAATAGAAACTATTAGAATTTGGTGTTTAACTTTGAGGGGATAATAGAGGTGTTTCCTCTGAATTGTACTCTTCCATTGGGACGTTACCATAATGTTAAAATATGGCGCAGTGTCTGAATCTCTTTCCACAGACCCAGTATACATGGAATATCTGTTCAGTTCTTCTGGAATTCAGTATTTTAATTTAGATTGCTGGAGGAAGTGGGAACAGACACAATCTCATCTGATCCAGAATTTTCCTCTCTATTGCTGCCAGGCTGTCTCAGTTCATGATTTGCACAGTGTCAAGGTGGTGGTTCCTCAAACTGAAAGACCTCTCAACCTGATCTGCAGATCTACTCAAGTCCAGCTTTCCTCTGCTGACTACCCATGTAGCTGGTGTGGGCATCTTGCTCTGCAGTCATTAGAGGAGCCACATGATTCTGACCACTATCCCACATGGCCTGCTCTCTCCAGGGTTTTCCTGACTCTTCACTCGCAGTCTAGAAAGCCAGAGGCACCCCTGTCCACCCCCACACCACCACGTCCATGCTAGTCCAGGGCTGACAGCTTCTGTCCAGAAAGCAGAAGACAGAGCTTTTATTTACCTTCAGAAAATCATTGCATGGTCTTTTTCCTCCCCCTTTTAACTCTCCTTCATGACTCCAGCTTCAGGGTCTGCAGTGAGGTAAAGTAGTAGGGTGCAGAGCCCACATAGTAGGCACATTCTTGCCTAAAGTTCTCTGCCACGAGTCCTTTCTGTTCCCCTCAAGGCTTCATATTTGAAACTGAAGAAATAGAAGAAAACCTCTTCCCCATCTGCTCCGTGGTGCAAATTCCACCCTTGAGCCAACTAACCCAGATTAGACCAGCCGCTTGAGTACTCCTAGAGAGCAATGCAGGAAACAAGTATCAGGGACAAATAACCAAAGAAAAATGTCAACAAGTCTTTGTATTCTATAATATAATGAGGTCCACAAAGCACTGATATGTTTATTCATCTAATTGTTCAGTGAATATTATGGAGTCAGTGTCATTACCTTGATTATAAATGAGGAAATACAATGCTTAATAATCATGTGTTCTCTCAAAAAATATTTATTGGGTGCCAGATACCTTTCTAAAGGATAACTGTGGGGGCGCCTGGGTGGCTCAGTCTGTTAAGCATCCAACTTGGTTTCAGCTCAGTTCATGATCTCACAGTTTCATTAGTTGGAATCCCACATCAGATTCTGTGCTGGCAGCAGAGAGCCTGCTTGGGATTCTCTCTCTCTCTTTTTCATTCTGCCCATCCCTTACTCATGCTGTCTCTGTCTCTCTCAAATAAATAAATAAATAAACTTAAAACAATTTTTAAAAGATAACTGTGGTTAAAGGTGAACTATGGATTTGTAGCTAACCTAGATTATGAGCATATTTTTTTTCCTTTTCTACCTTGTCTAGCTGTTATAGACTGGACTGTGTCCACACCCTCCCAACAAATTCATATGTTGACGTTCTAACCCCCAGTTACCTCAGAATGTGACTGTATTTGGAGATCAGACCTTTTAAGAGATAATTATGGTAAAATGAGGTCATACATGTGGACCTAATTCAATATGACTAGTGCCCTTATAAGAAGAGATTGGGACACAGATAAAGAAAAAGTATGGACCACGTGAGGACACAGCAAGAAGGAAACCATCTGCCAGCCAGGAGCAGAGGCCTCAGGATAAACCAACCCTTTCTAAAGGATAACTGTGGAGGCGCCTGGGTGGTGTAGTTGATCTCAGATATCTAGCCCCAAGAACTGTGAGAAAATAAATGTATATTGTTTAAGTGCCTGGTCTGGAATATTCTGTTATGGAGGCCTTAGCAAACACATACACTAGCTCATTGCTCTAGTCAATAAATTTCTGTTAAATTATGGAATTACAGAGAAACAAAAAAGTACTTTGGTTTCTTCATTCTGTGATCTTCCATTTGCTGGAAGCTCTGGGATGACAGAGATGGAAAAGCTCTGCCACTGAGCTCTGGGAAAACAGAGATGGAAAAGGTCTCTCCTGCCTTTGAGGAGAATTCAGTCCCAGGTTGTACAAGTGATGGGGTGATCATTTCACATCAGTGTGGTAGGTAAGAGAGGGGAATGAGGCTAGAGTGTGGTCATCAGCAAGAAGGATGACTACGCAGTTTGGGTCTGATGGGAAGACTCCTAAGAGGTAACTGTGTGTTGCTTTCTGACTGTTGAGGGGAGTCGTGACTGATAGAAGAGCTTAAGGGATTACAGCGTTGAAACTCTGTAAAGACTTCTGATTATAAAACGAACAAGGAAACAAACAAAAATCTAAATTTATTACAGTGGCTTAAAAGACTCTCAGTGGTTTAGGCCCTACCTTCTACTCCACTCATAGCTGGTATGCATCCTACAGTTCCGGTGAACCGCGCACAACTTGTCAGACACTCAGGATGCTCCATGCCTTGGCCGTTGCTGAGGATACTCCTTCTGCAGGTACAGTCCCCCCATCTGAGTTCTCTAGTGAATAGTTCCTCCGTCTCTTGAGGTTTCGCTCAAGGGTCACCTCCTCCCTAGCACCTTTCCAGCTATTCCCATATGGAACAAACTTCTCCCTCCTTACCCACCATTATGGTCTGTGCAGGGAACTATTTGTAGCTCATAGGACACTGTGTTTCCCTGAGTTACTTACATATCTGACTCTCCTTCCTCTAGTATAGCCTCTTAAGAGGAACAATTATGATTTATTCATGTCAGTATCACCAGTATCCCTAGTAGACGTTTAATACACTTTAGTTGGCTGAATGCATATATAAAGACGCCAGAGTCACAAAGAACACTGTGCATAAAAGGCAACCTTATGGTCCATGCAGAAGGTGTGGAGAGAGTTAGAGTCTAGAGCTAGGTACCTGTGCTGGCAAGTAGGCTGGCCTCCTACCTAGGGTTGCCGGATTTAACAAATAAAAACACAGGATGCCCAGTCAAATTTGAATCTCAAATAAACAGTCATCAACATGTTTAAGAATAAGGTACCTCGTGTAATATTTGGTACGTATTTATGTTGAAAAGAAATTTTGTTTAATTGTATTCATTTTTTGGTCTGAAATTCAAATTTGATTCGGTGCCCTGTATTTGATCTGGCAACCCTAATCGTATGTCACACTCAGGAGTTTACATGGTTAACTGCATGTAATAGAGACAAAGACATTTGGCTTTAGTAGACCCACAGCTTAGATCATACCTCTCTCCAAGTGATAGGGTGAGCAAAGACATGGCTGTTTCTCTCCCTGTGCTCTTAATTCTGTACACAGCTCTAGGTTCCAGTGAAGGTGAAGTAACCTCAGAGATGAAGCAGGATTCTACACAATGGAATCCTAGATGCATGAATGCTATACAACATGGAGAAAAGAGAGGAGAGGGTGGGGAGATTAAAAAAAAAAAAAAAAAAAAAAAACCAGCCAAAAGG